>NC_064640.1:250232720-250542178 GCF_023864345.2 Schistocerca serialis cubense
AAAGTGAACGCGCGTTCCTCGGCCAGTTCTGTTGACGTATCCGAAGCTTCCCCGATTGCCGACGTTAATACTGCACACAGTTACACCATTTTCTTGGCTTTTCTTGGACATCTCTCTCGGGTTGCCATTCAGGTAGTGTTTGTTACGATGTTCACGATAATTGTCTTCACGTTTGAATTCCTCTCGGTTCGTCCTATAGGACTTGTGTACGGCTAGCCGTCGTCGATTCGGTCTTTTTCGGCGACTTACAGTTTTGCAGACAAATCATCTCGTGGCACTTCCTCAGTGGGTAGTTACACAGTCTTCCGCTACCAAGTCTGGCAAATTTTGCCCTTCCAAGTATTTCATTTACTTCTCAGTTCGTTACCGGAACAGCTAACACTTAGAACTGAATCATCTACAAGCCGGCCGTTGTGGCCGAGCGGTTCTAGGTGCTTCAGTCTGGAACCGCGCGACCGCTACGGTTGCAGGTTCGAACCCTGCCTCGGGCATGGATGTGTGTGATGTCCTTAGGTTAGTTAGGTTTAAGTAGTTCTAAGTTCTAGGGGACTGATGACTTCAGAAGTTAAGTCCCATAGTGCTCAGAGCCATTTGAACCATTTGGATCATCTACAAACAAAATGCTTGCTGATCTGTTTCGCACACTCAGTGTCTCTGACAAGTATCAGGAAATTATCAGGTTCTCTGTTTTTTCTCATTGTTGACAAATTAAACATTTTATTTCCCCTAGCTACTAATGAAACACATTTTGTTGTAACACAACTATAAGCAAGTTGTGAACAGCTTGAAGTACATACATATTAAAAAATATAGTAGAGGTGATTAGTGTTGGATGCCATACAACGGTATCAGCGATAAAATAAGGTAACTAATTTGTTATAAGATTTTAATGATATGCTCAAGGAATAGCAGCGGATCGCTTTATGGCAAAAAATTTATCCTTTCCCTCTACTTCCAACTTTGATCTTTTCATAAATACAGACATGATCGCTGAATTATTTCGACATATAAGTATTCTAAAAAAAATGGTCGTAAAATGTGGATCACTCAAGAAACAGCTTTAGTGAATACGAATACAAAAAGGGGAATAGAGAAGTAAACTTTATATTATGTCATAAAAAATAAAATACACGTTTTTTTTTAGCAATAGAGAGAAGTGTCCACAGTTAGTGTCATACTGGTGAGAACGTGTCTGTGAGACTGTGTTTAGAAATCGGCTTGCAGTATATGTGGCAGATGTAAGCAGTGAGAAAGAATATCCAGCACTACAAGTGCTAAGCTTCTAGTTATAAGATACTTATTCGAGGCCCGAAGATTTCTATTAGAGGCTTCTGCCCTGTTAATTAAGTGAAACTTTATCTCATGTACGTAAAGCGGAACCTTTTTTATCCCGTATACGGTTACTAAAGTTTCATCTCAAATTGTTAGTACCTAATATGAGCCTGATTTAATTTCTACATTGGTCTCCCGATGGATTCTTTGCTGCAGCCATTGTTTCAATGGGCTAGAACGGTGCCTTTTCCGTATAGGGATAAGTCTGCTGCGATATCCAATCAATTGCCGGGAGTAAATGTTAGCATACATGGAACAGATAGGTGTTTCATCTTGATGCAATGAATACGAGGTGCATCCCGTAGATCATTTGAAAAGCTGCATCTATGCGTTGAAGGCAATTGGACGGATCAGTGATTTCAGCCACGGTTGAGACGAAACTAATACAGTTTATTTTGTGTAGGAAAATCCGTAGTCTCTTCAAGTTTTTTTGACTATATCTTCCAAACGGCATGTCCTTTCAACTAAGGATGTGACATGGATATTCTACATGTCTTGAAAGTATTCACTAAATTACATTTTAAGCCTGCCTCATGTACTCCAGAGAATGTTCGCACACTATTCCAATGGTCTCTGTGGTTGCACTCGGTATATTTTTAGTTACTTGCTTCAGCAAACTTTAAAAAATGATATATATGTGCTGGCTGTTCTGAAAGGCAATGTCATGTATCTCTGTAGTCCGAAGAGCGTACAAATGGCTAATGCACTGAGAAGCATCATCTAACGGAAGTTGCAGGATAACATATGTGAGGTCAACTTCTGGAAACCATCTCTCATCTTTAAATCGCAATATATGCGTAAATAACCGTTATGTTTCATTAAACATAGCGATGACTATATGTGTTTCTCGTTCCTCTGCGGCCACGGAATCGACTAAACCCAGTTCATTCTAGAGGTCATTCCTAACAGAAAACTGTATAGAGCGCGCACTGAAAAATTTAGGGGTGGTGGCTGGCCTGAGTTTAACGTAGGTTCCTAATTGAGGTGCACATCTTATGCCAGATGAAAATAATGTAGCAAATTCTTGGCACAATTCTTTCAGGACCATTAGAGGAATAGTAGGTGATATTAGGTTGCCAAGTATTGAATTTTAAAACCATTGTTCGTGAAGGTATCTAGGGCGACAACCTTAGAAACGTTAGGCTGTGTAATAGCCAGAAATTTTGTCAGACGTGATGCATTCGCGTATCTAGCGCTAATAAGGACTTTACCTTTGACAGGTATATTTTGATTTCTAAAGGAAACAAGAGCACTCGCTGCAGGGGACAGTGGTAAACACCCTATTTGATAATACGAGATCGAAGGCGCGTTAACTACTGTGGCGGCTGCACCAGTATCAACTTGAAACTGGATTATTCGAGTCCTAAAATGGAAGAAAAGTTTACATGGTGTCTTGCTGCCGAGCTAGTATCGGGTCGCGTCAAATCTACATCCATTTAAAATTTATATTGAGGCTCGGGCGTTTCTTTTATTTTTCTGTATGTCCACGTGTGTTATAGTAGCCGCAAGTTTCTTGCAAGAACCGACGTGTTGATCGTCCATGAAACACAAAACAATCAGAATATGATGGATAAGCAGAATGACGGCAGGGCGGTTTTCATTTTGAGTGAAAATGACATTGAGCGGACGAGTTCACGACATGATAAGAACGGCGTTTCATTGTGCGCCGCGAAGCTGTGTAGACCGAGCTGTTTGCAGTATGGTTCTTGTTGCAGCCGCAGCGCTCTGAGAAAAAATTATGACGTGTTTACTCGAAAAGAACCGATAAGAAAATGGTTAATGAACTTTGGAAACCTCCTTTTCTTGCTGCAGATGTGTGTCTGTAGATTGTACCACCCAAGGAGTGCGTCGACCGAAGAGTGGTCTGTCATTTATATTGTCTCGTATTGAACTTCCGTGTCTCGATCATTCCTTAACAGCACTTCGTGGCTTAAGAAATCTGCATACGACTGCTGATATCACTGGAAGGTAAAATCATGCGTACATGTAGGCCCGCTTCCTACGAAAGATAAGACTCATTAATCTGTTTCTAACTCTGGTAAAAATACAACTGTGATGACACAACGAGAGTTTACGAAAATGAGCATTCAGTAGATCACATATTTCTACAAAAGATAAGAATACGAGGTCAGCTAGGGCGGCACGTTTATGTGGTAAACGAAAAACATTGGAGTTTGACAAACCAAAAAAGAAAAATAGTTTGATCTATTGATCAGTTACCCAGAAATGATCGACGTGTAGTAAAAGTCTTCTAATATATGTTTGCAAATGTTTCATGTACTCATCGAAAGACGCAAGTGCTCAACGTAGAACTAGAGATAGGGACTGCGATGCCAGTGATCGTTACTGTTCCTGCGGAGTTACTGAGCAGGAGCTTGTGTTGTTCAAACTGCTGCTGTTAACGTGTATTTTGCTGTTCATGGGGCTTCTCTCGAAATGCCGCGAACTGCTGTTGAGGCGTCAGTAGCTCCTGCTATTGCTGTATTATGATTTTTCTCCGCGTTGTCGTACACATAATGCATGGGCTGAAGGTACTTGTCAGAAGAGGGGTATATGCTTTCTTATACTAGTCGTAAAAGAGACATAACTCTATATAAATTCCTGAGATAGTGATATGCATATATACAGATGACTGTAGCATAGCGTACACACGGTATAAAAAGGGCAGTGCTCTGATGCAGCTATGGCCGGCCGCTGTGATCGAGCGGTTCTAGGCACTTCAATTCGGAACCGCGCTGCTGCTACGTCGCAGGTTCGAATCCTGCCTCAGGCCTGGATGTGTGTGATGTCCTTAGGTTAGTTAGGTTTAAGTAGTTCTAAGTCTAGGGGACTGATGACCTCAGATGTTAAGTCCCATAGTGCTTAGAGCCATTTTTGAACTGATGAAGCTATCATTTGCACTCAAGTGATTGACGTGAAAAGGTTTCCGACGTAATGATGATGATGCTTGGCTTGGGGGGGCGTTCAACTACGTGGTCATCACCTCCCATACCAATTCCCAATTTTTGCACAGTCCAATTTTTTTTTTCGCAGTCCAATCTAGCCACTATCACGAATGATGATGATGATGAAATGATTAGGACAACACAAACACCCAGTCCCCGGGCAGAGAAAATCCCCAACCCGGCCGGGATTCTGGCCGAGCGGTTCTAGGCGCTTCAGTCTGGAGCCGCGCGACCGCTACGGTCGAAGGTTCGAATCCTGCCTCGGGCATGGATGTGTGTGATGTCCTTAGGTTAGTTAGGTTTAAGTAGTTCTAAGTTCTAGGGGACTGATGACCTCAGTAGTTAAGTCCCATAGTGCTCAGAACCATTTGAACCATTTTTGAACCTGCCGGGATTCGAATCCGGGACCCCGTGATCCAGAGCCCCTACACCACGAGCTGCGGACGGTTTCCGACGTGACTATGGCCGCACCACGGGAATTAACATACTATGAACTCGGAGTAGTAGTTGGAGCTAGACGCATAGGACATTCCATTTCGGAAATCGTTATGGAATTCAACATTTCGAGATCCACAGTGTCAAGAATGTGCCGAGAATGCTCAATTTCAGGCATTACCTCTCACCAAAGCCAACTCAGTGGCTGACGGCCTTCACTTAATGACCGAGAGCAACGGCGTTTGCGTAGAGTTGTCGGTGCTATCAGAGAAGCAACAATGCGTGAAATAATGGCAGAAATTAGTGTGGGACGTACGATGAACGTATCCGTCAGGACAGTGCGGCGAAATTTGCTGTTAATGGGCTATGTCAGTACACAACCGACGGGAGTGCCTTTACTAACGGCACGACATCGCCTGCAGCGTCTGTCCTGGGCAGGTGACGATATCGGTTGGATCCTAGACGACTCGAGAACCGTGACCTGGTCCGATGAGTAACGATTTCAGTTGGTAAGTGGTGATTGTAGGGTTCGAGTATGGGGCACACTTGGCGAAGCTATGGATCCAAGTTATTAAGAAGTCACTGTGCAAGCTGGTGGTTGCTCCATAAATGTGTGGGCTGTGTTTACATGGAGTAGATCCAATCAGTGACTGGGAATGGTTATGTTCGGCTATTTGGAGACCATTTGCAGCCATTTATGGACTTCATTTTCCCAAACAACGATGGAATTTTCATGAATGACAATGCGCCATGTCACCGAGCCACAATTGTTCGCGACCGATTTGAAGAACATTTTGGATAAGTCGTAATTCGAGCGAATGATTTGGCCACCCAGATGGCCAGACATGAATCCCATCGAACATTTATGGGACATAATCAAGAGACAAGTTTGTGCACAAAGTCCTGCACCGGCAATTATGGACGGCTATGGAGGCAGCATCGCTGAATATTTCTGCAGGGGATGTCCAGCAGCTTGTTGAGTTCGTGCCACGTCAAGTTGTTGCATTATGCCGAGCAAAAGGAGGTCGGACACGATGTTAGGAGGTATCCCTTGACTTTTGCCACCCCATTGTATGAAATACATAAAATGATTGTCTTGATAGTATGTGAAGCTTTCTGCAAGGTAGAGAAAAGACCTGTATATATTACTAGCACATTGCTGTTAATACTGTGTCAGAGTAAGTGTACAATATAACACGATAATTTTCAGCAGAATTCTACAGTTAAAGACAAACTGTAGTTTTTTTGTCCTCTCTCTGGCAAACTCCTTCCACTAGGTACACTCCATTGTGTTATAGTAATTAGTGTTCCCTGAAATTGGCGGAAAACTACGAAAGTTTCGTAAAAGAAAAATAATTCTTATGCTGAATGTTTAGTAGTCTTCTTTGCTGGCGTTTATCTCGTATCTAGGCGCTACAGTCTGGAACCGCGCGACCGCTACGGTCGCAGGTTCGAATCCTGCCTCGGGCATGGATGTGTGTGGTGTCCTTAGGTTAGTTAGGTTTAAGTAGTTCTAAGTTCTAGGGGATTGATGACCTCAGATGTTAAGTTCCATAGTGCTCAGAGCCATTTGAACCACATCCCGTATCTTCACGGGGTCGCAAGTTAATTTTCGGATGTGGCCGACTGCCCTACCTGTCGCCCTTGGGAAGGTATTTGTGTACCACAATTGTCCCATGGAAAATCTGCAAAAGTTTTCAAATGTTAGCACATCGTGTGACTGTGTTGATATGTGGGTACCAACCCGCTATTCACCTAGTCGAACGTGGGAAACCGCCTGAAAACCACGTACAGTCTGTCCGGCACACTGGCCATCGGCGGCAACCCGCAGGGCGGATTCGATCCGGGGCCGGCCCACCTCCCCGAATCCTGAAACTGGTGTGTTAACACGTGTGGCTATTCGGGCGGGTCTGTAATATTATTGTTATTTTAATTCAAACATTTTGCATTACAGAGCCTCAAAAGTGCTGATACCCCTTTAAAGCAATGTTTTAAATGTGAAATGATTTGTTCCATGAACTTGTACCACTGACACGAAGGACTGGTGGAACAAAAATAAATAATCTCCAGTTTTGAGCACTCTGTTTTGAATTGTCCCTTGGAATCGTCACATACACTTGAGAATTTGCGTCATCATTATAAATACGAAAATTTCGATGCAACATGCAGGCGAGAAATGCCAAACTACGATGTTTCTACCACCACGTCAATACATTTACATCTACATCTACATGGATACTCTGCACATCACATTTAAGTTCCTGGCAGAGGGTTCATCGAACCACCTTCACAGTGCTCTATTATTCCGATCTCGTATAGCGCGCGGAAAGAATGAACACCTATATCTTTCCGTACGTGCTCTGATTTCCCTAATTTTATCGTGGTGATCGTTCCTCCCTATGTAGGTCGGTGTCAACAAAATATTTTCGCATTCGGAAGAGAAAGTTGGTGAATGGAATTTCGTGAGAAGATTCCGTCGCAACGAAAAACGCCTTTCTTTTAATGATTTCCAGCCCAAATCTTGTATCATTTCTGTGACACTCTCTCCAATATTTCACGATAATAAAAACATGCTGCCTTTCTTTGAACTTTTTCTATGTACTCCGTCAGTCCTATCTGGTAAGGATCCCACAACGCGCAGCAGTATACTAAAAGAGGACGGACAAGCGTAGTGTAGGCAGTCTCCTTAGTAGGTCTGTTACATTTTTTTAGTGTCCTACCAATAAAACGCAGTCTTTGGTTAGCCTTCCCCACAACATTTTCTATGATTTGCTTCCAATTTAAGTTCTTCGTAATTGTAATACCTTGGTACTCAGTTGAATTTACGGCTTTTGGATTAAACTGATTTATCGTGTAACCGAATTTTAACGAGTCCCTTTCAGCACTCATGTGGATGAGCTCACACTTTTCGTTATTTAGGGTCAACTGCCACTTTTCGCACCATTCCGATATTTCTTCTAAATCGTTTTGCAGTTTGTCTTGATCTTCTGATGACTTTATTAGTCGATAAACGACAGCGTCATCTGCAAACAACCGAAGACTGCTTCTCAGATTGACTCCCAAATCATTTATATAGATAAGGAACAGCAAAGGGACTGTAACCCAACCTTGGGGAACACCAGAAATCACTTCTGTTTTACTCGATGACTTTCCGTCAATTACTACGAACTGTGACCTCTCTGACAGGAAGTCACAAATCCAGTCACATAACAGAGATGATATTCCGTAAGCACGCAATTTTACGACGAGCTGCTTGTGTGGTGCAGTGTCAAAAGCCTTCCGGAAATCCAGAACTACGGAATCGATCTGAAATCCCTTGTCAATAGCACTCAGCACTTCATGTGAATAAAGAGCTAGTTGTGTTTCACAGGAACTATGTTTTCTAAACTCATGTTGACGGTGTGTTAATAGATCGTTTTCTTCGAGGTAATTCATAACGTTCGAACACAATATATGTTCTAAAATCTTGCTGCATATCGACGTTAACAATATGGGCATGCAGTTTAGTGGATTACTCCTACTACGTTTCTTGAATATTGTTGTGACCTGTGCAGCTTTCCAGTCTTTGGGTACGAATCTTTCGTAAAGCGAACGGCTGTATATGATGTGGAGCTAACGCATCAGCATACTCCGAAAGGAACCTAATTGGTATACAGTCTGGACCAGAAGACTTGCTTTTATTAAGTGATTTAAGTTGCTTCACTAATTCGAGAATATTTACTTCTACGTTACCCATGTTGGAAGCTGTTCTCGATCCGAATTCTGGAATATTTACTTCGTCTCCTTTTGTGAAGGCATTTCGGAAGGCTGTGTTTAGTAACTCTGCTTTGGCAGCACTGTCTTCGGTGGTATTTCCATTGCTACCCGGCAGAAAAGGCATTGATTGTTTCTTGCCGCTAACATACTTCACATACGACCAGGATCTCTTTGGATTTTCTGCCAAGTTTCGAGACAAAGTTTCGTTGCGGAAACTGTTATAGGCATCTCGCATTGAACTCCGCGCTAAATTTCGAGCTTCTGTAAAAGACCGCCAATCTTGGGGATTTTGCGTCTGTTTAAATTTGGCATATTTGTTTCGTTGTTTCTGAAACAGTGTTCTAACCCGTTTTGTGTACCAAGGAGGATCAGCTCCGTCGTTTGTTAATTTATTTGGTATAAATCTCTCAATTGCTGCCGATACTATTTCTTTGATTTTAAGCCACATCTGGTCTACACTTATATTATTAATTTGGAATGTGTGGACATCGTCTCTCAGGAAGGTGTCAAGTGAATTTTTTTCGTTTCAAATTGTATCGTGTACAGGTATGGAGACAACCTCATGAATCCATAGACCCTGCATGTCAGCATGGGACTGTTCAAGCTGGTGGAGGCTCTGTAATGGTGTGGGGCGTGTGCAGTTGGAGTGATATTGGACCCCTGATATGTCTAGATGCGACTCTGAGAGGGGACACTTAGGTAAGCATCCTGTCTGATCAGCTGCATCCATTCATGTCCATTGTACATTCCGACGGACTTGGGCAATTCCAGCAGGACAATGCTACACCTCACACGTCCAGAACTGCTACAGGGTGGCTCCAGGAACATTCTTCTGAGACTCCATGGGCATCAGTGAGCTTAGTTCGCACCAGGAGTCGCTATTTGTAATCACCATTTACGAGCATTTTACGAAAACGATTCTGTGAGTAGATTTTTTGTAGAATTTTAACATAGTCCGTAACCTTGGGTTTTGCCTTTATGTGGGAAACTTAATAATAAATTGTAAACTGTCACTGAGACTGTATACTACACTGAAGGGCCAAAGAAACTGGTATAGACATAACCTAATCAAATACAGAGATATGTAAACAGGCAGAATACGGCGCTGAGGTCTGCAACACCTTTCTAAGACAATAACTGTCTGGTGCAGTGTTTGATCGGTTACTGCTGCTGCAATGGCAGGTTATCAAGATTTAAGCGACTTTCAACATGGTGATATAGTCGGCGCACGTAAAGCGTCTCCGAGGTAGCGATGGACTGGGGATTTTCCCGTACGACCATTTCACGAGTGTACCGTGAATATCAGGAATCCGGTAAAACATCAAATCTCAGACATCGCTGCGGCCGGAAAAAGATCCGGCAAGAACGGGACCAACGACGACTGAAGAGAATCCTCCAACGTGACAGAAATGCAACCCTTCTGCAAATTGCTGCAGATTTCAGTGCTGGGCCATCAACAAGTATCATCGAACCATTCAACGAAGCATCATCGATATGGGCTTTCGGAGCCGAATGCCCAAGGCCCACTCGTATACACTTGACGACTGCACGACACAAAGCATTACGCCTCGTCTGGGCCCGTCAATACCGGCTCCAGGAACACTCTTCTGAGTTTAAACATTTCCGCTGGCCCCCAAAATCCCCAGAGATGAACATTACTGAGCATATCTGGGATGCCTTGCAACGTGCTGTTCAGAAGAAATCTCCACCCCCTCGTACTCTTACGGATTTATGGACAGCCCTGCAAGATTCACGGTGTCAATTCCATCCAGCACTACTTGAGACGTTAGTCGAGTCCATGCCACGTCGTGTTGCGGCACTTCTGTGTGCTCGCGGGGGCCCTACACGATATTAGGCAGTTGTACCAGTTTTTTTAGCTCTTTAGTGTATGTCTGATCTCTCTCTAATCTACTTTCCCCTTCTATTACTCTCTCCACTCTTCCAGCTGTTTCATAGGGCTCTGTCCCTCTTCTACCTCACACCCCCTCACTTTTCCACCAGCTTCCTCACCCCATCTTTTTGCGCCTGTCTAGTACACTTCTCCATCTTTCTACACCTGCCTCCTACACTCCTCCTCTTTCCTCTTCTCTTTGTCTGTCTCCTCCTCTCTCCTCGTTTTACCCATCTCCTCCTCCACTCTTTCTTTCCATTTCCTCCAGTCCCCTCTCTCTGCCCATCTACAACCCCCGCTCTCTGTCTGTCTCTTCCTCCTCTGTCTCTCTCAGTCCATCGCCTTCTTCTCCATCTATCTGCCCATTTCCTCCTCCTCCATCACTTTGTCCATCTCCTCCTCCCCCTCTTTCCGTCCTTCTCCTGCCCCCCTCCTCATCCCCTCTCTATATGTCATCTCCCCTTCCCCTCTATCTATCCGTCTGCCACTTCTCCTCTCTCTATGTCCATCTCCACCCCTCTCCCTTGTCTGTGTCCACCTTCTCGTCTTCCTTCTCTATGTCCATCTCCTTCTCTCCTTTCCCTCTGTCTATCCCCTCCTCCATCCTCTCTCTGTACACTTCATCTTCCCTAGTCTCTCTGTCCATCTCCTCCTCCTCCCTTTGTTGGCATATCTCCTCCTTCTTCGATTGGTCCATCTCTTCCTGCCCCCTCTTTCTGTCCATCTCCTCCATCTGTCTCAATCCATATCCTCCTCACCCTTTGCCTATCCACCTCTTCCTCCCTGCTCTCTCTATCCATCTCCCCTGTCTCTGTCCATTTCCTCCTTCCTTCCCTCTCTGTTCATCTCCTCCTCCTACTTTCCTCCCATCTCCTCCTCCCCCAGTCTCTATCCACTTCTTCCGCCAACCTCGTTTTATCCATCCTCCCCTGCCACCGTCTATCTCCTCCTCCCCTCTCTCTCGCTTTCCATCTCCTTCACCTTCTCTGTCTGTCCATCTCCTCAATGCCCCTCTATCTACTCCTCCTCCCCTTCTCTGACCCTCAACCTGTTGTCACCCTCATCCCCATCCCAATGGTAAGTTGGTAGTTGTTATGGCCACAGTTTTTCTTTCCAGGTAGTAAGTAATATGCGTACCAATTAGGAGGAGACGTTGAACACATGTGTATGTGACATATATTACACACACACACACACACATTATATATATATATATATATAATATATATATATATATATATATATATATATATATAAAAGACGTATATAAGGTCTGGGAACACTTTCAATTGTACAGATGCTATACATATTGCATTTGGAAGATAAATTCAGAAAGTTTTTTAACGAACATTTGATATGTGAACCATGAGTGACCCGGCAGACGTCAATACGGTAATCGAATTCTTTCCATACCCGTCCCAGCATGGCATCGTCGACTGTGGCAGTCGCTTTCGGTATTCTCTCCCGGAGCTCCGCTACATCACCAGATCTTTAACATGTCTCCACAGAAAAAAAGTCACACGGAGTGAGATTTGGTGATCTGGGAGGCCATTTCAGGAAACAGCTGTCCCCTTCTGTAGCACGGTCGATCCATCGATGCGGTAGCTCAGTGTTCAGGTACCCACGAACTTCAAGATGAAAATAGGGTGGAGCTCCTTCCTGCTGAAAGATGAACGGAGAGTCCGATTGCATTTGAGGCATCAGCCATTGCTGCAACATGTCCAAGTAGAAATATCTGCACTAGCTCCAATTCTAATGGTTTCATAGACAGCTTCTGTCGCAGGACTTTCCACACTGTCATTGGAGCCACTGCGAGTTCACGGGATGCACGACGCACCGATTTCTTTGGACTCCTTATGAATGTCTCCCGTACGCTATCTACCGGGTGATCAAAAAGTCAGTATCAAAAAGTCAGAATAAATCACGGAATAATGTAGATGGAGAGGTACAAATTGACACACATGCTTGGAATGACATGGGGTTTTATTAGAAGCAAAAAAATACAAACGTTCAAAAAATGTCCGACAGATGGCGCTTCATCTGATCAGAATAGCAATAATTAGCATAACAAAGTAAGACAAAGCAAAGATGATGTTCTTTACAGGAAATGCTCAATATGTCCACCATCATTCCTCAACAATAGCTGTAGTCGAGGAATAATGTTGTGAACAGCACTGTAAAGCATGTCCGGAGTTATGGTGAGCATTGGCGTCGGATGTTGTCATTCAGCACCCCTAGAGATGTCGGTCGAGCACGATACACTTGCGACTTCAGGTAACCCCAAAGCCAATAATCGCACGGACTGAGGTCTGGGGACCTGGGAGGCCAAAAGCATGACGAAAGTGGCGGCGGATCATCACCAAACGACGCGCGCAAGAGATCTTTCACGCGTCTAGCAATATCAGGTGTTTTTTTTTTTTTGTTCTAATAAAACCCCATGTCATTCCAACCAAGCGTGTCTATTTTTACCCCTCTACCTACATTATTCCGTGGTTTATTAAGTTTTCAAATTTATACTGACTTTTTGATCACCCGGTACATTCACTTCACTCACACTGGGACGTCCGCTTCTCTTTGCTGGACACAAGCAAGCCGTCGTAACGAATTTGTTGTGCCGGTGCTCGCAACTTTTAAGGTATGCGTTTTAGAGCACATGTTTGCAGGAGATTTTTTTCTTATTTTGGTCCACACTACCACTTCGCAAAATATGGAAAGCAAAGATCTTGTAGTAGAAGAGATTTGTTTCGTAGTATCGAAGATGAAAAATTGCTCGTAGCTCTTAAGATATACATGTTCGACCTTATGTTTACTGAGACTTTTTTGCTTCTGGTATCGTGCACTTTCAACTGTATGCTTTTACTCCATTAATTATGATACGACCTGTATATATATGATTCGAGAGAGGATGTTAAATTTCCGTATGGTATTCGGCAGTGTGGCTTGGTCTTAGGTCCCGAAACACGTTGATAAAATTGTTGGCTCACTGCATGCACATTCTAGTGACGTGGTTGACACACTGAACAGGTTCGCAGCTCGTGGTCGTGCGGTAGCGTTCTCGCTTCCCACGCTTGGGTTCCCGGGTTCGATTCCCGGCAGGGTCAGGGATTTTCTCTGCCTCGTGATGACTGGGTGTTATGTGATGTCCTTAGGTTAGTTAGGTTTAAGTAGTTCTAAGTTCTAGGGGACTGATGACCATAGATGTTAAGTCCCATAGTACTCAGAGCCATTTGAACAATGAACAACATAAATAAGAGACAAATTGCACTTCATACTTTTGGTAGTATTACAAGTCAACTAAATATAGGAATAAATACCAGCTAGTACATATTTGAGTGGTGTCTGTTCTGTTGGACATGTGCGACGAACAGGCACCACTCAGATTCATACATTTCCGAGAAAGAGGGTACGGCTCTCCGGCGTTTGTTTCAGTTCGGATGCACAATTATCGTCCGAACTCCTACAGGAATCAGAATTTGCAAGCAGAGAGTTTCATGGACGAAGGACGCTGCATTGAATCGTGCGATAAGTTGGAAATTTGAGTCGTCCAGAGACCGTGTCCGGATGGCCGAAGCTGTTAAGAATACCCCTCATGAGAAGCGGTAAATCCTGGTTCGAGTCCCGTTCCAGCACAGATTTTCAAATTTCGCCACTGCCTTACCCTGTGCGTCCTAGCAGCCACGATTTCCCACCCATCATCTTCATTTCCTTCCCCATCATATAGTTAATGTTTACATAAATACCAACGTGTTGTTTTCGAACATATTTAAGTGACCGCTTCTCTTTCACTCGCCTGCCCATAGAAGCAGCGGTGAATCTTACTCCCACAGTATTTTTATACAAATAATAAGTAATGTAACTAACAAATTTGCTTGAAATTGCTCAGTTCTTCCTGAGCTATGCTTCAATATCACCCCCTTTCCGTTTCCACTCCTATGGGATGTATGTGGTTCTTAACCCCACACTACGTCTTTCCAGATACTGAGTACTCAGTAGACACACGATTACAAATGGAATTGAACTCTCATGTATAAAACAGTTTCAAACTTCTGATTACATTAAAAATGAACGAATGTAGTAAGTATTTGATGTCAAGCGCGTAAGCGAGAAAAAGTTTAGAAAAGTTTGAAGCTATGTTTAAAGTTTGTTGGAAGTCGTTAAGTGCTCCCATTATCAAACACTGGGTGAGAGTAATTTGCGCTTCGTTTTAAGAGAATATATTTTTTCACGAATCTCGGTGTTTATGGCGTCATATCTGCTTAACTACGCATTGTAAATTGGCTCTGAGCACTATGGGACTTAACATCTGAGGTCATCAGTCCCTTAGAACTTAGAACTACTTAAACCTAACTAACCTAAGGACATCACACACATCCATGCCCGAGGCAGGATTCGAACCTGCGACAGTAGCGGTCGCGCGGTTCCAGACTGAAGCGCCAAGAACCGCTCGGCCACACCGGCCGGCAACTACGCATCGTACAATGATATAATTTTGCAGGTACATTCAGTAGTATATATGGATACGGTCTGCAACATCTGTTGCGAACAGAGCTAGTAATAAAGAAGTAATAAATTAAAACGTCATGCATGATGCTCCAGTTTTACTGCATGAACAGCGAAAATGTATCAAGCGATAAACTTTTTTCCTTTCATCATTTGGCGTGCCTGCCAGAGAGAAGCACTTTCGTAAAGGTTTAAAATTATGTGTTAAGTTTGTTGCAAGTCACTAAATCAGGGCCGGCCAGAAATTATGCACGCGTGCGGTGCTCCTGCACATGTGCAACTTCCGGGTCGCAGCGTGCACGCCGCAGCCGTCAGCGTTTCATGTAATGCCTGTTTCTACGAACAGATGTCGCTTTATCCACTTGTTGGGATACTCTGTACCGGCGCATTCTAGTACTCTCTCCACAGCTTGCAAGACAACCATGGGAAGGTATTTAACGTATTAAACATTTAAAATACTGTCACAGTCTACTCATTGAGACGCCTACTTTTATGTTAACAGTTTAACCCAGTAAGACAAGTAACACAGTTAACAACCGTGGGTTTTTATTAAGGTAGCTTGACTGACGGCACGTAAATACGCGTAATGTCTTTGATCTAGTATTTAAGAAAGAGAGCGCTTAGCGACTACGAACCTTATTCATGACTTCAAACAACAAACTAATGCAAGGTTTCCTAATTCTCGGTGCCCTCAGATACACTCACATAATTTCTGTCTCAATCACTTCTGAACAGAATGACAACCGCAGACCTCTCGATGATCACCTTTTATTTCAATACCATTATTGCTATATCTTTCATAAGTTCCGTCTGAAATGTATCACATAAACAGGGAAGTGGTGCCGCCGCCGTTCATTTAGGACACATGTCTAATAACAGATGTCGCTGTCGCACACGTGCGCACATGTGCAGCACTTCTGCACGTCTGTACACTGTGCAGCGTTTGGCCAGCCCAGCACTAAATGCTCTCATTCTCATATACTGGACGACTACATAATGGGTAATCGCGCGTCGTGAGCTACACTGCTTTTTTAACCCCACTCCTTTAATAGACGGGTGCTTCTTATCCCCACAGCTATTCTTTCTAGACAGTAAGTGATGTGTGTACCACGTTTGGTTGAAATCAGTCCAGCGGTTTAGAAGGAGATGTGAAATATGCGAACATACACTGATCAGCCAGAACATTATGACCACCCACCTAACAGCCGGTATTTACACCTCTGGCACGAATACCAGAGGCGACGTGTCGTAGCATGGAAGCAATGAGGCCATGGTAGTTTGCTGGAGGGAGTTGGCACCACATCTGCACACACAAGTCACGTAATTCCCGTAAATTCCGGGGAGGTGGGCGATGAGCTCTGGCGCCACGTAAAATCACATCAGAGATGTGTTCGACTGGTTTCAGATCTAGCGACTTGGGGGCCAGCACATCAATTGGAACTCGCCAATGTGTTTCTTGAACCACCCCATCACACTCCTGGCCTTGTAACGTGGAGCATTATCTTGTTGAAAAATATCACTACCGCCTGGAAACGTGATTGTCATGAAGGGGTGTACGTGGTCTGCAACCGGTGTACGATACTGCCTGGCAACTATAGTGCTTTGCACGAGCTCCACTGGACCCATGGATGCCCGCGTGAATGCTCCCCAGAGGATAATGGAGCCGCCGCCAGCTTGTCTCCGTCCCGCAGTACAGGTGTCAAGGAGCTGGTCCTCTGGAAGATGACGGATTTCCCCCCCCCCCCCCCCCCCCCCCTCGGCCCCTCGGCCACGTCGGCGTGAAGAAGAAGGTATCGGGGTGCATTAGACCATGCAACGCTCGGCTAGTGTGCCAACGTCCATTGCCGATGGTCAGGTGCCCATTTCAGTCGTAGTTGCCGATGTTGTGTCAATATTGGCACATGCATGGGTCGTTAGCTGCGGAAGCCCATTGTTAGGAGTGTTCGGTGCACTGTGTGTTCAGACACACTTGTACTCTGCAGAGCATTAAAGTGTGATGTTTGTTCCGCCGCAGTTCGCCGCCTGTCCTGTTTTACCAGTCTGCCCATCCTATGACGTCCGACATGTAATGTGGTGCGGCCGCCCAACTCCACGACGTTTGGACGTGGTTTCACCTTGGTTTCGCCACGTGTTAAGGACACTCACCACAGCACTCGTCGAACGCCCGACAAGTCGTGCAGTTCCCGAAATGCTCGTGCCGAGCCTCCGGGCCATCACAATCTGCCCTCGCCCAAACTCAGATAGATCGGACACCTTCACCATACTACACACGGACAGCACTGACACTAAATGCATGCACCGTGGTGTGTCTGATTAGCCGTCATTCCTCACCAGGTGCCGCTGCTATTGCCTGGACGAATTGCACGAATTTATATCGACAGTAGGTCGTTGGTAATAATTTTCTGGCTGATCAGTGTACGTACACCTGTATTATTTTTATAGATACAAACCACCTTTTCTTGTAACGAGAAAAAACGGTTTTTATTTACAGAACAATTATTTGTGTGCTTGCTGCGGAGGATGGCCACGCAAAAAAACTCATTAAGTACATCCATTTTTGTAATATGTATGGATGTATGGATTTGAAAATAACAGCTGCACAATTTATGATATTTATGCAGGTACTGTCATCTTGTCGTGGACATAGTCCACGGTAGTCGTGGTAGAGCTAACAATCTTGTTTAAAGCCATTTATTTCCTGTAATCAGATCTGTTTTCCTTCCACTGTTGTGTAAGCCGATGAAATTTTCCCATGCATTCTGTAATCTGCAATATTACATACAATAGCTTGGCAGATTTGCGACAGTAATTACGGATACACCAATTAACTGGGGACTGACAATTTGCCCTCGTTGTAAGCCCGACATGGCAGTAAATGAGTTAAAAACACCAACGATCACGGATGTTCTTGCGACGCAGGACACTATACTACGACAATTATACTACACTCCTGGAAATGGAAAAAAGAACACATTGACACCTGTGTGTCAGACCCACCATACTTGCTCCGGACACTGCGAGAGGGCTGTACAAGCAATGATCACACGCACGGCACAGCGGACACACCAGGAACCGCGGTGTTGGCCGTCGAATGGCGCTAGCTGCGCAGCATTTGTGCACCGCCGCCGTCAGTGTCAGCCAGTTTGCCGTGGCATACGGAGCTCCATCGCAGTCTTTAACACTGGTAGCATTCCGCGACAGCGTGGACGTGAACCGTATGTGCAGTTGACGGACTTTGAGCGAGGGCGTATAGTGGGCATGCGGGAGGCCGGGTGGACGTACCGCCGAATTGCTCAACACGTGGGGCGTGAGGTCTCCACAGTACATCGATGTTGTCGCCAGTGGTCGGCGGAAGGTGCACGTGCCCGTCGACCTGGGACCGGACCGCAGCGACGCACGGATGCACGCCAAGACCGTAGGATCCTACGCAGTGCCGTAGGGGACCGCACCGCCACTTCCCAGCAAATTAGGGACACTGTTGCTCCTGGGGTATCGGCGAGGACCATTCGCAACCGTCTCCATGAAGCTGGGCTACGGTCCCGCACACCGTTAGGCCGTCTTCCGCTCACGCCCCAACATCGTGCAGCCCGCCTCCAGTGGTGTCGCGACAGGCGTGAATGGAGGGACGAATGGAGACGTGTCGTCTTCAGCGATGAGAGTCGCTTCTGCCTTGGTGCCAATGATGGTCGTATGCGTGTTTGGCGCCGTGCAGGTGAGCGCCACAATCAGGACTGCATACGACCGAGGCACACAGGGCCAACACCCGGCATCATGGTGTGGGGAGCGATCTCCTACACTGGCCGTACACCACTGGTGATCGTCGAGGGGACACTGAATAGTGCACGGTCATCCAAACCGTCATCGAACCCATCGTTCTACCATTCCTAGACCGGCAAGGGAACTTGCTGTTCCAACAGGACAATGCACGTCCGCATGTATCCCGTGCCACCCAACGTGCTCTAGAAGGTGTAAGTCAACTACCCTGGCCAGCAAGATCTCCGGATCTGTCCCCCATTGAGCATGTTTGGGACTGGATGAAGCGTCGTCTCACGCGGTCTGCACGTCCAGCACGAACGCTGGTCCAACTGAGGCGCCAGGTGGAAATGGCATGGCAAGCCGTTCCACAGGACTACATCCAGCATCTCTACGATCGTCTCCATGGGAGAATAGCAGCCTGCATTGCTGCGAAAGGTGGATATACACTGTACTAGTGCCGACATTGTGCATGCTCTGATGCCTGTGTCTATGTGCCTGTGGTTCTGTCAGTGTGATCATGTGATGTATCTGACCCCAGGAATGTGTCAATAAAGTTTCCCCTTCGTGGGACAATGACTTCACGGTGTTCTTATTTCAATTTCCAGGAGTGTATTTTGTCTGTTCTCTGTATTTCATTTGACATATACGACAGTGGCAGGTGTTAGGGGATACACCTGTATTTCTTACTGAAAGGAAACAAAAGAGAACAATCAAACATGACAGTATGAAATGCCAGAATGAAAATAACTATGAAAAAGTAATAATAATACACATATAATAAAAGCATGAACTTAATTTTGCATATCTTAAAAAACGTATGGGAAGAGGAAAGTGTCGCCTAGTGTAAACCACCCCAGCATTCGCGTAGAGTGATTTGAGAAAACCGTAGGAACTCAGGTCATAACGGTTGGATCAGAAGAAAAGCATGTAGTCGCTTAAAATGAACAGCTTTCTTATTTCGCAATGTATTTTGGTGGATTAGAATTGTAATAACATTACCAAACAATCCGAAGAAATCATATGTGAACAGTACTGGGTGCTAGTAGTTAATATGAATCCCCATACCGTAGTTACGTAGACTTAAATAAAGTATTCATGCAGGAACTAGAAGAAAATTGTCGCGATGGAAGCCTTCAACTCATGTTTGTAACCTGAGGTTCGACATGAACTGCCTCTAACTGCTTTGGAAGTATATCTAAAAACAATTTTGTTTGAATTGCATCTCCAAAGTAAAATTGAGTAGACCTGAAGTTTTCATTCGAGGAATGGAAGATATTTGACAAGAGAAAAGCTTTCACTTAGGTTTGAAAAGAAACGGTTTGCCTTCCCTTCCCTTCTGCTCATCTCGTAAGCAAAAAGAAAAACTGTGTTGCAGAGTACAGCATATTTATTTTAACAGTAGTTAAAGATATATCTGAAGCATA
Source organism: Schistocerca serialis cubense (assembly GCF_023864345.2). NCBI lineage: Eukaryota > Metazoa > Arthropoda > Insecta > Orthoptera > Acrididae > Schistocerca > Schistocerca serialis. The sequence goes on from NC_064640.1 coordinate 250,252,760, forward strand.
ACCGTTCCTCTGTCTTGTCTTCATTTAGTAGATGCAGTTTTGTCTTTTAAATAGGTTCGTTTTGTAGACAACTCATTTACTGTTACTTGTATACAATATTAATTACATGCTGTAATGGCGATTTCTCATGTTGTTACAATTTCCCTATACTTAGGTACAAATTATACGAAGGCTTTCACACATATTTAATATTCCTATTTCCGATATGCTTTTCTGAGCATTTTCATGAAGTTCAATGTAGGATGAGACATTTCAAGTTCGCATTATATCTTTATACGTTACAGATATCGATGATGATTTCGCCAAAATCAAGTCACATCGATCTCATAAAATAGCCGAAAATCCGTTTTACCTCCCGTATTAACCATTGAGACACAATCATGGAATTAAAAAAATAGAATTTGGTCCCTGGTGGAAGATAAAGTTGATTAAATGACTAATTATACGGCAAGTTTACGGATCTTTCAAAGGTAATATGACTCATCGAAATAGGAAATATTTGACAATTTGTACATTGTTCTTAAGAGAGTTTCAATGAATTGCTGTGGAAGCAATGCCTACATAGATCAGATTTGTTTGGAGGTACGCCGAAGTTCACTAGCTCTATGTTGCACCTTAAAAAATGTTATTGTCGACTCTGAATGATTTTTAGTAGTGGAGCATATTGTTTTCACGTAGATTATGCTCAGTTAATCTTGTCCTAATAAGAGTTGGAGAAAGTGGGAGTTTTGGTCAGAGGAAACGTATTCACAGCTAGAATTTTAGTAACGAAATAACATAAGAAGCGCTCTTGCACTTCCCGCAATAAATTTACATGCAGTCTCTCCTCATATTCCCATGCAAATGACTCACGAATAACATGATGTAAATGAATTTCTTCAATTCCCAACAACCTTGATCTATGAATTTCTCCACTTGCCAACAAACTTGATCTATGTTGTATTATAGGCTCTGAGAATACTTCCAATCTGTTCAGTTTCTTTATAATTGATCTGAATTGTTTGTTCCACTTGAGGCACTTAAGTAACATTACCCATAGACATTTAATTATGGACTGAGCCCCTGGCTTTCCTTGCCCTTTGTTAAAATCTATGTTATAAAAATTTTAAGATGTATGGTTGCAAGGCATTACAATAGAAATTTAACTGACAACCACGTGATTCTGGGTATTCGTCAAAGTCACACACTAAGGTGATAAAAGCCGTGGGATAGCGACATGAACATATAAAGATGGCTGTAGTATCGCGTACTCAAGGTATAAAAGATCAGTGCATGGGTGGAGCTGTCATTTGAACTTAGCTGATTCACTTGAAAAGGTTACCGCCGTGATTATAGCTGCACGACAGGAATCAACAGACTTCGAACGCGGAATGGTAGTTCGAGATAGACGCATGAGACATTCCATTTGGGAAATCGTTAGGTACTTCAATAGTCAGAGCTCCACAGTGTCAAGAGTGCGCCGAGAATACCAAATGTCAGGTATTGCCTATCACCATGTCGCCGATGGCATTCACTTAACGACCGAGAGCAGCGGCGTTTGCATAGAATTGTCAGTGTTAACAGACGAGCAACACTGCCTGAAATAACCGCAGAAATCAATGTGGGACGTACGATGAACGTATCCGTTAGGACACTGCGACGAAATTTGGCGTGCCTTTGCTAACAGCACGATGTCACCTGCAGCGCCTCTTCTCCTCCTGGCCACATCAGTTGGACCCTAGACTACTGGAAAATCCTGACCTGGTCGAATGAGTCCCGATTTTAGTTGGTAAGAGGTGATGGCAATTTTCTAGTGTGGCGCAAATCCCACTAAACCATGGAACCAAATTGTCAACAAAGCACTGAGCAAACTAATGGCGCCTCCATGATTGTGTGGGCTGTGTTTACATGGAATGGACTAGGTCCAGCGGTCCAACTGAACCGATCATTGACTGGAAATGCTTATGTTCGCCTATTTGGAGACATTTGCAGCCATTCCCAAACAACTATTTCATGTCACCGGCCAGTATGTTCGCGATTGGTTTGAAGAACATTCAGGACAAGTCGAAATTCGAGCGAATAATTTGGTCAGCCATATCGCCCGGCATGAATCCCACCTGACTTTTATGGGACATAATGGAGAGATTAGTTCATACACAACATTCTGCACTGGCAACACTTAAGCAGTTACAGACGGCTTTAGAGGCAGCATCGCTCAATATTTCTGCATGGGATTTCCAGCGACATGTTGAGTCCATGTTACGTCGAGATGCTGTACTACGCCTGGAAAACCGAGGTCTGACACGATGTTAGTAGGGATCCCCTGATTTTTGTCACCATAACATAGGTGGCATCACAAATAAAGTAAACCATGCAGTTAGCGGTCATCCACATTTCTTTCATTTTACCGCCACTAATGTCTCAAGCATTTTTTTTTTCAATACTTATCCTTTGTGATCGAAATTTTGGTGTGGAAAAGTATCATTTAGTACTCCAGAATAGGTATGACTGTCTGTCTCCAGTTCGTTACCCGGTCTTCGGAGAAAAATGCGGTTTACAACATAACATAGGTTTCCCTGCTTTCTCGCAGGTAACTGATGTAGCTTCGCAAACAACGTTTGTAGCTCCCGGTGGTGGGTTCGACAATTCGCTGGCGCTGTACACATTGTCTAAGACGACGAAAATGGTTCTACAACGTGACAAGTGAATAAGCCGTACTTGTCGTTAATGGTACAATAGAAATCTGGATACAACCGGGGTCTGATCTACAAAGAGTGTCACCACGCTTTCTCAAAGCATTCAGAAGTAACGAACGAAGATCGCGAACGTTCTGCCATCCGATTAGCGTTTTAAGGTGGATCAGATCTTCAGTACTGAGAGATGCACCTATCTCGCATATACCTTTCTCAGATATATGTGTCTACAGTTAAAATGGAACATACAAGTTATTCTTGCAACGAAGAAAACGGCAACGAGCCACTATTAATTATGCTATTTATTTACACCAGTGGCGCCGTTACCGGTTTCGTATCGACGGGTTCTTCTTCAGACGGCTGTTCACGTCTATATACACACTTGTTGAAGTTTACATGAGATTTTGCCTCATTATTCCACGTGTGGTAAAAGATTCTTGGGATGGTGGCCACACAGCAAAAAACGATATTAGAAACTACCTGTTTAAACTTAACCATCTCTAATAACGATCGAACAGTGTTTACAATGTTTCTAATTTGAGATATGTGGTAGGTTGTGATGTCATGCTCTTCGACACTGAGTCAGTGAAAAGCGGGTTGCACTAGTATCTGTATGACAATTGCAGCTTCAACTTGTAGCGCTACACATTGGAACCTGCAAGATCCCCGGACCTCACCACATTCTTTCTCTGGAGCTACATGAAAGTCGCGGTGTATTCTACCCCAGTTGACTTGGAGGCAGAATTGGTTGCTAGAATTCTTTCAGAGCTACGAAAATACAGAACACACCAAAATTTTCCAGCGAACGAGGGACTCCCTGCTCGTCGATACCGCCTCTGCGCTGAGGTTAATGGTGCTCATTTTGACCACTTATTGTAAAGTAATAGTGATCAGAACAATAAAGCAATGAAAAACATTTAACACAGTTTTATTCTCAACCACGCAAAATGCGACTTAACTTCTAAGGTCATCAGTCGCCTAGAACTTAGAACTAATTAAACCTAACTAACCTAAGGACATCACACACATCCATGCCCGAGGCAGGATTCGAACCTGCGACCGTAGCGGTCGCTCGCTTGCAGACTGTAGCGCCTAGAACCGCACGGCCACTCCGGCCGGCTCAACCACGCACAATAACCTCCTGCGTACTCAATACTCCAACAATATGTTGCTTTACAAAATATATTTGTTTTTGTCTCCAACATCATCCCTGCTAGTTTGGGCACTGAATCTTTGAACAGCCTATATGCGAATAAAAAGTTCTACATTTCCGTTGCGACCCTTCGCTACTGGCATATCCACCGACAATGATGTCGAGCCCTCAGGAGTAGTGGAAATGAACTGAGGCTGTATATCTTTATACACAGGCGTTGTGTCTTTTTCTATCGCCATTTACAACGAATATAGCTGGTTCCAAGATATCCTGAAAACTGAAAGTTACGCGACGATGACGTTCTATGTGACTCCTCATATCTTAGGCCGTGGACAGATCAAAGGATATCTTAGAGCACGACCACGGCAGTATCACAGAAAGATACATTAGATCCTTAGATGTGTTTCTGAGAGAGACCCAACATTTGGCAGCTACTGTTGTGACTTACTGCTTTATTTTTACTTTCTGTGAGTGTTTCGATAGGTAGGGTTAAGGGTAAGAACTTTTTAGTGTGGCTTCATGTAGAAGTGAGCGCTATTTTTATCAGAAGAAATGAATACGGTTGAGATCGTTGCGGGATCTTGATGAAAACATCAAATTCTGTCGTCCGGCTTCATACGGCCATTGTGAGCTGTGCCGATGATGAAGTAGCAGAACGGTCTCCTAAGATCGAAAGCGCGTTGTGGAGCTTCCCACACTCTCGTATTGCCGTTGTGGCCTCCCACTTGGCATCAGGTGTTCACCGAATGGTGGCTGGCGTGTCGTACCCAGAGCTGGATCTGTTGTGCAGGAAATGTATGTAGTAAATCACCGATATGCAAGATTCATATGTCCGTCAATTACATTTATGACATTGCCTTAGGGTGTTAGTGACACAGAGCCAATGGACCTTGCCACTTCTCATCGAGCTGCGGCCTACCCTTCGTTGAGGTGCGGGCAGCCACAGAGGAGAAAAAAGGTGACGTTGGCTGTAAGAAGCTCGAACACTAAACGCGTGTTAACCCCTCTTAGCCTAAATAGCACCATGGGAGGTAAAAGTACCCAATGTACAATCCATATACCACGTGGAAATTTTTTGGAAGAGATCTTCCTGGGAGCAATAGAAACCGTAGGTTGCAGGTCGTCGTTCATATCGGCGTCAACAATATCTGTAGCCTGCCACTGAGATATTCAGTCTCATTTGGATATTACAATTTATTGTCGATGGGTGTCAGATTGCAAGCATTCATTATCAAGTTCCCAACAAAAAAACTTAAATGTAAGGTTACTGAAAATGTTCAAATGCTACAAGAAATCTACATACAAAATCGATTTGGTAGACTGCTTGCAAATAGTGAGAAACCTGTTAATTTGTCATAGAGATTTCACGAATTTACAGATGTTTTCCAAAGAGCTGATGTTTTATTACGTTGGGAGGTATTTATATGGCGTCCATTTCTTGGTGCGTCCTTAAGTATTGAAGCTGAGTGCCTGCTTACAGTTTTTTACTACTGTATGCTCTCAAAGATGGAATGAAAGCCTCTCATTGTGCACTCTTACTGTTAATTGAAAGATGAGTCAGGTTTTCTCCCTTTGGCAGCAAAAATTTCCATGAATGCCAATAGACAGGGCGAGTGTAGAATGAATGGTTTATCTTAGACCCCCTGTCCACAAACAGACCTCCTGTCCACAAACAGACCTCCTGAACTTATCGAATCAGTTAACGCAGAGGAAAGTATCAGTTATCATAAGGCTGTGACAGTGTCTGTGATGACTGATCAAACAAGGGAATGTTCATAAAGGTGGGAAGATATATTTGCTCAGCAAGGGTGATAGGATACAAATTTCAGAATATCTCAGCAGTCAGCATCAAATATTCGGTGATGAGGAAGAAGATGTGGAGAACAAATGGAAAAAATTAAAAGGCATCGTTCAATATGCCCTAGACAAGTAAATTCCGAGTAAGGTTTTAAGGATGGGAAAGATACACCATGGTTTAATAGCCGTGTTACAAAAGCGAGACGTAAACAAAGAGCACTTCAACTCAGATTCAAGAGAAGTAAAAACCTAGCTGACAAACAAAACCTGAACGAAGATAAATGAATGTAAGGAGAGCAATGAGAGAAGCGTTCAATGGTTTTGAAAGTAAGACGTTGTCTACCGACCTGAGTAAAAACCCCAAGAGATTTTGGTCGTATGTAAAATCAGTAAGTGGGTCAAAATCATCTATTCATTCTCTCAGCGACTGCATCGGCACCGAAACGGAAGATAACAGAGAGAAGGCCGAAATACAGAATTCGGTCTTCCGAAGTTGTTTCATCGCGGAAGATCGTAACACTGTTCCTCCTTTCAATCGTCGTACGAACGTCGAAATGACAGATATTCAAATAACCGATCGCGGAATTGAAAAGCCGCTACAATCGTTTAGTAGTGGAAAGGCTTCTGGACCAGATGAGATACCTACAAGATTCTATAAAGATTATGAGAAAGAACTTGCTCCCCTTCTAGCAGTAATTTATCGTAGATCCCTTGAGCAACCAAAGGTACCTAACGACTGGAAAAAAGCGCAGGTCATTCCCGTTTTTAAGAAAGGCCGTAAGACAGACTCTCACAATTATAGACGTATATCGTTGCAGTCAATTTGTTGTAGAATTATGAAACATGTTTTATGCTCAATAATTATGACGTTTTCGAAAAATGAACATCTCCTCTCTAAAATCAACATGGATTCTGAAAACAGATACCCTGCGAAACTCAGTCGCTCTGTTCCTCCATGAGATCCACAGCACAGTGGACAACGGCTCTCAGGTTGACGCCGTGTTCCTTGATTTCAGTAAGGCATTTGACACCGTCCCACATTGCCGTTTAATGAAAAAAATACGAGCTTACGGAGTATCAGAGTTGACCTGCGATTGGATTCAAGACTTTCTTGGAGATAGAACTCAACATGTCGTTCTTAACATAACTAAATCGATGGATGTAAAGGTGATATCCGAAGTACCACAGGGAAGTGTGATAGGACCGTTGCTATTTACAATATATATAAATGATTTAATAGAAAGCATCGCATGCTCATTAAGGCTATTTGCAGATGATGCAGTTGTCTACGCCAAAGTAGAAACGCCAGACGATAGTAAGAATTTGCAGAACGGCCTGTAAAGAACTGATGAATGGTGCAGGCTCTGGCAGTTGACCCTGAACATAAATAAATGTAACATATTGCGTATACATAGGAAAATAAATCCACTCCCGTACAGCTTCACTCCTGGTGGCGAAGAGCTGGAGACAGAATAGGCGTAACTATCCAGAGCGACCTTAAGTGGAATGACCATATAAAACAGATAGTGGGAAAAGCAGACACCAGACTCAGATTCATCGGAAGAATCTTGAGGAATTGTAACTCATCCATGAAAGAAGTGGCTTATAAGGCACTTGTTCGCCCGATTCTTGAGTATTGTTCATCTATCTGGGATCCCTATCAGGTAGGACTGATAGAGAAGATAGAGAAGATCCAGCCAAGAGCGGCGCGTTTCGTCACGGGATCGTTTAGCTGGCGAGAGAGCGTTACGGAGATGCTAAGCAAAATCCACTGGCAGACGTTACAAGAGAGGCGTTGTGCATCATGGAGAGGTTTACAATTGAAATTTCGGGACAGCACTTTTCAAGAGGAGTCGGACAACATATTACTTCCCCCCACATACATCTCGCGTATTGACCACGCGGAGAAAATTCGAGAAATTAGAGCCAATACAGAGGTTTACCGAAATCATTCTTCCCACACACTATTCGCTAGTGGAACCGGGTTGGAGGGATCAGATAATGGTACCGAAAGTACCCTCCGCTACACACCATTAGGTGGCTTGCGGAGTATGATGTAGATGTATTTCGTCTTTCAAGGTCAACTGTAGTGAAAAACAATATGTAGGCCTTTATGTTCAATACTCATACGAAGTTCCGACAATTAACCCAGACTTCTTCTTCAGGTACTGTGAACCGTATTGCTGTATGCACTCGCTACGTGGACACCAATCACACTGTGAAGTATTGCTAGTGTTGCGTCCCTATTTACAGCCGAGTTCGGCTTCCGGCGCCCGCTACCGCGATTCACGCTCATTTGTTTTCTGGAGCCCACACTGTATTCCCGAAACGCGTATTCGCTCCGCTATTTATAGCCGGATTCGACTCCCGGCGCCTGCTACGGTCGTCGATATTCATTTGTTTTCCGTGAAAAGAACATACTCAGGCATTTTTCAGGTCTAATTCATGAGATGGCCGGCGAGATCATGACAAATTTAGTACTGTATCCATTAGTGTGTTTCACGGGATAACAGTACGAACTCCAAAAACCACATGAGCATCAATGGGCTTAGTTAGCATCAGGAGCGGCTATTCGTTAACATTATTTACGAGCACTTTACGAAAACGATTCTGTAAGTAGATTTTTTGTAGAATTTTAACATTGTCGGTAACCTTGGATTTTGCCTTTATGTAGGAAACTTAATAATAATGTTCGCAGCAGACAGTGATAGACAATAAATTGTAACATGTCAGTGCGACTGTATACTACACTGAAGCGCCAAAGAAACTGGTATAGCCATACGTATTCAAATACAGAGATATGTAAACAGGCAGAATACGGCGCTGAGGTCGGCAACGCATTTTTAAGACAATAAGTGTTAGATCGGTTACTGCTGCTACAATGGCAGGTTATCAAGATTTGAGTTTGAACGTGGTTTTATAGTCGGCCCACGAGCGATGGAGCACAGCATCTCCGAGGTAGCGATGAAGTGGGGATTTTCCCGTACGACCATTTCACGAGTGTACCGTAAATCCGGTAAAACATCGCTGCGGCCGGAAAAAGATCCTACAAGAACGGGACCAACCATGAGTGAAGAGAATCGTTCAACGTGACAGAAATGCAACCCTTCCGCAAACTGCTGCAGATTTCAGTGCTGGGCCATCAACAAGTATCAGCGAACCATTCAACGAAGCATCATCGATATGGACTTTCGGAGCCGAAAGCCCACTCGTGTACACTTGACGACTGCACGACACGAAGCATTACGCCTGGCCTGTGCCCGTCAACACTCCTCTGAGTTTAAACACTTCCGCTGGCCACCAAAATCCCCATAATAAACATTATTGAGCACATCTGGGATGCCTTGCAATTTGCTGTTCAGAAGAGACCTCCACCCTCTCGTACTCTTACGGATTTAAGGACAGCCCTGCAAGATTTATTGTGTCAATTCCCTCCAGCACTACTTCAGACGTTAGTTGAGTCCATGCCACGTCGTGTTGCAGCACTTCTGCGTGCTCACGGGGGCCCTACACGATATTAGGCAGGGGTACCAGTGTATATACTATATTCTGATCACTTGCTTTAGTTCCGTGACTCCATAGCAAATATTACCAGACAATAATTGAGACTACTAAAAGTGGGTAGGGCTTCAGTGTATGACAGATTTCGATTAGATTTCACAAAGCATACGATACGGAATTAATTCTGTTTCTTACTCGTATTTACCGAGAATCTCTCGTGTCAGTTGATAAGTGTGCAAGTCACTCCAGTTTACAAAAAAGGTCAAAAGAACGGATGTATGAAATTACAACAGACGGACATTCTCAACTTCCTTCTATTGCTTTACGCTTGATCATATGCTACGCCCTACGCCCTAAGACTCAGCACTGATTCAAGAAAAAACACTCGTGTAAAGCCCAACCCGCTTACTTCACACAAAGGTGTTAGGGATAGACGCAGCTCAACAGGTAAATTCCGTCTTCCTACAATTCTGATTGTTGTTCGCGACTCTACCTCATTGTCGACTGATAATCAGCTGTGCATACGGAAAATCTCTGTAAAAATGTTATCACCTGGAAGAATTTTTGACTAACAAGACAGTACATCGTAATGGCCATTGAATGCTCAATAGAAAAAATAATAATAAAAGTGTTTTTTTTCTTCCAAGTAAGTGTGATTAATCGCTAATGTAATCAATACAAGTAAACGTCATATCAGATGGGATCAACAGCAGTCTCAAACCGATGACTCATTATGCTTTTACCTACAGGAAAGTACCGTAGCTAGAGCATCGTAAGTAGGGGAACAGTGTATGTTCTGACAGGAATTTCACTGACATCAGCATCAGCATTCCTGGAATTGATGACATCAGCATCTGTTTTCTCAGAATCGCAAATGTCAGCATCCAGTACTTGGGCAATTGTATTATTCCCAAAATCACACATTAGCTGTTCTGTAACCTTTTCGTTAGTGGACACCACATGGAAGTGTGTTGCAAACACCATTGAAAAAGGCACTTATACATTCTAGCACAGGAATGAACACATGTCTACTGATAACTTTGTTCACTCCTGGACTTGTAATTTGACATATAAATTTATTATATATCTTTACAACTGAAGGTAATCCACATTAAACAGTCAATTCCATCTGTCTTATTATTATTCACAGTCACATTGCTGTTGCAAAATGATGAGATTTGCAAAAGTCGAAGCGCTGTACACATTCGAATTATGTCACACCCGTTAATTGTCGACGTAATGATCATCTCGCCCACCGAAACTACCTGCTGTACTACCCGGGGTGGTACGTCGGAATACTCGAATGAGAAGCAACCTGTACTCATACATATCTTAATGCGTACCTATAAATTAACACAGAGAGAGACTGTACAGCACTCAACACCAGGAATTTTGCGAGGTGCTACATCCTCCACCTTTCTCTCTACTTGACAGCCATGCCACAGTCACACTGAGAAGTCACCAGCCATCACAATGAGTGTCAGATAGCACACGTGGCCAGCACACGTCTTGACAGAGTGATTCCTCGTTCCAATACAGCGATAAACTAACCTACTGCTCGAATCGAAAAGCCTTCGATATACATCCTAAATGCGGAATAGTAGCTCATATTCTTTTTTGATGGTGGTAGTGGTAGTGGTGGTGCTGCTGCTGCATCATCATCCACAGAAACCACGAAGAACCCACGAGATGTGCGTAGAATTAGCTAATTTTTCCGTCTGGTTGGTGTTCTGACATATGCATACGTAAACACTGGAGTGGTTTACCTTCCCAACAGTTAAAAAATAGGCTTCATCATATTTTCTCTTGACAATTATATTTCATATCTTTTAATCCAACCTGGTAAGTTCTGTAAACAGTTTTCCAGATGGGTAAGAAAAAAATGTCGGAATCCTTATACGTGTCAGCATCACATCTTATGCATACTTATAAATTAACGTAGAGAGGGAAAGATTTTACAGCACCAGGATGCTATGCAGCCGGTCACCTCAATACTGACTGTATTTTTACGAGGAACTGTGTCCCCTCACACCCATTTGCGCGCGCAATGCAAATTCAGAACGCAGTCGATTTTCAAAGGCCGATTTGCAGCGGTATTTCGTCTTAAGCAGCAGCCAGCTACCACCATAATGGACACATCCACACTGTTGAGTCGGGAGGCTAATAAACAGTTGTATTTCCTTCGGCTCCATTTGTGAGCGGAGCAGTAAACTGAATTAGTGTAAAATAAAGACGCCATGATATTTTCTGCAAACCCACACACACCACCCATTGCTACACATGTTAAACAAGCAGTCTATATGTAAAAACGTATGCTCTATAAGTTTAGATTGAATCGAACAAGACGGATAATCACAGGTGTTTTTTTTTTTTTTTTTTTTTTTTTTTTTTTTTTTTTTTTTTTTTTGCGACAGAAGTCGTAAACTTAAAGTTCTGCACCGAAATTCCACAAGAACGTGCAGCAGAAGGGCTCTATTATACACCCAGGCAGATGTTGAGTGTTATAACAACAGTGTTACCCAGGAAATAAGGGGTAAAATTAAACTTCCCAAATGCTCTTGGCTTGAAGATTTGCTGGAAGGAACAGAACTACTTGTAAAAGCCGTAAAAGCGATAGCTCACATGAATAAAAAGATATTTATTGGTACTTGAGACCATACCTTCTTTGTACTTGTCAAATTTCTGGTCGGAGAAATAAATTCGTGATTCAGACGTAGATTTACATTATAAGTTAAAAATTAAGCTGGATGTCATTAAAACAACGCCAAACACACATAAAGAAAGGTTTTTTCCTGTGTGTGCGTGTGTATCGCAGAAATTAATAAAGATTTATTCTAGAATATTTGCTTGTCATATTCGCTAACCCACCAGATACTTCTAAGAAGTATTTACATCTCTGCTACCAAGATGTATTGTTATTCTTTGCATTCCTGTAGTTACGGTCGTGGAGACAGTGTCTCTTCCTACAGTCTGTCCTTATTCTTAACACTTGCAAATAAAGTAGCTGGAAAGTTGGTGATTTTGCCAGCAATAATGACTCAAGATAGTCATACACTGAGGCACTGATCGAAAAATCTCGGAATCGAGACCGATTACTGCATTAATTGACATACGATAGTGACGTAACGGCCGTTTTCATAGGGGATTTGCCACAGAGGAAATGGGGAGGGGGAGGGGTGAAGAAATTCAGGGAATAATATCATTGCCTGAGTGCAGGATGCTGATGTTGATGATTCCAAGAAGGCTGATGCTAATGTCGTTAATTCCAGGAATGCTGATGCTGATGTCAGCAAAATTCCTGCCTGTACCCATACGGCCGTCTACTATCGTAAGGAATATGGAATAACTTCGACAGTATTTCCACTTCGTGTGCTGAATGGCAGCAGACATTAAATGCCGATAAACGCGAGAATATTCTCATAAAAACAAAAAAATGGGTAATATCCGATTAGAAGAGCAGTGGAAAAAGTAATTTTGCGTGCCACGTCGTTTAAACTTATAGGGATAATTCTTCAAACAGCTCGTGGGAAAACAGCCAGGCGACATATTCGACAATCGCCGATATTTTGAATGGTGAACTATGTCATTTTGTTGCCATGTTGTAACTGAATGTTACTATGAATTCAGCTCAAACGTCCACAGTAGCAGAAAAATTGTATCTACTACAGTTCTATAAAAGATGTCACTGTCCACACTAGTATATCAAATTTTACACTTGCTTGACAGGACAGCACTTGAATGGGAACGTGCCAACACAATAAGAAATAACTAATAACATTTATTATTAGTGACGATACTGAATTTTACTTAACTTTGGTAACAATATGGTGTTTGGCACTTGTTCTATACCTAATACAACCAAATATAAATAACCTCGCTGTCTAGTGGCAGTCTATGATATTATCACTATTACGGAAAATACTACGTAGACACTCACAGCTGATTGTATCTATTGCTCCATAAACAGCAACTGCTAAGTCGTAATTGTTGTCTTCTGAAAGGAATTCGCAGAAGTGTGCTCCGTAGCGTAATTGCAGGAACTGGTTCCTACTGCAAGAACTACGCAACACATTTTCAGCCTGTCGAAGTTGTCCAAGATGACACCTGACTGCTTCTCCGTAAGTTGTCTGAACATTTTATACACCAGGAGAAACTCAGGTTTCGTCAGGGATAATACTGTATAACGATATGCAACGGGAGAAATATGTGAAATGAAGATTAGGAAAGGTGAAACGAAGACATATAGCGTGGTCGGAAACAGTCTGAAAATCTTGTGATTGTGTTGCAGGGTAGACTGTACTGAGAAAAACTGTTAAGAAAAAAACTTGATACGTAGCTCCGTTTCCGAGTTAGCAAAAAATGGTTCAAATGGCTCTGAGCACTATGGGACTTAACATCTGAGGTCATCAGTCCTCTAGAACTTAGAACTACTTAAACCTAACTAACCTAAGGACGGCACACACATCCATGCCCGAGGCAGGATTCGAACCTGCGACCGTAGCAGTCGCGCGGTTCCCGACTGAAGCGCCTAGAACCGCTCGGCCACCACGGCCGGTCCGAGTTGGCACTGAAGTTAGCCAGTCAGACGTTTGCTCATGCAAATCCAAGCAGCCTGCCGGAGACGGTGTCGCCAAACATGTTCCTCGTTTGGTTTCCTAAAACCGAAAAAGAGAGCGATACAAAATTTGGACATGGACGGTAGTAAAGACCGAACCCGCGCCAAAGGCTGAGCAGCTTCGTGCACTATAATTCACGCTAGGAGAACAACTGACACTAGCTGTATCTGGAGGGCCGCTTAAATTTGCGCACGCAGCGGCCTGACTAGCTAATTTCAATGCTAATTAACTCTGAAACTAAGCAAGGTATCGAAGTTTTTTCTTAACGACTATTTCTCAACACAACGTACCCTGCAATACCCTTACAAGCTTTCCAGTCTGTTTCTAACGACCCTGTTTATTTGCTGGAATAAGTCTATTTTGAAGAAACTCCTTATGAAATAGGCATGACAGATGGTATCGAACGAATTCAAAGTCTCGCTACTAAGGTCGTACAGGTCTGTAGAGGTCATTCAAATAAGTAGTAGATCTGCTCAGGGAGTGTAAATCTAAATCTCTGGACAAACGACGACGTTGTTCTTACGAAACGCTTTGGTTAAATTTAGGGAGCCAGTATTCAAGGTAGGTTATACAACAAACCTGCTGAAATTGTATAGGAACCATTACAAATTACGATAACAGAGATCGTAGCACATATGGAGACATACAGATATTTTCCTGTAGCTCTATGCGTAAACGGGTAGAGGACAGAGTGTCGCTTACGTTGGTACGTAGGCTGGTCGTAGGTTGGTTATCAAAAATGAACAGCTTAGAGAGCTGGTCGTAGGTTGGTTATCAAAAATGAACAGCTTAGAGACAGAAGTGATGACACTTTCTGCAGGACCTGACCATCATTTTGCAGGACAATTCTCAACCACGTACAGTGCAAGCTGATTTGTTTGACTGATGGGGCTGCTAAGCGCTATACCACCTACTGCACTTCCCTGACTTAAGCCCTGGTGAGTTCAACTCGATTTCTAAACTGAAGGAAACACTTCACGGTATTCGCTTCAGAACTGCAACGGACCGCGCCGCTCGAACTGTCAACACAAGTGGCTCTGCTAAGAGTATCCTACGATTTCCACATCACTGGCAACGGGTGATACACAATGGGGGTGACTACTCTGAAGGCCAGTAAAACATGTATCTATTTTGTACGAGATTTAAATAAATAGTTGCCACTATTAAAGCTTCAACCCACGTACTCCTAAATATCTTGCCATACTCTGCACTGTGACATGTTGAGTACATAGGATGAGCCGTAAGTGAGACAAAATATTTAGTGTATAGTGTTATACACTGAGTTAAAAACACAAAATGAGGTTTACCACTTTCCTGTGTCTATGAATGTCAGTACAACTGAATTGCATACTGTCGAGAAATGTGAAGAGAGGTCTTGAGTGCTTCTGTGCTCTTGCAGAATACATGAAGAAAGAGTGGCAAGACTGTCAGACAGGCTCATGTTTGTATATCAGATTGTCATGGGAAGGATACAGCCTCGTGCGAGGGACTACAGAGCTAATTATGAGGAAAGACAGCGTCCTCCTCCCCTCCCAGCTTCGTTCACCGTCACACACTGTCTCTTTTTAATTGTTATTATACATCGATCTAGTTGGTGTGGATAAATGAAACTGAAATTTAGCTGCAATAATATCCATACATTTTTATTGTCTTTGTTTCTGTTTGACTAATCTATAAACAAAAGAAACAAAAATCGTCTTTGCAAATACTAGTATACGCCACATTAAACGAAACGACAATATACGAGCGAGAAAATCGATAACAAAACAGACAGACAAGATTTTAAGCCACATAACTTTTATTCGTAAGTCTTGTCGGAAACGAAATCCGCGGTGCAGTCTTCGACTATTCGCAGAAGGGATTGTTGAAGACATTCGATAATGACTGAATCCCTTCGTGTAATGTTGCAGATGGACCCCATTCTCCCTCACTGACTGATAATGACAGAATACTCTTTATCATGAATCAGGGGTTTCAGAGAACGCCGTAGAAGGAAAATAAAGTCTTGCGATTATCATAGAAAGTGCTACCAGGCCTTCATAGTCACTCCATTTCGAAGGAAAGGAATAATGCAAATGAGGCCGCGCTGTAACGTGAAACTGTCGTGGTCGTTCCATCATACACATAAGGTAAAGGTAACGTTTGTGGCGCAAACCTGTGACCGGGCTTCTGGCTTGACTGTAGGCAAAGTACAACTTTCATCGCTGTGGCAGTAGGAGAGGAAGGGTGACGGTCTCATCGTTTAGGTTGTCTTTTATCCCCAGGAAACAACCCCGGTACTCAATTGATAGCGGGATGAGAGGACATGTGGCCGTTCTGGACGGACAGGAACGAGGAAAAATCCCCGCCCCCATCCAGTATTGTAACCCGAACCATACACATACATCTTACAATAATTCCGGCGGTGAAGTGTCTAGAAGTCAATCTGTTGCCATCCAGTGTGACAAGTACACGAGGTCGTCTAAGATAAAGATCAATAAGGGCGCGGAAGAAACTAAGACTCTCCATATCGTCATATCACAGATGTAAATTCGAATTGTCATAGCACAGTAGCAGCCCCTCTTTGTCCTTAGAGTAAGGCTGAGACGCTCAGGCGATGGTAGCGGTGTCGAACGTTGTCAAGAACGTCGCTCTATTGCTTATCACATTGCGAACTATCGTTTTCAACCGCGAAATGTGTGGGAATCAATTCCCCAAGCGAAGTGATGATTTCATTGACGCCCTTTATACCACCCCCAAATGCGTTTTCGTGTCGATTCTGAGCGGCGGTGTGTTTGAAATGTTTTTCGTCGGCCACCCATAAGAAAACCGAATGATTTAAACGCTGGAAGTCGCAGTTCTGATCTCCATCGCAGAGGCGTCAAAAGAAGGGGTGAAACGCGGGTAAGAGAGGGCGTGACGACCTTCCCATCATGTGATACGTCCACGGTGGGGCTGGGCAGAAGTGTGGGGAAATTTGGAGCCAAAGTGACATCATTAACCCATCATGCAGCTCACATAAACTTCTGATCTTTTATTCTTCATGCGCCGATGCCTTGTAAGCAACTATCTCATTGCACTGTGTGTAAAATAATTAGGTATTCTGTCAGGATTAAAAGTACTCCTATCTTTCGCAATAATATGTGATTATAAGGGCGTTCTGTTTTTATGCATACGTGTGTGTTTTAAGAAGGTCTCGAATTGAAAATTTTGGAAATTTGTGGTAAGAGCCTATGGGACCAAACTGTTGAGGTCATCGGTCCATAAGCTTACACACTACTTAATCTAACTTAAACTAACTTACGCTAAGGACAACACACACATCCATGCCCGAGGGAGGACTCGAACCTCCGGCGGGGGCAGCCGCACGAAATGTGACAAGACGCCTCAGACCGCACGGCAACCACGCGCGGCGCTCTCGTATTCCCTGCCAGTTAGTCCTGTATATCGTTTCCCAAACTTTTTATGCACAATTTCATACACCCTTGGGTTAAAACAAAAGTTCATTCCTGTAGAGCTGTTATACTGGACACTATATCTTAAAATGTCGTTACTGACGTACTTATTCCGCTGTCAATCTATTTGCTATCGCACTTTATTTATTTTATTTATTTATTTATTGTTCCGTGGGACCAAATTAAGGAGAAGTCTCCATGGTCATGGAACGAGTCAATACATGAAATTGTAACAAGATATTAGAAACAGATAAAATGAAATATAAAAAAACATATTCAGGTGACAAGTCGTAACTTTAAATAAGGAAAATCATCAATTTAACACTGGAATTTGCTTAATTTTTTAGCTCTTCCAGGAGCTCCTCGACAGAATAGAAGGAGTGAGCCATGAGGAAACTCTTCAGTTTAGACTTAAAAGAGTTTGGGCTACTGCTAAGACTTTTGCGTTCTTGTGGTAGCTTATTGAATATGGATGCAGCAAAATACTGCACTCCTTCCTGCACCAGAGTCAAGGAAGTGCATTCCACATGCAGATTGGATTTCTGCCTAGTATTAACTGAGTGAAAGCTGCTAACTCTTGGGAATAGGCTAATATTGCTAACAACAAACGACATTAAAGAAAATACATACTGTGAGGGCAATGTCAGAATTCCCAGACTATTGAATAGGGGTCGACAAGAGGTTCTCGAACTTACACCACATATAGCTCCAACAGCCCGTTTTTGAGCCAAAAATACCCTTTTTGAATCAAAAGAATTACCCCAAAAAATGATACCATACGACATCAGCGTATGAAAATATGCGAAGTAGACTACTTTTCGTATTGAAGTGTCACTTATTTCAGATAATGTTCTAATGGTAAATAAAGCAGCATTTAGTTTCTGAACAAGATGGGCTTTCCACAACAGCTTACTATCTATCCGAACGCCTAGGAACTTGAACTGTTCCGTCTCGCTTATAATATGCCCATTCTGTCTGATTAAAATATCGGTTCTTGTTGAATTGTGAGTTAGAAACTGTAAAAACTGAGTCTTACTGTGATTTAGCATCCCATTATTTTCCACAAGCCACGAACTTATTTCATGAACTACATTATTTGATACTGTTTCAATATTACACACAAGATCCTTCACTATCAAGCTGGTGTCATCAGCAAACAGAAATATTTTTGAATCACCTGTAATACTAGAAGGCATATCATTTATATAAATAAGAAACAGCAGTGGCCCCAGCACCGACCCTTGGGGAACGCCCCACTTAACAGTGCCCCATTGGGACTGAACATCACTACCACTCTCAATATTGCGGAGAATTACCTTCTGCCTTCTATTCTTAAAGTAAGAGGCGAACCAATTGTAAGCTACTCCCCTTACTCCATAATGGTCCAACTTCTGCAGTAATATTTTGTGGTCAACACAGTCAAAAGCCTTCGTTAAATCAAAGAAAACATCTAGCATTCGCAACCTTTTATTTAATCCGTCCAAAACCTCACAGAGAAAGGAGAATATAGCATTTTCAGTTGTTAAACCATTTCTAAAACCAAACTGTACATTTGAGAGCAAATTATGTGAATTTAAATGCTCCAGTAACCTTGTATATACAACCTTCTCGATGACTTTAGCAAACACCAATGGCATAGAAATAGGTCTAAAATTGTCAACATTAGCCCTGTCTCCCTTTTTGTAAAGTGGCTTCACTACCGAGTACTTTAATCGGTCAGGAAACCGACCACTCCTAAAGGAAAAGTTACAGATATGGCTAAGTACTGGGCTAACATACACAGAACAATACTTCAGTATTCTGCTAGATACCCCGTCATATCCATGAGAGTTCTTGGTCTTTAGTGATTTAATTATTAACTCAATCTCCCTTTTGTTAGTCTCATGGAGGAGCATTTCAGGTAACAGTCTCGGAACACTTTTTTCGCCGGCCGCGGTGGTCTCGCAGTTCTAGGCGCGCAGTCAGGAACCGTGCGACTGCTACGGTCGCAGGTTCGAATCCTGCCTCGGGCATGGATGTGTGTGATGTCCTTAGGTTAGTTAGGTTTAAGTAGTTCTAAGTTCTAGGGGACTAATGACCACAGCAGTTGAGTCCCATAATGCTCAGAGCCATTTTGAACACTTTTTTCTAAGAGCGCTATATGATCCTCTTTTGGGACTAGGTTTCTATTTAGTTCACCTGCTGTATTCAGAAAGTGATTGTTAAATACTGTACATATATGCGACTTATCAGTAACACGGACAGTCCCACTACGCACTGATTCTATATCCTTGACCTGTCTCTGCATTCCAGCCACTTCCTTTACGACTGACCATATGATTTTAATTTTATCCTGAGATTTAGCTATTCTACCTGCATACCACATACTTTTTGCCTTCCTAATAACATTTTTAACCACCTTACAATACTGTTTATAATGGGCTGCTGCATTTAGATTTTGACTGTTTCTAACGTTTTGATATAATTGCCACTTTGTTCTACAAGATATTCTTATCCCTCGAGTCAGCCACCCAGGCTGCCTGTTTGTGCTAGTACCCTGTTTTGAACGTTCTAACGGAAAGCAACTTTCAAAGAGCACGAGAAAAGTCTTGAGAAAAGCATTATATTCATCGTCTACTGTATCAGCGCTATGAACATCTTGCCACTCTTGTTCCTTGATAAGGTTTACAAAGGTCTCTACAGCAACTGGATCACCTTTCCTAAACAGCTGATGACTATATTTAACACGTGTTGCAGCACAAAACTCTTTTAGAGTTAAAATTTGTGCATCGTGATCTGAAAGGTCATTCACCTTTTTGCTAGCAGAATGC
Source organism: Schistocerca serialis cubense (assembly GCF_023864345.2). Taxonomy (NCBI): domain Eukaryota; kingdom Metazoa; phylum Arthropoda; class Insecta; order Orthoptera; family Acrididae; genus Schistocerca; species Schistocerca serialis. Next base: position 250,272,743 of record NC_064640.1, read on the forward strand.
CCTTCTAGTAATGAGGAATGAACAAAAATGTTGTCTATGGTTGTTCTACTGTTCCCTTGCACTCTCGTTGGAAAGAATACGGTTTGCATAAGATTATATGAATTAAGGAGGTCTACCAGCACCCTCTTCCTTGCACAATCACTTATACAAGTGATATTGAAGTCACCACATATAACTAACTTTTTGTATTTCCTATAAAGTGAACCAAGAACCTCCTCTAGCTTTAGCAAAAATGTTGTGAAATCGGAGTCTGGGGATCTATAAATAACAACAGTTAGAAGTTTAGCTCCGTTAAATTTAACCACACCTGCACAACATTCAAACACCTTTTCAGTGCAGTACTTTGAAACATCAATTGACTCAAATGGGATGCCGTTTTTCACATACATGGCTGCTCCCCCACACCGCAAAGAGCTCCTCGAAAAGCTGCCAGCCAACCTGTATCCTGGTAAAGGAAGCCTCTGAATTGTCTCCTTATTTAAGAAGTGTTCAGATATACCAATAATTTCAGAGTCAACATCTATAAGCAGTTCACTAACTTTATCTCTTATACCTTGTATATTTTGATGAAATATACTAATTCCCTCATTACTTGGATACCTAAGCTTTGTCAAAAGTGGTTTCTTTGTTAGAGAGACTTCCCTCAAGCAGGAATACCTATCAGCTGGCTTCAATCTAAAAAAGGTGCAGCTCTAACACCCACTACTGCAGGAATTTTCCCATGAGTGATCCCACCCACCCCACCTATGCTGTCACCTATAAGCTTTGCCAACCTCCTCTTCCCATACCTGTTGAGGTGCAGGCCATGTCTAGTGAAACCCGTCCTGCTGATAGACTCCACCGACACCTCTGAAATGTGACCCATGCTTTCTATCATCAGCGCACCCCCAAGTCTCATGTTACTACGCCTGACGGCTGTATTAAGATGAGGCCGATCGTGACGCTGAAACAGTTCCACGAAATGCACATTCGTGTTGCCAGTCTGAGTGGCTATCTTTTCCAGGTCACCATCTATGTCATACTCCCCATCCCTATCAATACTATTACCAGCCCCACCTACAATCACTACCTGATCCTCTTTAGTAAAATCCCTACATAACCCCCCTATGTTAACAGTCACCTGAGCCAATCCTGCATTAGGCTTCACAATGCTGGTGACCTGGTACTCACTCCCCAGCACTTCCTGCAACTGCTGGCCTACACCTCTGCCATGAGAACTACCTAACAGCAGAACCTTCTTCTTCCTCTTCGACTTTGCAACTGTTCTAGCCATCGTAACTACTGAGGTCTGCTGCATACTTCCTACATCTACAGCTACTAGAGATTCCTCTCCACTAGACTCTGACAGTTGGTCATATCTATTGTAAACACCAATAGTAAAACTATCTGAAAATCTTCTCCTCCTAGCAGATCTCTTGCCAACAGCCAGCTCCCATTCCCCAACCCCCTTCTCCCTCCTCATCCTATCTAGCTCCTCCTGTGCGTTTTTCAACTGCACCTGAAGGGCACAGATCTTACGCTCCTGCTCCTCTATCAACTTACTCTTGCTACATAACCTGCAGTTCCAGGAGAGGATCTCACCAGAATGCCCACTGGCTTCCCCACTGCATTCCCCCCAGTGAAAATACTTCGAACAAGTCTCACGTCGCAATCCACTACTCACGAACCTACGGCAAAGCCCACACTTCTCACTCACGGTAAAATTTTACTTTTACTAAGTTCCGCTACTACAATAAGAAGATGTTAAAAACCTGACTACAATAATCACAAACTTACTCTACAAGGGAAGTAACTACTATTATTAACAGTATTAATAAAAAAACAAATGTGAATATAACAAAAGACTAATACAGAAAGAGAATCAAACGTCTAATGACACAGTAACGAAGCTGAAAACAGTTCCCAAAAGGTTCTTCTGAAATTATTTCACCACAATACACAAAAAACGCCGGTTGAAGACTACTAAAGTTCTTAAATAAACCACTATACACAAACAATTAATTAGTACGCAGTCACTCGCTTATGACGTCACACCAAAGATTTTCTTCTACCTCGTATTTTCAAAATTGCGTTTCGATTATCTACTGCAACCTGCTTCGGGATACTAAGCTCTCTTTCGGTCTCTTTTGATTACAGAGGCAACTGAAACAACCGATTGACTGTTGAGTATGTAGGGTTACCCCCTGTATATTTATGCCATCACATTTACGTGGCCGGCCGGGGTGGCCGAGCGGTTCTAGGCGATACAGTCTGGAACCGCGAGACCGCTACGGTCGCAGGTTCGAATCCTGCCTCGGGCATAGATGTGTGTGATGTCCTTAGGTTAGTTAGGTTTAAGTCGTTCTAAGTTCTAGCGGACTGATGACATTAGAAGTTAAGTCCCATAGTGCTCAGAGCCATTTGAACCATTTGAACATTTACGTGTACGTTGCGCAGACCAGGTACGGTTCCTGCCTCGCCTTGGAGGTTGTTTGTATACAGAAGAGGCAAAGTACTGTGTACAGTCAAGCCGCAATCAGTCGCCTCAGCGTCCGGGGGCGCCAGTCTCATGACTACGTGGTGCAAGTCGCACACACACCGCTGCAGCTGGGGGCGCTAATTTCCGTCCGCACGGTCATATGCTCACGTGGTACCACGCATGTGTCCTTCTGCAGGCGTGTACTTAATCGGTGCTCCTCTCAAGGAGAGACGATCAAGAGGGATGAACGCCCAGCACTGATACGTCGAAAAACGGGAACTTAGGGATCCTTTCGGAAAAGGGGATAGGAAACGGAGAGCCAGTTACGTCCCGAGCTACGAGCAACCAACAGCCACCTCAAATACCCGTTACGGACAACGTCTGCTGCTGCCGCTGCGCTGCACGCCAAGGCGCTTTGCTGTCATCGTCCTGAGCCACGTCTGGCACTGCGTTTCCACCAGCCGCTTCGAGGGCACCGCTTCGCAGTGTTTGTTGTGACCTCCGACGTGCTCGTCGCCTTGTGGGAGCGTGTTGTTACCAGTAGACTGCCTACGAGCTATCAGTCTCAGAGGGCTGTGTTGTCATCACAGCACCTGCTGCTCGTCAGAAAACTGCCTACGAGTCACCAGCCTCGTTGGGCTCTGTCGTTGCTAATCTTCCCTGCTCCTCAATACATGGCTGTTCTCATGTTTCGTAGATATTATCCACAAAGGTTGTATATACCTTGGTTCTTTTAATAAACAGTTGCTATTGCAAAATATATACACCACTGGCCATTAAAATTGCTACACCAAGAAGAAATGCAGATGATAAACGGGTATTTATTGGACAAATATATTATACTAGAACTGACATGTGATTACATTTTCACGCAATTTGGGTGCATAGATCCTGAGAAATCAGTACCCAGAACAACCACCTCTGGCCGTAATAACGGCCTTGATACGCCTGGGCATTGAGTCAAACAGAGCTTCGATGGCGTGTGCAGGCACAGATGCCCATGCAGCTTCAACACGATACCACAGCTCATCAAGAGTAGTGACTGGTGTATTGTGACGAGCCAGTTGCTCGGCCACCATTGACCAGACGTTTTCAATTGGTGAGCGATCTGGAGAATGTGCTAGCCAGGGCAGCAGTCGAACATTTTCTGTATCCAGAAAGGTCCTGTAGGACCTGCAACATGCGATCGTGCATTATCCTACTGAAATGTAGGGTTTCCTCAGGTATCGAATGAAGGGTAGAGCCACGGGTCGTAACACATTTGAAATGTAGCGTCCACTGTTCAAAGTGCCGTCAATGCGAAAAAGAGGTGACCGAGACGTGTAACCAATGGCACCCCATACCATCACGCCGGGTGATACGCCAGTATGGCGATGGCGAGTACACGCTTCCAATGTGCGTTCACCGCGATGTCGCCAGACGAGGATGCGACCATCATGATGCTGTAAACAGAACCTGGATTCATCCGAAAAAATGAGGTTTTGCCATTTGTGCACCCATGTTCGTCGTTGAGTACACCACCGCAGGCCCTCCTGTCTGTGATGCAGCGTCAAGGGTAACCGCAGGCATAGTCTCCGAGCTGATAGTCCATGCTGCTGCAAACGTCGTCGAACTGTTCGTGTAGATGGTTGTTGTCTTGCAAACGTCCCCATCTGTTGACTCAGGGATTGAGACGTGGCTGCACGATCCGTCACAGCCATGCGGATAAGATGCCTGTCATCTCGACTGCTAGTGATACGAGGCCTTTGAGATCCAGCACGGCGTTCCGTATTACCCTCCTGAACCCACCGATTCCATATTCTGCTAACAGTCATTGGATCTCGACCAACGCGAGCAACAATGTCGCGATAGGATAAACCGCAATCGCGATAGGCTACAATCCGACCTTTATCAAAGTCGGAAACGTAATGGTACGCATTTCTCCTCCTTGTACGAGGCATCACAACAACGTTTCACCAGGCAACGCCGGTCAACTGCTGTTTGTGTATGAGAAATCGGTTGGAAACTTTCCTCATGTCAGCACGTTGTAGGTGTCGCCACCGGCGCCAAACTTGTATGAATGCTCTGAAAAGCTAATCATTTGCATATCACAGCATCTCCTTCCTGTCGGTTAAATTTCGCGTCTGTAGCACGTAATCTTCATGGAGTAGCAATTTTAATGGCTGGTAGTGAAATACTCATAGCTGCACAAAGCCAGTCTTTCGATTGAGGATCACAGCAATAGCATATATATCTTTGATTACAATTTATTTTATTTTACATGTTGATATTATCCTCAAAGCAATTTCCTTATAAATAATAAACAATGTCTGCAACTGTTTCAGCAAGATTTTATAATGGTTACACCAACTATTAAAGTGAAAATATTTATGTGATAAAGCAAATTTAAGCATTTCAATAATTTATGGAGACCAATGTACTCTTAAACATCGAAGAAAGAGTGTTTATCATGTAAATGCATTCATCCTTACGGCTGACCCGTTTAATATTTGAAAAACAATTATCACAATCGGCTTGAGAAGTAGAATGATGTATGCGATGATGAATTGCAGAGGATGGCTGAACATATCCTCTGGAAATGTCTATCGTACAAATAAGTGACAGAAGTAGAGTAGCTGAGACATAACAGTATGTGACATCCTTCTAGACGAAAATTCATATGATATAGTGATTAAAGTTACCGATAACTTGTCGAGAAAAAAACCTACAACCGCCTTCGAAAGGAAAACGAAGTATGATAACCAGAGAAATGTATAAGAACAATTGAAATGATAACGAGTTCATAATTCTGTTAAAATGGGAAAGGAGCACTACCACAGACCATTGTAGTAAGCGACAACTGTAAGAAATGCAGGGCAACATCTAACAAGGGAAGACCACAACTTTGGAATCAAGGATTTACTTCAAACTTTGTACACCTTTAGTAGGCTATTAAAACAACATAATTTGCAAGTAGTAAGGTGCACTACACTGGCAATTCTGAAAAAAAAAAACGCAAGAGAAGTTTTACGCGTCTATTACGTAAATGCTGTATTTGCGCGAAGGTACCTTCCGTAAGAAGTCATTGTGGTCAAGTGGTTGCCGGCGCGGTAGCTCGGCGTGTTCAGTCAGAGGGCTGGCTGCTCTCTGTAATAATAATAATAATAATAACAAAAAACTGAGTGAATGGATCGACGATGGACTTGAACGGGTGTCACGGGACGTCCGCCCCGACAAATGCAACTCTTAATAACGAACAAAATGAGACCAACAGAAGAAAAAATGTTAGCGTTCGCGCGTTGCGAGACGATCATGAGCGAGACTACAGTTCCAGTCCCGCTAACACTTGTTTTTCAATCTATATTTGGCCCAAATGGCTCTGAGCACTATGGGACTTAACATCCGTGGTCATGAGTCCCCTAGAACTTAGAACTACTTAAACCTAACTAACCTAAGGACATCACGCACACATCCATGCCCGAGGCAGGATTCTAACATGCGACAGTAGCGGTCACGCGTTTCCAGACTGAAGCGCCTAGAACCGCACGGCCACACCGGCCGGCAATCTATATTTGTTTCGTTATTGGTCACATTATTTAATTTATATGGCATTTGAGAAGTAATATAGTGAAAACAAAAGAACGCGCATTTTCATGAAGTTGTAATGAATTTCATATGTTATTTGGTAATTTACTACTTGCAATTAAATTTTAAAGGACAACAGACTTGGAAAGCCCAAGTCAAATCTGTTTAAATAATGATACGAATGACGTTATTCACAATCAGTAATATAGTAAGCCACAATGTACCAGACTGCAAGAGTAATGTACAATCTCTCGTCGGATGTGCTCGCGCCATCACACATTGCACGATAATATTTGTCATGCTGACATATGAAAACATAAATTGAAACTTCATGCAAATACTTCATGCTAATGCACTTGATTTTTCATTATATTACTTCTCAAATGTCATATAAATCAAATAATATGAGCAGTGATAAAAAAATAGATTAATGATTACGTTTGAACGGGAGTCGAACCGTCGCCTCATACACGTTCGTCTTACAAAGCTCGAACGTTAATCACTTGACCACCATGAACTCCAACATCCGTCAATTACGCACAGATACATAAGCCACACAAAAGATGCGTACAACTTTTCTTGTGATTTTCTCGGAACTTCCAGAGTAGTATGCCGGCCGGGGTGGGCGAGCGGTTCAAGGCGCTACAGTCTGGAACCGCGCGACCGCTACGGTCGCAGGTTCGAATCCTGCCTCGGGCATGGATGTGTGTGATGTCTTTAGGTTAGTTAGGCTTAAGTAGTTCTAAGTTCTAGGGGACTGATGACCTCAGAAGTTAAGTCCGATAGTGCTCAGAACCATTTCCAGAGTAGTGTACCTTACTATTCTCTTGTTTTAATAGCCTACTAAAGATGTACGAAGTCTGAAGTAAATCTGTGATCGCAACGACATGGCCTCCCATTGTAAGACTGTTACAGATACCTTTGGGTTCACATTATGGGGAAAAAGATGGAACTAGTGGAAGAGAAGGGTAAGTGGAGACACATGGACGCACCAGGCCTCAGTTACACTGATGAGGCCGGCCGCGGTGGCCGTGCGGTTCTAGGCACTGCAGTCCGGAACCGCGGGACTGCTACGGTCGCAGGTTCGAATCCTGCCTCGGGCATGGATGTGTGTGATGTCCTTAGGTTAGTTAGGTTTAAGTAGTTCTGAGTTCTAGGGGACTGATGACCTAAGATGTTAAGTCCCATAATGCTCAGAGCCATTTGAACCATTTGAACACTGATGAGCCTGCGTATCAGGCATCCAACAGTTTGTTGGTAGGTTTGTGGAGTTGTGTGGCATTATATGTCTACGCACACATTATGTAATTCGCGTAAATAAGGGGCCGCTGATGAGGGTACGCAGTGACGGCGCCTGATAGCATCGAGATGGGTTCCATAGGATTTATATCGGGCGAATTTGGTCGCCGAGACATCAGCGTAGGTTCACTATAATACAACTCAAACCACTGTAGCACGGTTCTGGCTCCGAGACGCTGACCATTATACTGCTGAAAGATGATATCGCCGTCGGGGAAGACACCAAGCATGGAGCGATGCAAGTGGTTCGCAGCTGTCAGCGTGTCTTCGATCACTACCACAGGTCCCACATAAGCGCAGGGGTGAGTCTCCCACAGCACAATACTGCTCCCACCAGCCTGCGTCCGTGGCGCGCAGCACGTTTCGAGACACCGTTCACCTCACGACGGCGTCTGTGGAGACAACAATCGACCTAGTGTAGTGATTAACTTGAAGGACCGACACGTTTCCATTGATCTACGGTGGAATCCCGATGGTCCCGTGGCAACTGCAATCTTAATTGACGATGTCGTTGAGTCAACATGGGAAGACGTAGGTGTGGTCTGCTGCGGAGCTGCATGTTCAACAATGTACGATGAACGGTGTGCTCCGAAACGCTTTTGCATGTACCAGCATTGTGCTCCTTCGGCACAGATGCAACAGATCAGCATCTATCGAATTTTCCCGAATAGACAAGCCCCCGAACCCCACGTTTTGTGAATAGTCGCGGACGTGCAACCTTTTAGCGCCTAGTGGTGGTTTCACTGCCCTCCTACCTCTTTCCGCAGATGCTCACGGCAGCTGCACACGAACATTCGACCAACTCCGCCGTTTTCGAGATACTCTGTTGTCAAAGTCGCTAACCTTAATGGGTTTCCCCATTTGCGGCCCATATCTTCGCTAAGGTGATCCCCCGTCAGAGTCTGCTTCACTTCCATTCTCTTGCTGCCATGTCACGTGCCCGCAGCGGCACCAGTCGTCATCCGATGCCGTGGTGGGCAGCAGTCATAACGTTTTGAGTTGTCAGTGTATTTGCTTGTGGTAGCTAAGATAACCTACCAACAATATAAAGTAAGTTATGGATTGATAAAAAACACTTCATAGATAGTGTACGCTCTCAATTCACGTTTATGCGAAATATAAGCTAGTTTGTATACAGAGTGATTCAGTTGCCCCTATTGATGTCGTTTTATGCAACCCGCAATTCTATATCTGGCCTTCAAAAATCACGTGCGAGATTTTCATATTCTCTCGCTCGCTACGAGAAGACTTTAGACCAATAGAAAAAATGAACAGCACTTTTTGTAGGAAATTCAGTGTAGTTGAATTTTGTACCAGGATACGTTTTCGCTATAGGCAGTAGCTTTCGAATTGTTCAAGAAAAACATATGTAAATGACTTCAAACGGACCCACAGTCCCACACTCAGCTTCCACCGATCAGGATTACTAGTATGTTGTTCATAGCGCTCCCTCCTACCACTGCACACAAATTTGCGACTGCACGCATTAAATCTCACATTCGACCCCTTTTGATCTTCACTGACTGGCCTATTTTAGCCAACGGTTTAGTCGATCACTTGTGAACGGTAAAACTGACGACTGGGTAACAGTTTTGCGAATTTTAACAGCATAAAATAAGCAATTATACAGGGTGTAAAATTTAGGTTGACAAACCAGAATAACTCGAAGAACAAGCTTCACACGGAAAAATTTGAAGGATCCGAAGTTGATTACTTTCGAGGGGGACATCTGCTGGTGCTAAAATTAGCCCACTACCCCGTCCCCCTGGGGGTGGGGTGGGAGGCAACTTTAAAATTTCAAATGGGAACCCCCATTTGCCGCGCGGGATTAGCCGAGCGGTCTTAGGCGCTGCAGTCATGGACTGTGCGGCTGGTCCCGGCGGAGGTTCGAGTCCTCCCTCGGGCATGGGTGTGTGTGTTTGTCCTTAGGATAATTTAGGTTAAGTAGTGGGTAAGCTTGGGGACTGATGACCTTAGCAGTTAAGTCCCATAAGATTTGACACACATTTGAACAATTTTTGAAGCCCCATTTTTTATTGCAGAATCAGATTCTACATAAAAAACTACGTACATTTTATCTTAAACATTAGTTTTGATTCTTGGTACTTGGAGCTATAATTCAAGAAAATCTGTGTTCTCATTTTTGCGTGGAAAATGGTTACGGGTAAATAAAAAATACTTTTCATTCGCTAAAACTAAAACCCTCCCTCTCTCCCCATAGGGTGGGGTTTGAGAGAGAGGAATTAGATTTTTACAGATTTTGACCCATATATTAATTTTTTTCCGCAGATTCGAGTAAATCTTGTCTGTTTCGTGGTCATGAGGCCACACAAATTTTAATTATCGTGTGGGGAGAGAGGGAGAGTTTTAATTTTAGCGAATCAAAATTTACGAATAAAAATGTATTTTTTATTTATCCGTAACCATTTTCCACGCAAAAATGAGAACATAGATTTTCTTGAATTATAGCGCGAACTACCAAGAATCAAAATAAAATGTTTAAGACAAAGTGTACGTAGTTTTTTATGTAGAATCTGATTCTGCAATAAAAAATGGGGGTTCTCGTTTGAAATTTTAAAGTTGCCTCCCGGCCCATCCCCACGGGGCTGGGGTGGCGGGCTAAGTTTAGCACCAGCAGATGTCTCCATCCAAAATAATCAACTTTAGATTCTACACATTTTTTTGTGTGAAACTAATTTTTGGAGTTATTCTGGTTTGTCAACTTAAAATTTACACCCTGTATGTTTGTATTATTCAAGCTTCTGACTACAAAGCTACTCTGCTTGTAAGAGTTTTGATTTGATCGAATTTTTAACGTAATTGATTCTAGCGTAACGTTTCATAAAGTCGTTTTTCTTTCATTACCTTCATGGGCAAAATTGAATTTACAATGTTAACGAAACAGCGGACCGTGCTGGTGGCGTAACAGCCCAATCAATAGATACCAAAAAAGGTTGAATATCAGGAACAGTTCGTGTAGTCGGAAATTTTTATACGTTGGTAGGACGGAATGCCACAAACAACGTACAAGAAATCGTGGCTGCTGCGGGATAAGTGTGGGTGAAAGATGATATCGCCGTCGGGGAAGACACCAGGCATGGAGCGATGCAGGTGGTTCGCAGCTGTCAGCGTGTCTTCGATTACTACCACAGGTCCCACACTAGCGTAGGGGTGAGTCTCCTACAGCACAATACTGCTCCCACCAGCCTGCGTCCGTAGCGCGCAGCACGTTTCGAGACGCCGTTCACCTCGATGACAGCGTCTGTGGAGACGACAATCGACCTAATGTAGCGATGATATGATTCACCTGAAGGACCGACACGTTTCCATTGTTCTACGGTCGAATCCCGATGGTCTCGTGCCAACTGCAATCTTAATTGACAATGTCGTTGCGTCAACATGTGAAGACGTAGGGGTGGTCTGCTGCGGAGCTCCATGTTCAACCATTTACGATGAATGGTGCGCTCCGAAACGCTTTTGCATGCACCAGCACTGTGCTCCTTCGGCAGAGGTGCCACAGATCAGCATTTGTCGAATTTTACAGAATAGTCGCGGAAGGTCACTTCTGTACGTTTTTCTTGAATAACTCGAAAATCGTGGCCTCCCGTGAAATGTATACCAATACAAAATTTAACAACATTTAATTTCGCTGGCCGGGGTGGCCGAGCGGTTCTAGGCGCTACAGTCTGAAACCGAGCGACCGCTACGGTCGCAGGTTCGAATCCTGCCTCGGGAATGGATGTGTGTGATGTCCTTAGGTTAGTTAGGTTTAAGTAGTTCTAAGTTCTAGGGGACTGATGACCACAGCAGTTAAGTCCCATAGTGCTCAGAGCCATTTGAATTTGAACATTAAATTTCCTACAAAAAATGCTGTTCATTTTTTTCTTTGGGACTAATAGTTTGCGCGTAGTGAGCTAGAGAATGTGAAAAACTCGTGCGTGGTTTTTGAAGGCCTGATACAGAATAGCGGATTGCATAAAACGACATCAGTAAGGGCAGTTGAATCACCCCCTATAGCTGTCAGTCCTGTGTAGGGCAGCAACTCGACGTGGCGCGGTCTCAACGATACAGAGCAATGCTACCTCTACAGCCGTCCAGAATTGCGAAAGTGTTACCGGTGTAGGATTATCTGCACGAGCTGACCTCTCGACTATGTACCATATGTATATGATGACATTCATTTCGGGCATCTGGGTGGCCAAATCATTCGCTTTCATTGTCCAGAATGTTCTTCAAATCTATCGAGAACAATTGTTATCTGTTGTCATATCGCATCGGAATCCATAGAAATTCCGTCTTTGTTTAGAAACACGTAGTCCATGAATGACTGAAAACGGTCTCCATGTAGCCGAACGTAACCATTTCCAGTCAATGATCGGTTCAGTTGGACCAGAGAACCCAGTCCATTCCACGTAAACACAGTTCATAGCATTATGAGCCACCACCAGCTTGGATCCATGGTTTCGTGGGGTCTGCACCACACTCGAACCCTACTATCAGTTCTTCACAACTGAAATCGGTAATCATCTGACCAGGTCACAGTTTTCCAGTCTAGGGTAAAACCGATACGATCACGAGCGCAGGAGAGGCGCTGCAAGCAATGTCGTGCTGTTAGCAGAGGCACTCGCGTTGGTTTCCTGCTGCCATAGCCCATTATCGCTAAATTTCGCCGCAGTGTCCTTAAGAATACGTTCATCGTGCGTCCCACATTGATTTCTGCTGTCATTTCACGCAGTGTTATTTGTCTGTCTAGCTCTTACAACGACTCCACGCAAACGCCGCTGCTCTTGGTCGTTAAGTGAAGGCCGTCGGCGACATTGATTTCTGCTGTTATTTCACGCAGTGTTATTTGTCTGTCTAGCTCTTACAACGACTCCACGCAAACGCCGCTGCTCTTGGTCGTTAAGTGAAGGCCGTCGGCGACATTGATTTCTGCTGTTATTTCACGCAGTGTTATTTGTCTGTCTAGCTCTTACAACGACTCCACGCAAACGCCGCTGCTCTTGGTCGTTAAGTGAAGGCCGTCGGCGACTGCGTTGGCCGTAGTGAGAGGAAATGCCTAAAATTTGGTATTCTCGGCACACTCGTCGGGTTGTGAATCTCGGAATATTTAATTTCCTAAGGATTTCCGAAATGGAATTTCCCATGCGTCTGGTTCCGCCTAACTCTCCGCGCTCAAAGTCCGTTAATGGCCATCGTGTGGCCAAAATCACGTCAAAAACCTTTCCACACGAATCACCTGAGCACAAACGACAGCCCCGCCAATGCATTGCACTTTTTTACTCTGTGTACGCGATGCTGCCGCCATTTGTACATGTGCATACCGCTATCCCTCGACTTTTGTCAGCTTAGTGCAGTTTGATTCTATGAAGTGGAACAAGGATGCTATAAATGGAGTGCACCTTGTGAGTTCTGGTTCTAAAGATAGGCAGCGCGCATCAGATAGCAAAAGACAGAGAATGTCTTTCGAGATGGATCTTGAACAATCCAACCGGTGTGTTGTATTAAGGCATAAGAACGAAGTCAGAAACAGGTAACTAGCTTTTTTTATGTTAATTAGTACCTTCTTTATGGCTTCAGAGTTCTATAACGTCTCAGGAAATCAACTGCAGAAACTGCTGAGAAACTAAAGCAGTGCGTTGAAGACTGCTCTGGTACGTTTCGTCTATGGTGGCTGAAATCAGGATGTGGTAAAACTCTAGTACTTTCAAAAGCAATTGTACCAGTAAAAAGTGTGGACACAAATGTTGGAGACATAATTGATTTTGGAATAACGGTACAAACTTCGTAAAAGATTGCTGCTAGTCGTTTCTTAAGAGAAGAGAATACCTGCAGAATTTACTACGTTTTGCCTTAGTCACTTATCGGTGAACTACAATAGGACACTATTAAAATGATATTGATGGTAGCTAACGTGAAGGTAACTAGACAGAAGATATGTCTGTAACAAACGCGTGTGTATTACTTGAACAGAGAAACAGCACTCTAGAGAAGGAAGACATTAATACCTGTCGGCTTAATTTGGAAACGGATGGCAGTCGCCCCAGATTGTTTGAGTTGTTATGTCTGTCCATAATACATTATTGCTCTGTAGTATTTGTGTGGTGCAGCCAACTCCTTTCTGAATATTTAACCTTACAGTTAGATTATAAAATACTTCTATATTTATTAGAGTGAAGAAGTTTCCTTTTTCTGTAAAAATGAGTTCAATTGCCACTTTTTGTACCATACAGGTATTATATCGAGATCTCACTGTTACTTGTACAATATTCATTGATAAGGCTTGCTTGTCAATAATTAACTAATCGGCGAAATGTTTTCGGTTTCTTATGGCATTATACTTCAGATAATTTATTTATAACTCGCTGTTTAGTCCCCTCCGCCAAGTCAACCAACCAACCAACTGCCACAGTTACTCTTTTTGGAAAATTTGGAAATTTGTATTAAGGTCTTATGGGACCAAACTGCTGAGGTCATCGGTCCCTAAGCTTACACACTATTTAATCTAAATTAAACTAACTTACTGTAAGGACGACACACATACCCATGCCCGAGGGAGGACTCGAATCTCCGACGGGGGGAGCCGCGCGGTCTGTGACGAGACCTCGCGGCTACCTCGCGCGGCCGTTACTCTTTTCTTTAGCATTTCTACACTTATATTTGGCAGATACGCAGTATCTTTCTAGCTTTCAAACACTACCATTTACTTGTTCAAAAAGCGTTACGTGCTGAAAGCAGTGTGACAGAGATATGCAAAAGTGGACTGCTACACTTACGGAATGTGAATCAAATCCAGGTGAACTCATTTCCGCGATTTCTTTAATTATTTTAGGCGAAGGTCAAAGTGACTGTACGTTACATGGCCCGCTGCCGAACAGGCATTAAAAGTAAACACGAGACCATTAAGAGCTATTACATTTTGTTTCCGATTGACTCTTGAAATTTGTTTTCGTTGTTCACTTCCTGAGTTGTTAGACTACTTCGCCGAGGTTTATCGCCCCCATTTTGGTCATAAAACTAGGTTTTTATGAAGATATTCTGTTACGAGGTTGTGTTGGTGGTATCAAATATAAAGTCAGCAATTGGATTCTATGTCCTTGTCAGCTATTTTTCTCTGTCACCAGAAATATTTAATACTTGGACTGAGAAACAACGACCTATTATGAAAAGTGGTGACGATGATTATCGTTCCATACCCATTATTGAGAAACACCTACTTGCTAGATCATATTAAAACCACTCAACTCATCCTGAGTCCTGCCAGATCTCAAATAGCATGAGAGTGAATCTACAAGAGGGAAAAGGGAAAGTGCTCTTTCAACACTGTCTTCATTAACTCTTATGCAACCGGCAAGGCGCTATCCGGGCGAGGTGATGCTGTGGTTAAGGCGGGCCTCAACTTTTTCATCAGCAGTACATTTTGTACTGGCGCTTTTTCTCGGGACCTCCACTCACTGTTATGTTATTACTAATAGGGCATGCAAACAACCAATATATTAGTTTCTACACGCATTTTTACGAGTGAACTATGCCAGGAACCATCGTTGCTGAAACTGCAATTGAGGAAATTCTTACGCGCGAACAGTATTTGAGAAAGAACACTTGAGCGATACAAATATGTCGTTAAAGAACTCTGATAAAACTGTAGATTAAAGCCCCAACAATTGAAACGAACAAAAATGAGAAAATAATAAAATTTTAAATACTCAATGAATGTATCACGTACAATTTCAACGTAAAAAATGATATTTTACTGCAGAATGAGAAAAGGTAAATTTACCTTTAACGTAATAGATGTGACTCCTTATTCAAACACAAGAGCTCGAAACGTTGCATAATGAAAGTCACGGCTGGTGTCATCTCACTCTCGACATTCTGAATACTTACATAGTTTTTCGATTTAATGGCTATCATTGTTGCATCTGCTACTTCACACAAAAAGTGGCAGAAAATGGCAGATGAACACTCGTTGCTAAATCCGGCGGTACAGGAAGTTCTGCCTTGAGATCAAGGCAGAATCTGTTAAAGCTTTTTCTTTAAAATTCACGTTTTTCATTTGAATCACAGTGCTAGTTCGCCAGTTCTTCCTGGGAATTTAGCGAGAGATGTCTCACATGTTCCATTCTTACGGCAAAAGCATTATGAATAAAATCTAACTTATTATTTTTAGTTCTGGTACCAAATACTTCTGAAAATTATACTACACAAAATACTTTTGCAGATAGACTGAACTTACATTTACCAAGATAGAATAAATATAAATCTTTAAACAGAATGTTGTACAAAGGAATGAAACTGTATAATAAATTACCCTAGGACATTAAAGTGATTACTAAAACGAACCTATTTAAAGACAGCTGAAAAGTACCCATAAATAAATACATTCTATACAGTAAAGAAGTATTTAGGCAATAAAGAGTAGGGTGTTGATAAAAAACTAAACGCAAGTGAATAATAATAACAAAACATCTATCATTTAACATAACAATTTCATAATACGTTTTTTCCTTTCTTGGAAACTTAACTCCAAAATCTGTGTAGTGTATATACTAACACCGTATCCTCTTTCAAAGCTCAACATCTCGCTAACTGTAGGGGGGATGGATGCTCAATTTTTCTGTCTAGCAATTGGGAAGTTGCGGTACACAAAATGTAAATGAAACACCGTCGCTACGGTCCTGATATCTGATAGTGTGCGTAGTTTTACTTTGTGAAACAGTGTGTGTATATTGTATGCACTGACTGGCACTAAGAAATGAACGAACAGCTTAGTACTAACCTGTTACAACGTTAAATAACTTCTTTGAAAAACATTACTGTAGACTAGGGAGAAACAGAAAAAGGTACCATTGTTTTCAACAAATCGGCCTTGTATTTGGTCTTACGTGATTGCCTTAAATTATTTCAAGTAAATGGTTCCTATTATTAGGCCACGGTCTTCTCAACCTCGACCTGTAAATATTTAAATCTCTGAATATATGCATTACGTTATTTTTGTTGTTCTTAAGTTGTGATACCAAGGCATATCCAGTATCCTTCTAACAGTGATCCGCGGATGAGTAAAATTACCACCAACACAACCACTATCACCACAACCACCACTAATACTACTCATACTTTTACTACTACTACTACTAAATCCTCCTGTCGTTGCCGCTGCACCCATCACTACATTCTCCAACAAATTTATTCGATTCGAGGCCCATTTCATCGAAAAATTCGTATACCTGTCATATACCAATAGCTTCCAGAAATTAGTAGCAATGTTCTAATCATTCACCTAAATTGCAAATTTTGAACTTCTTTCTATTCTTGAAACAAGCTGCTCACTCTGATCATTGGTAATTTCCAAAATATGTCTACCCACTGCATCATTCAACAGTGGATTTTTTTAAATTTTTTAATTCGCCTGCGAATTGTTGCTACAGAATGATTTCACTCATGCGTACTGTTACTGGTTACACAAGATCTTTGTAGTATATGTATTTTCAGCGTTCGTGATCGAGAGGCTTCTTGGGATGATCTTAAATGCCTTTTATCGACCAGTATATTGGATTCAGTAAACTTCTTTTTATTTTCTATGATCCAAGATCCGTTCAAAGGACTTTACATGTTTACTGGAAGAGACAGACGGTGTTATAAATAGATGTGTGTATAATTTTACAGGTTTCACGCTTTCACTCTCTAAGCGTTTATTGGAAACCAAGCACACAGGCCTATCTTCTGTATTAGCGTATATAAAAGTATTTCCGTTTTTTCAAGTGCGAAGGCACAATATCTGCAGTTTTACTTATTTGCACATACCTGTAGTAACTGGATGACCCCACTGCTCTCGGATCTGTAGCTTCAGTATTGTCTGTTGTCTTGGTCTTTGACAGATTTAACCACATATTGATTGTTAAAATATTGTGTATTCTTTTCGGTTCTGTAACAATGTCAGAGCGTAGCTCGACATAAATCGCTCGCTCGTTTCGGGTTTTGATCGCCGAAGCACGGTAGAAACGCGGGACTACGTTATGTAGAATAGCAATATCGTGCACTGTACTTACAAACATATAAGCACTGCAACTGAAACTGAGCCATTAGCTAGGTCACAAACTGTTACTTAGCGGACGAACTGTACGAAATCTTTACTACGCGATCTACATTTGAGCCTTCGGCCATTATCAAACGTTACAAATGTCAAAAATCATCTGAATTGTGTGGAACACAAGTAATCGTTAAAATATATATCTTAGGTTATATAAACCTGATGTTTCGTTGGTAAAAATGAGAACATTTTTATGATATGTTAATTGACTGGTGGCTTGCATAAATTATCCTGTTAATAGGTTATGCAAGCCACCAGCTAATTAACGTATTACAAAAATGTTCTCACTTTTACTTACGAAACATCATGTTTAGATAACCGAAGATATATATTCTAACGATGATCACTTGTGTTCCACAGAAGTCAGATGATTTTTGATAATTGTAATACTTGATAATGGCCTAAGGTCGAAATCTATATCGTGTAATAAAGCATGGAGGTTATATGTTTCCGTAAGTTTTATATGACTAAGGGAAAAATCTTCAATTGTTACTAACCGATCGCACACAAATCCCGTGATCTTCAACACAGCTAGCCGACGTGCGCGAGTGTTGGAACCTGACGGGAGTTCTCCTTGCGCCGCCAGTTAAGCGTTGCGAAAGTAGAGGAAACAATGTGGCAAAACGCCACATCAAACGACTATGAACGTTTATCGTTACCGATGACTGTCGCTGTTCAAAATAAAAACTGAGAAAAATGTAAGCGTTGTCTGTACAGAGCGAGAGGTTACAGTTTTTCATATTTTACTGCACAAAAAAACAATGTTAACACAGTTGTCGAAAACGAAGGATAGGATTAAATGTTACGAAAAGCTGTTGTTTAGCTCATTACACTACTCTCAAAATGTTCACGTAACCTCCAGTTTGGGAAGACCTGGATTAAAACAATGGACTCGTATTCCTTTGTTTACTCAACAATTCATTATGTTCCCAGACTGAGATTTTCACTCTGCAGCGGAGTGTGCGCTGATATTAAAGTTCCTGGCAGATTAAAACTGTGTACCGGACCGAGTTCGAATCTCGGTCCGGCACATAGTTTCAATCTGCCAGGAAGTTTCAATGCATAATGTACTACACTATGTAAATCAGTTCTAAAAATGAGTTCAGAGAAGTACAGCGTTAACCTCTCGCAGAAAAGAAAGAGATTACTGATGCCGTCAAACGTGGAGTGGAAAAGAAAGGTTTTAGCGAAAACTTTCGGGATTCTGCCATCCGCGGTGTCAACCATGCTGAAGCAGAAGGATCGGATTGCTGAAAATGTAAGATGTGACGGTAGGAAGCGACCCCAGGGATATCGTTTTTATTAAGAAGGAGAAAAAGAAGATGAAATAGAGCTGATTCCATCTGTGACTACAAAACAGGCAAAGGCGTCATTGTGCATGTACAGTCTCAGAACGGAAGTAGACGATGATGTGTGAATTTATTTATTCATTTATTTATTTTGTTTATTGATTGATTTATTTAAAAATTTTAAACATGGTTGTAGCAGCAACTGTTGAAAATCTTCACGGTAAATGATAACAGTCAAACAGTTGCAGAATAAAGATTTATTGAAATCCTTGACCACGGTTTCGGTATATCTAAATATACCTAGCAACATAAGAGAGACAGAAGAAGAAAAAAACTTATAGTTTTAAGCAACCATGGTTGCTTTAAAGCTATAAGTGTTTATTTCTTCTAGCTCTGTCATGTTGCAAAGCATTTTTTTTTTTTTTTTCGAATTAAGGTGTCTTCCTGTTCAGGTTTATTTTTGCTTCTGATGAAGGTATATTTAGATATACCGAACCCGTGCTCAAGGATTTCAATAAATCTTTATTCTGCAACTGTTTGGCGGTTATCATTTACCGTGATGATTTATTTAACCTGGGAAGATTAGGGCTATTAGCGCTTTCTTACAATTAAAGGTAACCTGCATATTTTCATTACATTTGTTATGATAAGACTGAGGATTAGGTAACCCCTTCGCAATCCTCAAGTGAGGTTCGCCTATCTCCAGGCGCCAGAGCAGCCGCGCGACTGAATTGGTGACGAAGTTTCTGACAGGTACATTTTTAAAACGCTCAAGAGAGGCACTGAAGGTGTTGCTGAACTGGGTGGTGTTAGAGGGACCCTTTTCTGTTTTATTCAAGCTCATGTTAATGTAGTAACCCCCACGCCCCGTGATCTCGCCACAGGAGGGCACGAAACAGGAGCGATGAAAAAGCATAAACCTCCTATGCTGCTTCGAATCACGTTCAGTTTTCGTCGAATGGTTTTCACCGGTCCCTAGTGGTTCAAATGGTTCAAATGGCTCTAAGCACTATGGGACTTAACATCTGAGGTCATCATTCCCCTAGACGTAGAACTACTTAAACCTAACTAACCTAAGGACATCACACACATCCATTCCCGAGACAGGATTCGAACCTGCGACCGTAGCAACCGCGTGGGGTCCCTACTGGCTGGTTCAAATGGCTCTGAGCACTATGGGACTCAACTGCTGAGGTCATTAGTCCCCTAGAACTTAGAACTAGTTAAACCTAACTAACCTAAGGACATCACAAACATCCATGCCCGAGGCAGGATTCGAACCTGCGACCGTAGCGGTCGTGCGGTTCCAGACTGCAGCGCCTTTAACCGCACGGCCACTTCGGCCGGCCCCTACTGGTTCCAATCTGTATAAAAGAGCAAAAATTGCGGTAGCGCTGTACTCCAAAAGGATGCAATCATGATCAATGGGGATACAGCACCACAATGTCTTTAGAGAAGGGTTGAAACGTCCGGAGGTGTCGCCTGTGTCAAAGGTTGTCAAGAACGCCGTCCTGTTGCTCATTACACTGCAAACTGTTGCTTTAGACAGCGAAAAATGTAGGAATCAACGCCCCAATGGAAGGGGTGTTTTCATTGACGCCATTTACACCACCCCCAGAGGCTTTCTTGTGCCGATTCTTAGTGGCGTTATGTTTCCCTCGGTCAGCCATAAGAAGAACACGTTATTTAAACGCTGGGCATTGCCGTTCTAACCTCCTTCAGAGAGGCATCAAAAGGAGGGGTGAAATATGGGTAAGATGGAGTGTGACCACCTTCCCATCGTGCGACACGTCCACGGTGGTGTTGGGGAGAACTGTGGCGAAATTTGGTGCCAGTGTGACATCATTAACCCTCTTAAAGCATACATAAATTTCTGGGCGGAGGCCTTTTCTTCGCATGTGGCCACATCTCGCTGTTTGAAACCTTGCTGAACCCGTGGATGACATGGCAGGGCGCCACGCATTTTGCATCTTTACAGAGAAATCTTGTAGGCACCTTTGAGCCGAATTTCAAATTTACACCTCGCAATGGGAGACAATTGCGGGGTTTCAAAAAAGAAATACTTTAATTTTGTTGAACAGTAGAAATTAGTAATTACAATAATACAGACGAAAACACTCAGTTTATATTCGTACATAATAAGTACAGCAACAATTAGAAATTACGTAAAGGAAGGTTTCATTAGCGCTAGCAGCAATAGGCATGAGATATAGGGGTTCTGGGCTTTCACACAACATATGATGAAATGATGTGGTGGTGGTGACCCTCAACTACGTACCCTCAGACTCAAAGTTCAAATATTAAAAGTTTTGGCTGGTTTCGTTGTCTAGGGGCTGGGGTACGTAGTTACCGCATTACAGACCAAATACTGCTGAGTCTACAGTATACGATAAGAATACACACATGAATCGAATGGTCGAAGGTTTCTATCACTCGGCAATTGCGAATTATGAAAGTAACATATAAATTTATAAATGAAAGAGTGCAATTAAGTAAAATCTACAGGTCCTATCTTAACGACTTTAAATTGTGAGTACGATAGTAGAAGTACTTTTGAGACTGCGGTATATTTCTGCAAAACACTTATTGGTGTCGATGGTCCAGCAATTGAATAAAATATAAGTTGAATAACAGGGAAACAATGGATCCCTACTTCACGTAATTACTTATGAACAACAACATAGCTGGCGAGATATTCACTTCTGAACGCATACTACGACTTCACTGCAGAAACCACAGATATCACACAAGAGCACGGGTCAGCACTCCGAAATATTTCTATCCTCCGCGACCACTCGCAAACTGCTCCACTGTCCAAGTCATTCCGCCGACCGAGCGTCCGTCGCGCCGTCACGTCTAGCACTGCCCGTGTCGTGTGCCGTCGTGCCCAGCACTGTCCACAACCCCCTCTGTTCTCTCTAGAAACCATGCTCTTCTCCCACTTCCTTCCAGTCGCCCCATTCTCGAGCGCTGTGATTGGCTAGAGCGCTCGCGCCATGTCTTCAAGCCAACGAACCCACACAAACATAATGAAAACACATTCGAAATACTGGATTTACGTTTAAATAACTTGAAATTAAATAAATATTCCTACGGCTGGACCATAAACACGCTCTAACACATATTATTAAATACATAAACAAATTAAATAAACATATATCAAAGAAATAGCAACAAAAGGTAGGCCAGTAGCCCAATGTCTCTGTGCTTTCTAAAACAAAGTAAATATTTAACCAATTTCTTCATGAATAGAATATATCGGATATAAACAAAGACATAGATGTATAAATATGTTTATAAGCATACTGCTACCGTTTTTTCGTGTTACTATGGAGTACTTATGGGCCGGCCGGAGTGGCCGAGCGGTTCTAGGCGCTACAGTCTGGAACCGCGCGACCACTACGGTCGCAGGTTCGAATCCTGCCTCGGGCATGGATGTGTGTGCTGTCCTTAGGTTAGTTAGGTTTAAGTAGTTCTAAGTTGTAGGGGACTGATGACTTCAGAAGTTAAGTCCCATAGTGCTCAAAGCCATTTGAACAATTTGAGTACTTATGGCCTGACGCGATCCATAGTAATCGGCCATTTTGGCCTCCAATAACTCATGTACTATTCAAGTTACATGCCTGTAATTTATATCAATTTAGGTTTACACTAACTGCTTTCCAAAGACACGTCGATCGACGGAAATCGGATGAAGCGTTTAGATTTTGGAAATTCGTTGCTGGGTGTTACTTGTATAATTTACCGTCAGATACTAAACTTTAAACCAGGGCTTAACAACTGGCCGGTTTTGAGCGCGAGTACTCGCGTCTGCTCAGGCACGTGCTCGCGAGCAGGTGCAAGGTCGCGGAGTAGGGAGGGAGGGGAGGGAGGGGAAATGCGCGCGCACGTTTGAATGTGATCTCGCGTTCGTAGCAGATTTAACTAGCCATCTGAATGCTTTGAACATTTTTCTACAAGGTAAAGATCTGCTAATTACTCATTTCATAGATCGAATACGAGCTTTTAATATGAAATTGACACTTTGGATGAGTCAGCTGGAAACAGGCAACCTAGCTCATTTTCCTAAATTATCATCCATGTTCACAAAGACTGTGAATGTTATTCATATAGTTTAGTTGATCAGCGCTTTCAAGATCTGACAGCACTAGACAGTGATTTTGATCTGTTCTCTCCATATTCAGCGAATATTTAAGAGATTCGTCCTGAGCTGCAGCAAGGAATTATTGACCTGCAGTGTGACAGAGAATACAGAGAGAACTTTCAGAACAAGAAAAACATTTTGGAATTCTACAGACACTTCCTTCAGGATAGATTTCCTCGTTTGCACAAACTGGCGGCTACAATAATATCAATGTTCGGTTCCACGTATGTTTGTGAACAACTGTTCTCTGCAATGAAATGTAACAAGACGCGCCTGAGAAACGCATTGTCTGATCGAAATTTAAACTGCACGCTGCGCCTAAAATGCACAAGAACAATTACTCCGAACATAGACGCAATTGTAAAGGCCAAAAAGTACAAGATAACCGAGAATCCCACACTTCAGTGACACTTTTTATTGTGTAACAGTTCACAAATTAATGCGAATGTAGAGGCATACACTAAGCTAATAAAATTATGTGGCATGTGTACATTCTCCTTTATTTGTTTCATTTGTCACAGTAATAATTCGTGAGTGATATCCCTGCAGGTGGCCGCGGATTTACATTGACTGGCGGCAGCTGTTGTGTGCCTCACGTGACTCTCCCCACTCTCCGCTCTGGTCCAGTAGTGGGGGTAGCGTGCTCGCGCTGCTCCGTGCTCGCGCCTTGCTGCTCACAGCTTGCTCCGCGGGCACGTATGTTGTGAAGCCCTGCTTTAAACTAATAAAGATATTGAAAATCTGATTACACCATCAGAATCGTCGTGCAAATAACAGCAATGTACATGTTTCCTTTTGAGGTATCATGATTCCTCTGGCTACTATTAATTTCTATATGAACTGTGAAATGTCTGCCATGAAGGTTTCACAAAGCCCGCCATTTTTGTCCCTCCCGGAGCACAGCGTCACGAAGGAATTCGCAGCCATGCGCTCGATGGACCACTCGCTGGGGCTCCCCTCATGCTCAGCTAACGCTCGGCACCACGTGTTTGCTGCCGGGCCGCGGCTTTGATGAGCGTTCTGTCCGGCCGCCCCAATATTTCCAGGGCGCCACAACTCGCCCGTTACCTCACAGGGTGGAAGAGAGAGGAAAGGAGGAACGTGATGATGATATAAGGGAAAAAGGAGGTGGCATGACTCACAGAGAAAGCGAAGGAGAAAGAGCCGTAAATGGAAGATCACGGGAGCACTGTTTGTAGTAACTGCCAGCGGGAAAGTTGTGATATACTGTAATATTTGGGGAAACATTATGAGCGTGACAAAAGTAACTGCCTCGACTTCTTGTTAAAAAAGACAGGGCACTAAATTGTACACAGAGTCTACGGCAGCTTGTTCCAGAGGCTGGCAACAGCAACAGAGAAGTAGTTTACTAATGTTTTCGTTTTATGAGTGAGCATAGCTAGGATACTACGAGCGGTGTTCAAAAAAATGGTTCAAATGGCTCTGAGCACTATGGGACTTAACATCTGAGGTCATCAGTCCTCTAGAACTTAGAACTACTTAAACCTAACTAACCTAAGGATATCACGCACAACCATGCCCGAGGCAGGATTCGAACCTGCGACCGTAGCGGTCGCGCGGTTCCAGACTGTAGCGCCTAGAACCGCTCGGCCACTCTGGCCGGCGAGCGGTGTTCAATAAGTAATGTAACACACTTTTTTCCCCTGAAAGCAGGTTGGTTTTCTTTAGGGTCCCAATACACCATACTATTCCCCACCCGTTTGGGTAGAAAACCATAGCTTTCAACATAATCTCCGTTCAGTGCGACGCCGTTACGCCTACTTACTGCGAGGGCCTGTATGCCTGCACTGTACCAGTCTGTGGTCGACGTCGGAGCCAACTTCTTGCTGCATCAATAACCTCCCCGACATCCACGTACTGCTTCCCGCGGAGTGCATGATGCATTGGGCCAAACAGGTGTACGCCGGAAGGGGTGAGGTACGAGCTGTAGGGAGGATGAGGAAGAACTGACCAATGAAGTTTTGTGAATTCCTCTCGGCTGCGCGTACTTTTGTGAGGTCTTGCGCTGGCTTGGAGAAGTTCGTTTCCATTTTCCTGACGACAAACACACTGAAGTTGTTCCTTCAGTTTCCTGAGGGCAGCACAGTACACTTCAGAGTTGATCGTTGCACCGTTAGGGAGGATATCAAATAGAATAATCCCTTTCAGAGTCCCTGAAAACCATCGCCATGGCTTTACCAGCTCAGGGTGCTGCTTTAAACTTTTTCTTCGTAGGAGAGATGGTGTGCCGCCACTCCATGGATTGCCGTTTTGTTTCCGGTTCAAAGTGATGAACCCAAGTTTCATCACCTGTGACGATGCCCGACAAAACATTGTCATGATCAGCCTCGAAACGCCAAGCACTTCCGCAGGCATGGTCCTTCGTTGCTCTTAACCGGGGAACCCAGCGTCCACACATCTTTGAGTACTCCAGCTGGTGGACGATTGTGTCAGCACTACCAACAGAGAGGTCTAGTTGAGCAGCGAGGTGTCTGATTGTGATCCGTCGATCATCTCGAATGAGAGAGTCCGCACGTTCCAACACAGCAGGCTGTGTGCGGCCGGTCAGAACGCGGGAGATGGACAGATT
Source organism: Schistocerca serialis cubense (assembly GCF_023864345.2). Lineage (NCBI taxonomy): Eukaryota > Metazoa > Arthropoda > Insecta > Orthoptera > Acrididae > Schistocerca > Schistocerca serialis. Next base: position 250,298,177 of record NC_064640.1, read on the forward strand.
TGCGCGACCTTGTAACGATGATTTCAGACGCCTGGCCTAATGACCCACCGTGTTTTTGTTCACTGCCATGTCTCCGTAGACATTGTGCAAGCTCCTATGAATATCTGCGATGTTCTGGTTTTCTGCCAAAAGAAACTCAATGGCAGCTCTCTTGTTGAAGGCTACGTGTAGCACCGTCACCTACCGGAACTTCATGAAACTATGTGGGCTGAAGCAGGAATATTCCACGATGTCCCACGACAAATTCGACATTTTTTCAACCAAAATTGTACGAGAAAAAGATGTGTTGCATTAGCTATTGAACGCCTCTCGTAGATAAGTGGAATGAATTTTCGGCTTTAGTCACTACAGAAAATTCGCTTGACAAACTAAGATCATTGAGGAATAAAACGTTCATTTTCCTCTTTGGAATTAAAAACTGAGGATTCCTTGTATATTTTACGAAATTTGTACGTACTTTTTGTTTTATATATCAAAATAAATAAAAATTAATGAAACCAAAAAATAAACAAACTTTCTTTTGAGTTCTAGTTGTTGCTTTGTAAAGAAATACGAACGTTATTGAAACTAAAGCTATATTTTTGAAATTAATTTCTGGAGGGGAGCTCATTACTTTGCCTTTTCCTTGATCAGCCACACTTCCATTAAAGCGAGCTCTCAATTATCCGAACTTTTCCGATGTCCCATGACCTTCGAGTTATCGTGGGTCGATTGTAATTCCACACAATAGGTGTTATTAAAATATCAAGTAAGAGAAGATGAAACATCTACAGCACGGCCCATCCAACTTTGTGATGTAAAGAGTTGAAACCAAACGCCTGGCGCGGTTTCAAATATTTATTTTATAAAATAGCTTTGACAATGTTATTTTACAGTCTAGTACGGACCGGAGCTACGGCTGTTCGGCATGGTTCCTTTCAAAGGGCACGGCCGACTTCCTTCCCCGTCCTTCCCCAATCCGATGAGACCCATGACATCGCTGTCTGGTCTCCTTCCCCACTCCCAACCAACCAACCATACGGCTGTCACAGCCTGCAGCTGGCGGAACTTTCGGTTATACCTTACTAACCCTCCAGCAATCGGATTAAGAACGGCAATATTCGATTACTTCATAAAGAAATTCAGTTGTCAGTTGCACAGATATTTTTATCCCCTTTCCCTTTTTCGACAAATTGATTTGTCATCTTCAGAAGCCAACAAAATAAGGGACCTTATATATCACTACACCTTGGCTATAAATTTATGTAAAGTACAGGAAGTGTATTACACATACTTACTTGGTATTGGTTTAGCAAACGTCAAAATCTTCTTAATGAACGCAAAATGTCATGATATTTCCAAAACCGTATATATTGTATATGATTATTGTAAACACAGATTGATAATTTACAGTGCATGAATCCCGTCTGTGTACATGTCAAGCTCGTGCGCCAGTAGCTAGGAACATACAGGGTGTTTCAATAATGACCGGTATATTTGAAACGGCAATAAAAACTAAACGAGCAGCGATAGAAATACACCGTTTGTTGCAATATGCTTGGGACAACAGTACATTTTCAGGCAGACAAACTTTCGAAATTACAGTAGTTACAATTTTCAACAACAGATGGCGCTGCGGTCTAGGAAACTCGATAGTACGATATTTTCCACATATCCACCATGCGTAGCAATAATATGGCGTAGTCTATAAATGAAATTACCTGAAACCTTTGACAACGTGTCTGGCGGAATGGGTTCACATGCAGATGAGATGTACTGCTTCAGCTGTTCAATTGTTTCTGGATTCTGGCGGTACACCTGGTCTTTCAAGTGTCCCCACAGAAAGAAGTCACAGGGGTTCATGTCTGGCGAATAGGGAGGCCAATCCACGCCGCCTCCTGTATGTTTCGGATAGCCCAAAGCAATCACACCATCATCGAAATATTCATTCAGGAAATTAAAGACGTCGGCCGTGCTATGTGGCCGGGCACCATCTTGCATAAACCACGAGGTGTTCGCAGTGTCGTCTAAGGCAGTTTGTACCGCCACAAATTCACGAAGAATGTCCAGATAGCGTGATGCAGTAATCGTTTCGGATCTGAAAAATGGGCCAATGATTCCTTTGGAAGAAATGGCGGCCCAGACCAGTACTTTTTGAGGATGCAGGGACGATGGGACTGCAACATGGGGCTTTTCGGTTCCCCATATGCGCCAGTTCTGTTTATTGACGAAGCCGTCCAGGTAAAAATAAGCTTCGTCAGTAAACCAAATGCTGCCCACATGCATATCGCAGTCATCAATCCTGTGAACTATATCGTTAGCGAATGTCTCTCATGCAGCAATGGTAGCGGTGCTGAGGGGTTGCCGCGTTTGAATTTTGTATGGATAGAGGTGTAAACTCTGGCGCATGAGACGATACGTGGACGTTGGCGTCATGTGGACCGCAGCTGCAACACGGCGAACGGAAACCCGAGGCCGCTGTTGGATCACCTGCTGCACTAGCTGCGCGTTGCCCTCTGTGGTTGCCGTACGCGGTCGCCCTACCTTTCCAGCACGTTCATCCATCACGTTCCCAGTCCGTTGAAATTTTTCAAACAGATCCTTTATTGTATCGCTTTTCGGTCCTTTGGTTACATTAAACCTCCGTTGAAAACTTCGTCTTGTTGCAACAACACTGTGTTCTAGGCGGTGGAATTCCAACAACAGAAAAATCCTCTGTTCTAAGGAATAAACCATGTTGTCTACAGCACACTTGCACGTTGTGAACAGCACACGCCTACAGCAGAAAGACGACGTACAGAATGGCGCACCCACAGACTGCGTTGTCTTCTATATCTTTCACATCACTTGCAGCGCCATCTGTTGTTGAAAATTGTAACTACTGTAATTTCGAAAGTTTGTCCGCCTGAAAATGTACTGTTGTCCCAAGCATATTGCAACAAACGGTGTATTTCTATCGCTGCTCGTTCAGTTTTTATTGCCGTTTCAAATATACCGGTCATTTTTGAAACACCCTGTATATACAGGCACGTAAAAATATAACTAAGGTATATGAGGAAGTTATACAGAATACATTTGAAGAAACGTGGAACATAGTTGTAATATATAAGGAAAGGGCGACTGACGCCTGAATTTTATTCTGAAATATATACTACAACTGCTGAAAAATAACAGCTGTAAGTAAAATAATACCAAGTTATCCATCATTACTATAGCGTGTATGTTTAATAGACAGTATATGAAATTTTCGAAGCACCAAAATGGTAACACAGTCTCCCTCACTGCCGCTATACAGGGTGTTAGGGATATACACTATGTGATCAAAAGCATCCGGACACCCCCCAAGCCGGCCGCTGAGGCCGAGCGGTTCTAGGAGCTTCAGTCCGGAGCTGCGCTGCTGCTACGGTCGCAGGTTCGAATCCTGCCTCGGGCATGGATGTGTGTGATGCCCTTAGGTTAGTTAGGTTTAAGTAGTTCTAAGTCTAGGGACTGATGAACTCAGATGTTAAGTTCCATAGTTCTTAGAGCCATTTCAACGATTTGAACAACCCCCCCCCCCCAAAAAAATACGTTTTTCATATTAGGTGCATTGTGCTGCCACCTACTGCCAGGTACTCCATATCAGCGACCTCAGAAGTCATTAGACATCGTGAGAGAGCAGAATGGGGCGCTCCGCGGAACTCACGGACTTCGAACGTGGTCAGCTGATTGGGTGTCACTTGTGTCATACGTCTATAAGCGAGATTTCCACACTCCTAAGCATCCCTAGGTCGACTTTTTCCGATGTGATAGTGAAGTGCAAACGAGAACGCCTACTCCGTGCCAGGCCTCACCGACCGACACCGATACTTCTATTCAGTGCAGCACTCCGTGAAGAATGGTCTGCCATTCCCCAAGAAACCTTCCAGCACCTGATTGAACATATGCCTGAGAGAGTGGAAGCTGTCATCAAGCATTACAGATGGAGGGGGCCACGAACTTGTAAGTCATTTTAAGCCAGGTGTCCGTATACTTTTGATCACATAGTGAAAGTGCAGATATTTTTATTGGTGACTGAGGACAGTGTATTGAACAAAATTGTAACAGTATTCACTTCATTTAAGACTAGTGATTATGGCTATTAGGATTAGTATGTTTCAGGTTGATTAGTACCTCCAGGTACAGGTCGCAAGATCAAGCCAGTAATGCTTGATTTCCCTGGGCAGCAGGGCAGATGTTGAAGTGGACGCAATACGGTTAGTCTATGCTGAAAGGCTTGGTCTACTTAGTGGTGTCGTTGCGATCATGCGGAAAACATAGGTAGTAAACTATGTGACACGTGTGTGGGAAGTCTGTTGGACGTAGAGCGAAAACAGGCAACACACTGAAGTGGATACATATTAAGGTACCAATTATCAAATTATCTGCACTTATACACCTCACACCCTGTATATTTGTCTTCCAAGTACTTAATCAACGACAGCATGTGTCATATGTTCAGTTCATCAGCTCAGACTGCATGAAACATCACATACATCTTTTTCAAATGCGCAAGACTTTAGATGCTGTACATGCAAAATCAATGTCCCTTGTGCAGCTTCGAGTAATACATGCAGATTTTCAACATTTGTCATTTAAACAAAGCCTTCTTATCATTACTGGTCCACAGAAAAGAAATTCAGTGATGAATGTTTCTGCATCAGGTCTTACGCTGCTTTTAGTAAAAGCGCACTGCTACAAAGGTAATGAGCAGCAGACATATCGCACTGTTGGTAACCCGACACAGGTTAACTTCTGAAGTTGTGGCGTAATACGAATAGCAATGTCCTTTAGTTCAAACGTTAATTAAGGTTTCCTGTCAATGTGCGCTCTTTTAGGCCTCCTGTCGCGAACATCCTGCAGTATCAAACGACTGATGTATGCAACGTAATTTGGGCGCTAGTCACACGTATACCAAGCGAGGCGGCGCAGTGGTTAGCACACTGGACTCGTATTAGAGAAGATGACGGTTCAAACCCGAGTCCGGCCATCATGATTTAGGTTTACCGTGATTTCCCGAAATCGCTTCAGGCAAATGCCGGGATGGTTCCTTTGAAAGGGCACAGCCGAGTTCCCTCCCCATCCTTCCCTCAGCCGATGGGACGATGACCTCGCTTTTTGGTCCCCTCTGCCAAATCAACCAACCATCTACCAACCCATCACACATAGAATGGATAAAAGTTAGGATCAATAATGAGATACAGTTACCAGGTCCGCGTACTGACACTGTCGTACTATTCAGTACCTAAAAGCAGCCGTGTAATCCTCTGGAACTGGCGTCAGTTGGATGCGATATAGAGGGGCATGGGGTTAGCACTGGAGATCTGCAAATAGGGCGTTTTGCTCCCTCGTACTTGCTCGAGGCCGCTGCTCTCGGGGATAGCTTGCCTCAGTGCAAATGCTGGAAGTGCACAGGCTGTCGCAGAGCGCCAGGGAGTGCCGTGTGGGTAGTGAGATGTGGATGGCCGTTCGGGGGGGGGGGGGGGTGGAAGGGGGGGCAGCGCTCACCCCGCTGCCGTTACGGCCGTTTTAGTACCTGCTCTGTGTATCTGCAGGGCGTTGTCGCTTCTGAAATGGTGTCCGGACATTTGCCACGCCGGACATTTGCCACGGTTTTACCTGCTCCAAAGGGTTCGGTCCCTTGTCTCCCCCCCCTCCCCTCCTTCTCCTCCTCCTCACCCGCCCCCCCCCCCCCCCCCAGGTTCCTAACGTGACCATCAGTATGGAAGTTATTACAACGAACAAGGGCAGGTCTCCTGCTCATTACAAAGGCTACGCGTATCTTAAAAACAGAGGGAATCTAAAGAAGGTGTTGTTACATGGATGTGCTTACGCCGAATGCGGATCATTGCAAGGGAAAGCTACTTTCGAGGAACGGAGAAGTGTTGAGCGTATTAGAACATCTCTGTGGACCACCTGACAATGCAGCTCTGAAAGTGAGAAAGCAAGTGGAAAGAGCGAAGAGAAGGGCTCGAGAAGAAACTACACAGTTATCGGAGATATATGCGGATGAAATGGAAAATCTGCATAATAAAGTTTATGACTTTGTTACAGTGATGCCTAATTCAGAATCCATGAAGAGAACCATGCGTCGTCGATAGAGTCAAGAGTGGGGGTGTCAACAAGGGCCTAAGAACTCTTATGAAATTGATCTTCATGAAGATCTATTAAAAATGGGAGATGGCAGTAGGTTTCTTCTGGAAGACGATAGATTAGAGGTGAGAATAATGATTTTTAGTGGAAGCAAAGAAAAAGAAAGTTTAAAAACATGTTCTCATTTTTTTTATGGATGGAACATTTAAGAGATGCGGCAAGCAGTTTGCATAGACCTACACCATACACGTAGACTTAGGAGGCCCGATTAAAGAAACAATCATTCTTCCTACTGTATTTGCACTGCTCCCTAATAAGAAGAAAGACAAATATGTTCGTCTGTTCCGTCTGAAAAAGGAGGCAGTCTCTGAGTGGTGTCCTAAAGAAGTGAAAGTGGACTTTGAGGCAGCTGCGATATCGGCCATTCGTCAAGTTTTTCCAACAACTGAAATAAATGGATTCTATTTCCATATGAAGAAAAGTTTATGGAGAAGAATTCGAGTTCTCCGTCTAACTGAGGAGTACCGCTAGAACGAGAATTTAAGACTTCACGTCAGCATGTGTGCAGCGCTGGCAGTTGTAAAACCGGAGGACGTAAGCAATGGATGGATTGAGATTCATGCAGAAGCTCCTGATAACGGAAGGTTCTCTCAATTTTTTACTACTTTGTGGACAAATGGCTAGAGAATGAGGATATCGGAATAGAAATGTGGGACTGTTACGGAAAAAGGCACCGAACGACGAATGCTGTTGAAGGGTGGCACAACAAAATAAATAGTATTATTGGAAACTCTCACCCTAAAATCAACTATTTGGTGGAGTGCTTGAAAAAGGAAGCAGAGCTCACAAACTGCATGTACATGAAATTGGAAATGAATCTTGAAGGTAAGAAGAGGAAGAAGAAGTACTTGAAGCTGGACGACAGGATAGAGAGAATCGTAAAGAATTATGAAGAGACTGGCAACATTAGGCCTTGCTTGAAAGCCATTGCCCAGAAACTGGACTAAAATACGTTAAAAATAATGTATTAAAAACTATGAAGAACACTGAGTCCTCGCAGGTTACTGAGATAAAATTATTAAAACACTGAAGCAGCATTATCGGAGCTCATATTAAGTTGTAATTGTTAATAGAGTGCACATTAGTTCAGCGTGTTTAGGCTGATTTTACACACGCCAGAATGGTAGATGGTCATTTATCATTTTCACGGTCCAAAGCCTGTGCAAAGTGTGATGCGAATCAGCTTTTAATGTAAAAATTAAAAGTGTTTCAAGCCTCACAAAAGTATCCCTATTGTTGTCACGTTAAGATAACTTTTTTCTACCTTCCAATATTATGGCCATACTATTAAATAATTGTGAGTTCTAAAATAATTTTCTGAAGCTTCAGAATCGCAACTATCACCTAAAATATCATGATTTGTCAAACTGATAGTATACGCTTTCGTAAAAGAAAATGGGAACTGAACCTTTGAATTGCACCTAAAATTGACATCCCAAAACTGATCTGATGCTAAGGTTGACAATTCTGGTACCTCAAATATTTTTTATTTGAGTTTAGCTGCAAACATTTATAGTAGATGTAAATCTACTTAAGTACATTTAAATATAGTCCTTTAAAAATTAAAACTTCTTACCAAATTGTGGATTATCTTTAAACAGGTCAGTAAAAGCAAGGAGCTTACTACTGAAAATTAATTGTTACTAAAGAACATCAGAAACAAATGTATTAGACCTACTTTTCTTATACATTAGAGACTTTTTGAAAAGATATTTGATCATTTAGAACAATTACGGAAGTTGTTTTCTACTTACAATAGGGTATGAAAATGTATTTTTGTCAACATGCGGAAGGTAGATTGAACTAACTGCCAACTGTAGTTGTATGAGTAGGGTACTTATTTGTGATGAGACTCAAGGTTTCTTTTCTTTGAACTGTTCAGCAACTGTTTCATCTGAGACAGGGGGTCGGTAAAAGGAGCCAGTTATTAATTTATTCCGGTTGTCGAATATAACCTCTGCCCATACTAAGTCACAGGAACTATCTGCTTCAAAGTCGATTGTGAGCTTACATTATTTTTCCTTAAGTTGTCCTTGTTTTTGTTGTAGTGCAGATAGTTAGAATTACGGCTTTTCCCTCCAGAACCTAAGGTGCTTTCTCTGTGACCCTGTAAATACCAGAGCTAAACAATGTAGTACAACAACGTACGTTACAAGCATAGCACTCTATATTACTTCATTTGCTTATTTCTTACATTTTAAAATTGCACGTCGACTTTAGATGACATGTCAATCATAGATGTTCTTATCTCTATTTAGTGAACGTGTTTTCAGTTATGTTTTAAACATTGTCCCGCTACACCTTATTAACTAATGTTTTTAGAGAGTAAATTAATATGGAGTATGTCGTTCTTCTTTTCAAACATTCACAAACCCATTTATTCATTCCCTATTGTCTTTTGGGTATGCAGTTGTAGCTATTAAAGTAGGCACAAATGCAGTGATAAAAAAGAAATGATTAGCGTACATTTGCATTCACGTTTCATCGTTCCCTTTTTGTTGCTCCCATGCCGATGGACTGTTTCTATCGCAATCAGTAAGCGTGAAAGGAAGCTACCGTACCGACAGAGGAATCTATATTTATACTTGGCAGAACTAATTACATACTGTCATAATCGTCAGTATTGCTTTCGTTTCCCAAAAGATATAAATATTTCGATTTCGGAAAAGAAGCTCTGTATTTGGCCAAGATGTCGAAGAAGAAGGACCCTTACGTACTGGTTGTATCGAGTAAGATGTGGAGACGGCGGTTTGAAAGCGGACAGAAGTACGGGGAAGGGCGTCCCTTACCTGAGGGATCGCTACCTGGCTAGGGGCAAGTGTGGCAAATGTTCGGCGTGGCAAATGTCCAGCAGTCTCTGAAATACCCCCAACAGCTAATGAAAATACACACAGATCAATTTAATTACATTCCTCGGTGGTACTGTCTAATAGCGACATCACTGTGGCCGATAGGAAAAAAAATTAGCTTGTTTTATGCAACAACGAAAATTTGGAAACAGTTTGTAGTTTCACAGGTGCTCTATGTAACTACCAGTTTTGTAATGATGGCGATTAAAAATCAGATTGCCGTTTTTTATAACATCGTATGATTTACTGTTTCAAATGTACGTATATGAACTTGAACACCTAAGAAATTACATATCGAACAGGAACAAAATTGTCTCTAAATTATTCCATGTTACCGTAACAAAAATGAATCGACGTGTTTCGGATCAAGTCCGCTTCGTCTGCCCGAGACAAGATTCCGTGCTTCACTGAAATTTCTTTCACTAGTCGAATTTGTTGCTAGAACACAAAACATTCTTCTCGCTAAGTTAGATAGCGTGGGAAAGAAAGTACGGCTATGCTGTCACCTCTCAAACTGGTCATCGTCGTCACCATTATCCATTCGGATTATTTAAAAGTCAACATCATCGGAAGGTTGAGTATGGTATGGTCCTCTGTCTAGTCACTCCGAAAACGGAGACTTCTTTGGCTTCCGAGCGCGGCTGGCATTCACTCAGCGACCCCAAATAAATATTTACAGATATCACAAAAACAGAGTAAGCTACTACTGCCACGTTATAATTTTATGCTAGCTTATCAGGAACTGATGTTTCATCACATATCTCATTGACAGTATTTAACATCACATCTCTGTCAGACACAGAATTTTCAACAATCGGAAGGACGATCACAAAAATGTCGCTATTCTGTGCAATGTTCGAATTTCGACTTTCTCATCTATGACATGGAAACAGCCCTCTTTCAGCGCTCGTAGTACCTACAGTTAACAGCCGTTAATACGACCGCTGTACTGTACGGCCAAAATACCGGTGCCACTGAAACTGGCGTTATGCAGTTAAGTGTAATTTTCATTTGCTGGACACGTAGCGTGTATTAAACAAGAGAACTGGGTCTGCAGTAATTTAAACGTACCTCTGTATCTTCGGGCCCTGTATTACAATGATTTACCAGTTTGTGCACCAATAATAAACAAACTGAACTGTTGGACACTTCTCGCCTACCAGCATTCCGATTGCATCTTTGAATGGCTCTAAAACGTAACGAGTTCTTTCGCAGTTATGTTGTCGTAACCAGTAATTTTTTCAGAGATGCCTCCCTCCAGAAGCATTTCCACAAATTTGTCGTACCACCTAACTACAGACTGCAGCATCCTAAAAATAATGATCCACTTACACTCCGTTTCTTGCTTCAAGCTTGTCTGTATCGAATTTACGTCATCAGTTTTCGTTGGGAAACGGACAATCTCTTTGGCAGCATAAGCCGTGGAATAAACACTGCAACCTCATTTATCAAATAATCGTCATCGAAAATTGCATACATAATGCTGAAAGGCTGCAGTGCCTTGCATATATTACCGTCTCGGTCAGTGAGAAATGAAGTCTTAAAACGATGGGGTTTACTCCCAACAATTTGAATAACGTTTTCCCAGTGTAGTTCTCAATAAATTCCCCATTTTTTTTCTCAGAAAAGAGAGCTGTCACCCATACTATATTTCGAAGGGGCTAATCTTGATAAACAAAGTACGCAGTAATAGATATGTTATTCATTTTCCTATATGTATCGATCCTATAACTGACATACGGCTGGGAGAGCGGTGTGCTGATCACATGCCCCTCCATATCCGCATCCAGTGACGCCTATGGGCTGAGGATGACACGGCAGCCGGTCGGCACCGTTGGGCCTTCATGGCCTGTTCGGGAGAAGAATTTTTTTTTTAATCGATCCTATATCCGCTGTACATCAATATGCATTCACGCCTATGGTCTGGATAATGCTGGGCATCATACTCTCCCATATATTATTTGCTTCTCTTTCACTTTTTCGTGATACTGTCTTAAGATGAGGCAAGATGTTGGAGACGTCTACATGTACCAATTCTGAACAGATGTTTACAAGCCCCTGACATAAAACGCGAAATCCTACATCTAATGTTAATGTAAATTGAGGAAGATCTCTTGCACATATTTCTACGCACCTCTTTAATTAAAATAGCTTCCAGTGAAACGAGCAATGCTTCAGAACTTACACTTTTACTTATTCTGCCTTCAGATGTGTGATGGTGGATTCGTAAGAACACAGCACTTGCTACAGTACACGTAACGTACGTTCTTCTCAGTTACTAATGAAAATTTCTTCCAGGCGTTGTTACGACCATTTCGCACTCAGAATATATTCTTTAGAATCAAGTTTCGCTTTCGCACTGTCCTTCAACTCAGGTTCACGCGCCGTGATTCTAGATAGGGCGACTGAGCGGCTCCATGTAACTCTAGTAGATGGCCGGCAATTCGAGAATGAAACGCTCGGACGAGCTTCAAGGAAGTCGAGTGCAGTTGCCCCCTCTTCCCCTTCCGCCAACCCATCGGCCAATCCGACCAAAGCGACTGTATCGACATCTGCCGGACTTACGCAGAACTCCATACACTGAGCAATTCGAGAGAGCATAAACGTCAAATGCAGACCTCTACTTAGCACAACGCTCTCCCGACAGTAGTCGGCTTCCCGGACCTTGAAGCCATTATTTCTCACTGAAGTAGCTTCTCTGTCGGCCTCACGACGATGGTCCTCCGCATAGTAATCAGAAACCCTGACGACATAGTGCGTCAGGGAAGGCAAAGGACTTAAGAACAGTTAATCGGAACGCATAGTGTCTTAAAAAGACGCATTAAGATGAATACCAACAGAAGTGAAACAAGAGTAATGTAATGTTGTTGTTGTTGTTATGGTCTTCAGTTCTGAGACTGGTTTGATGCAGCTCTCCATGCTACTCTACCCTGTGCAAGCTTCTTCATCTCCCAGTACCTACTGCAGCCTACATCCTTCTGAATCTGCTTAGTGTATTCATCTCTTGGTCTCCCTCTACGATTTTTACCCTCCACGCTGCCCTCCAATACTAAATTGGTGATCCCTCGATGTCTCAGAACATGTCCCACCAACCGATCCCTTCTTCTAGTCAAGTTGTGGCACAAACTTCTCTTCTCCCCAATCCTATTCAATACCTCCTCATTAGTTACATTATCTACCCACCTTATCTTCAGCATTCTTCTGTAGCACCACATTTCGAAAGCTTCTATTCTCTTCTTGTCCAAACTATTTATCGTCCATGTTTCACTTCCATACATGGCTACACTCCATACAAATACTCTCAGAAACGACTTCCTGACACTTAAATCTATACTCGATGTTAACAAATTTCTCTTCTTCAGAAACGCTCTCCTTGCCATTGCCAGTCTACATTTTATATCCTCTCTACTTCGACCATCATCAGTTATCTTGCTCCCCAAATAGCAAAACTCCTTTACTACTTTAAGTATCTCATTTCCTAATGTAATTCCCTCAGCATCACCCGACTTAATTCGACTACATTCCATTATCCTCGTTTTGCTTTTGTTGATGTTCATCTTACACCCTCCTTTCAAGACACTGTCCACTCCGTCCAACTGCTCTTCCAGGTCCTTTGCTGTCACTGACAGAATTACAATGTCATCGGCGAACCTCTAAGTTTTTATTTCTTCTCCATGGATTTTAATACCTACTCCGAACTTTTCTTTTGTTTCCTTTATTGCTTGCTCAATATACAGATTGAATAACATCGGGGAGAGGCTACAACCCTGTCTCACTCCCTTCCCAACCACTGCTTCCCTTTCATACCCCTCGACTCTTATAACTGCCATCTGCTTTCTGTACAAATTGTAAATAGCCTTTCGCTCCCTGTATTTTACCCCTGCCACCTTCAGAATTTGAAAGAGAGTATTCCAATCAACATTGTCAAAAGCTTTCTCTAAGTCTACAAATGCTAGAAACGTAGGTTTGCCTTTCCTTAATCTTTCTTCTAAGATAAGTCGTAGGGTCAGTATTGCCTCACGTGTTCCAACATTTCTACGGAATCCAAACTGATCTTCCCCGAGGACGGCTTCTATCAGTTTTTCCATTCGTCTGTAAAAAATTCGCGTTAGTATTTTGCAGCTGTGACTTATTAAACTGATAGTTCGGTAATTTTCACATCTGCCAACACGTGCTTTCTTTGGGATTGGAATTATTATATTCTTCTTGAAGTCTGAGGGTATTTCGCCTGTCTCATACATTTTGCTCACCAGATGGTAGAGTTTTGTCAGGACTGTCTCTCCCAAGGCTGTCAGCAGTTCTAATGGAATGTTGTCTACTCTGGGGGCCTTGTTTCGACTCAGGTCTTGCAGTGCTCTGTCATACTCTTCACGCAGTATCGTATCTCCCATTTCATCTTCATCTACATCCTCTTCCATTTCCATAATATTGTCCTCAAGTACATCGCCCTTGCATAAACCCTCTATATACTCCTTCCACCTTTCTGCTTTCCCTTCTTTGCTTAGAACTGAGTTTCCACCAAAGCTCTTGATATTTGTGCAAGTGGTTCTCCTTTCTCCAAAGATCTCTTTAATTTTCCTGTAGGCAGTATCTATTTTACCCCTAGTGAGATAAGCCTCTACATCCTTACATTTGTCCTCTAGCCATCCCTGCTTAGCCATTTTGCACTTCCTGTCAATATCATTTATGAGACGTTTGTATTCCTTTTTGCCTGCTTCATTTACTGCATTTTTATATTTTCTCCTTTCATCAATTAAATTCAATATTTCTTCTGTTACCCAAGGATTTCTATTAGCCCTCGTCTTTTTACCTACTTGATCGTCTGCTGCCTTCACTATTTCATCCCTTAAAGCTACCCATTCTTCTTCTACTGTATTTCTTTCCCCCATTCCTGTCAATTGTTCCCTTATGCTCTCTCTGAAACTCTGTACAACCTCTGGTTCTTTCAGTTCATCCAGGTCCCATCTCCTTAAATTCCCACCTTTTTGCAGTTTCTTCAGTTTTAATCTACAGCTCTTAACCAACAGTTTGTGGTCAGAGTCCACATCTGCCCCTGGAAATGACTTAACAATTTAAAACCTGGTTCCTAAAGCTCTGTCTTACCATTATATAATGTATCTGATACCTTTTAGTATCTCCAGGGTTCTTGCATGTATACAATCTTCTTTCATGATTCTTGAACCAATTGTTAGCTATGATTAAGTTATGCTCTGCGCAAAATTCTACCAGCCGGCTTCCTCTTTCATTTCTTAGCCCCAATCCATATTCTCCTACTATGTTTCCTTCTCTCCCTTTTCCTACTCTCGAATTCCAGTCACCCACGACTATTCAGTTTTCTTCTCCCTTCACTACCCTGAATAATTTCTTTTATCTCATCACACATTTCATCAATTTCTTCGTCATCAGCAGAGCTAGTTGGCATATAAACTTGTACAACTGTAGTAGGCGTGGGCTTCGTGTCTATCTTGGCCACAATAATGCGTTCACTATCCTGTTTGTAGTAGCTTACCCGTACTCCTATTTTTTATTCATTATTAAACCTACTCCTGCATTACCCCTGCTTGATTTTGTATTTATAACCCTGTATTCACCTGACCAAAAGTCTTGTTCCTCCTGCCACCGAACTTCACTAATTCCCACTATATCTAACTCTAACCTATCCATTTCCATTTTTAAATTTTCTAACCTACCTGCCCGATTAAGGGATCTGACATTCCACGCTCCGATCCGTAGAACGCCAGTTTTCTTTCTCCTGATAACGATGTCCTCTTGAGTAGTCCCCGCCCGGAGATCCGAATGGGGGACTATTTTACCTCCGGAATATTTTACCCAAGAGGACGCCATCATCATTTAACCATACAGTAAAGCTGCATGCCCTCGGGAAAAATTACGGCTGTAGTCTCCCCTTACTTTCAGCCGTTCGCAGTACCAGAACAGCAAGGCCATTTTGGTTAGTGTTACAAGGCCAGATCAGTCAATCATCCAGACTGTAGCCCCTGCAACTACTGAAAAGGCTGCTGCCCCTCTTCAGGAACCACACATTTGTCTGGCCTCTCAACAGATACCCCTCTGTTGTGGTTGCACCTACGGTACGGCTATCTGTATCGTTGAGGCACGCAAGCCTCCCCACCAACGGCAAGGCGCATGGTTCATGGGGGGAGGAATGGAATGTAGTAGAATTAAATCAGGCGATGCTGCGGGGTCGGGGTTAGGAAATGAGATACTAAAAGCGGTAGAGGAATTTTGCTATTCGACCAACAAAACAACTGATGACGATAAAAGTAGAGAGGATATAAGATGAAGACTGGTATAACCAAGGGAAACTTTTTTGAAAAGAGAAATTTGTTATCATCGAATACAGATCCAGGTGTCTGTCTCGTGTGTAGCCTCATACAGAAGTGAAATGTTGACGATAAACAGTATAGACAAGAAGAGAATAGAAGCTTTTGAAATATGGTGTTACGAAAGAAGGTTGAGGATTAGATGGGAACATCGGGTAACTAACGAATAGATACTGAATATAATTGAGGAGAAAATAAATATATGGCAGGACATGACTAATAGAAGGCATCGTTAGATAGCGCACATCTTGAGACATTAAATAATCGACAGTTTCGCAATGGAGGTTATTTTGGGGGTTAAAAACTGTAGAAAGAGACCAGTGATTGAGGTCGGAGGTTTGCCCGCTCTGCAAAGCAGGATCGGCGGCGATCTGTAGCATATCTGACGACATAGTACAAAGCTGGTACAGGCACTAGCGTTTTAGACAAGCAGTTCACCATGCTACGTTGAAAATTTGGGAATTTGTGGTAAGGTCTTATGGATCCAAACTGTTGAGGTCATCGGTCCCTAAGCTTACACTCTACTTAATCTAAATTAAACTAACTTACGCTAAGGACAACTCACACACAACCTTGCCCGAGGGAGGACTCGAACCTCCGATGGAGGGAGCCGCGCGGACCGTGACAAGGCGCCTTTTAGAACGCTCGGCTACTTCGCACGGCCGCTTTGTTGAACATTGGGCTCTGCAGCAGACAATCCCCTCATGTTTCCACCTCGTCCCACTGACATAATTCGGTACAGGAGTCCCCAACCTCTCTGAGACCATTATCCCTGAGTAAAATCAGATATTAGCTAGTACCATCCCTCCTCCTCCGGCCCCATCCCCACCCCCCGTGCTCATCAACATTAACGCCTAACTAAATTTCAGAACGAAAAATATTTTTAACACTTCTGTTTTTAAAACTATGAATCATAAATGGCATTTAGTGCTTGTAAGTGTTTTATTAAACCACTAACTAATGAATCAATGAGATAATTGTTATCGCTTATTTCCAACAACCTTTTTTTTATAGAATGATGAAGCAATTCTCACTGCTTCGCGAGTGCTGTCTACAACCCCTCCTCAGAAAGCAAAGCCAACTCTCCACACTGAGAATACACACTCGTTTCAAAACATGTTTCCACTACACCAATCCTGTCCCAAGCGACATCTCTTTCAGCAACACCCTGCAGCCCCATTTAAAATCAACCAAATTAAATTTTGTGCACTATATTTACGACTGTTGTTTGTAAATCGCTTGATTGTTGAGCGCCTTGCTCATGAAATGGCAGAAATTGGAAAACTGGCTGCGAATGCACTGAGTCTGACAAATGCAGCTAATAATGATAATAATAATACTGTGTAACCATTACATAATTACTTGTTTGCTGTCAGTTGTTCGTTTATTGTTGCGGAGTGGATAATGAAGCAATTTTTGGTCTATTATAGAACTATCTACAAATCAGAGTAGGAATTATCATGAGATTTTTAAGAATACGTGATTCATACGTCTCAGTTTTACTGTCATAGATGGTTGGTGCGGGTATGCGTGAAGCGGGTGGACTACTTAAGGAATATGTTCATACATTCCTTACACAAGCTATAATCTCTTGCACATGATCTTAAGCTTTACTCCTAGTGTTTGAAATAAAAACTGTAGCTATTGGTAACTTACGTAATCAGTATTAAAGCCTTCCAAAATAGTGATCGTTTAAAAAATAATTCAGTTTCGTGACTAAAACACAACAGAATCCTTTTGTTTTTACCCTTCAGAAAATTGCATTTTACCCCTCAGCGGTGATAAGCTCCAGGTTTGGAACCACTGATCTACTACGACTGCAATAGCCATGGGATAATCGAGATTGGACCTAGGGTCACTGGAAAGGTCTCGCCTGGTTGGAAGAACCACATCTCTTGTTAAACCAGGTCGATAGCCACGTCCGAATACGCCATCATCCAGGCGAAACGCCGGCATTAGTGGCCGAGCGGTTCTAGGCGCTACAGTCCGGAACCGCGCGACCGCTATGGTCGCAGGTTCGAATCCTGCCTCGGGCATGGATGTGTGTGATGTCCTTAGGTTTAAGTAGTTCTAAGTTCTAGGGGACTTATGACCACAGCATTTAAGTCCCATAGTGCTCAGAGCCATTTTTTGAACCAGGCGAAAGACTGTTCGAAACATGCACCGCGCCACGGACTCAGGCTGGTGGGAACATTATTAAGCTATTTTGGGGACATTCACTGATATTCTATGCGACCTATGATGTTAATCGAAAGCGTCGTGACAGCTGTGGGCTACGTGAACATTATTGCGGATCATTTGCATCCCTCCATGTTTGATGTCTTTACTGACGGCGATGACATCTTTCAGTTGGGTAACTGTCAAGGACACAAGGCCTGAGTCTTACAACACTGGTTTGGGTAGCATGATAGTGAACTCATCGTGATGTCTTGGCCAACAAATATACCTGATCTGAACTCGGTGGAACACGTCTGAGACACTATCGGGCACCAGCAGCTTCACGCTCACAAACCAGTGGTCCGTAATTTTTAGAAATTGTGTGATCTCTGCGTTGACAAATGGTGCCATATACTTCTGGAAACGTACCAAGGAGTTATTAAATCAATGCCGCGCCGAATCACTACCAAGCCTAGTAGGCCTATCACCAGCAGCGCCTAAGTCAGCGTTATTCTATGCACGTCTGCCAGGCGCAGGAATACAGAAATGGTTCAGATGGCTCTGAGCACTATGGGACTTAACATCTGAGGTCATCAGTCCCCTAGAACTTAGAACTATTTAAACCTAACTAACCTAAGAACCTCACACACATCCATGCCCGAGGCAGAATTCGAACCTGCGACCGTAGCGGTCACGCGGTTCCAGCCTGAAGCGTCTGGGCAGGAATACACTTCTCCCTAAAGCCTGTGCTGCCCTTACCTTTCTGGTTCTATGAACTCAAACGCTCGACTCGTAGTCCACAGTAACGATTGAGATTGTGTTGTGGTACGTTCTTATTGCACTAAATGGCAGCTGAAAAACTCTTTGATCAATTGATGCTATTTTGTTTAGGACTTTAATGCCTCGCTGGCGGGCGATTATTACATGTGCATGAAATTTTTGCTTTTCGTCGATGTATATACCAAGGTATTTATATAATTCCTTTCTTTTCACAGGTTAGTCGTTTATTCTGGTTATGTGGTTTCTCGTTTTTGATAGTGTTCCTTTTAGCGACATGCTTGTATGTACTGTTTTGTGCGTTGCTATCGTTAGTTTGTTTTCTACGCACTGCTTAGTCTTTCAAGAACTTCCCTATTATTATACTCTAATTTCCCCCCTTGAGTTGGCGGATACTATAATTAGCAGATCATCTCCGTAGGCGATGCAGCCTCTAATGTTTTTTATACTCTAGGGCTGGTTCAGTGAAGACTCCATGCCAACATACTCGAACTCTGGTCCTGAAGCAAAGCTTTCGGGTAGCTTTTCACAATTTCCTTTTAAGGACGTTCTAATTCTACATACCTATCTGTGCAGTAATCTCATAGGCTCGTATAGAGACATCTGGGACAATCCATCTGTTTCGGCCGTTTGAACAGGGCAGGTCCCATAAAGTAACAGATTCCGCCTCAGCTGTATCAATCATTATACCTATAACATACTTGTCGTCTGAGATGTTCAGTGCGCTATTTATCGCATTCTCTGTGGATTTCCCTTTTTCTGAAACCGTAAATCGACATCTACATCTACATCTGCATCGATACTGTGCAAACCACATTTAAGTGCCTGGCAGAACGTTCATCGAACCACCATCACTATTCTCTATTATTCCAATCTCGTATAGCGCGCGGAAAGAATGAACACCTATATCTTTCCGTACGAGCTCTGATTTCCCTTATTTTATCTTGATGATCGTTCCTCTCTATGTAGGTCGGTATCAACAAAATATTTTCGCATTCGGAGGAGAAAGTTGGTTATTGGAATTTCGTGAGAAGATTCCGTCGCCTTTCTTTTAATGATGTCCAGCCCAAATCCTGTATCATTTCTCTAACACGCTCTCCTATATTTCTCAATAATACAAAACGTGCTGCCTTTCTTTGAACTTTTTCGATGTAATCCATCAGTCCTATCTGGTAAGGATCCCACACGGCGCAGCAGTATTCTAAAAGAGGGACAAGCGTAGTATAGGCAGTCTCCTTAGTACATCTGTCACATTTTCTTAGTGTCCTGCCAATAAAACGCAGTCTTTGGTTAGCCTTACCCACAACATTTTCTATGTGTTCCTTCCAATTTAAGTTGTTCGTAATTGCAATACCTAGGTACTTAGTTGAATTTACGGCTTTTAGATTAGATTGATTTATCGTGTAACCGAAGTTTAGCGAGTTCCTTTTAGCATTCATGTGGATGACCTCAAACTTTTCGTTATTTAGGGTCAACTGACACTTTTCGCACCACTCAGATATCTTTTCTAAATCGTTTTGCAGTTTGTTTTGATCTTCTGATGACTTCATTAGTCGATAAACAACAGCGTCATCTGCAAACAACGGAAGACGGTTGCTCAGATTGTCTCCCAAATCGTTTAAATAGATAAGGAACAGCAAAGGGCCCATAACACTACCTTGGGGAGCGCCAGAAATCACTTCTGTTTTGCTCGATGACTTTCCGTCAATTACTACAAACTGTGACCTCTCTGACAGGAAATCACAAATCTAGTCACAAAAAAATCAGACGATATTCCATAAGCACGCAATTTTACTACGAGCCGCTTGTGTGGTACAGTGTCAAAAGCCTTCCGGAAATCCAGAAATATGGAATCGATCTGAAATCCCTTGTCAATAGCTCTTAACACTTCATGTGAATAAAGAGCCAGTTATGTTTCACAGGAACGATGTTTTCTAAACCAATGTTGACTGTGTGTCAATAGACTGTTTTTTTCGAGGTAATTCATAATGTTCGAACACAATATATGTTCCAAAATCCTGCTGCGTATCGACGTTAACGATATGGGCCTGTAATTTAGTGGATTACTCCTACTACCTTTCTTGAATCTTGGTGTGACCTGTGCAACTTTCCAGTCTTTGGGTACGGATCTTTCGTCGAGCGAACAGTTGTATACGATTGTTAAGTATGGACCTAATTCATCAGCATACTCCGAAAGGAACCTAATTGGTATACAGTCCGAACCAGAAGACTTTTGCCGGCCGGAGTGGCCGAGCGGTTCTAGGCGCTACAGTCTGGAACCGCGTGACCGCAGCGGTCATAGGTGCGAATACTGCCTCGGGCATGGATGTGTGTGATGTCCTTAGGTTAGTTAGGTTTAAGTAGTTCTAAGTTCTAGGGGACTGATGACCTCAGATGTTAAGTCCCATAGTGCTCAGAGCCATTTGAACCATTTTTTGAACCAGAAGACTTTTATTAAGTGATTTAAGTTGCTTCACCACTCCGAGGATATTTACTTCTAAGTTACTCATGTTAGCAGTCGTTCTCGATTCGTATTCTGGAATATTTACTTCGTCTTCTTTTGTGAAGGCATTTCGGAAGGCTGTGTTAAGTAGCTCTGCTTTGGCAGCACTGTCTTCGGTAGTATATCCATTGCTATCGCGCAGAGAAGGCAGAAGAAGATGCTAACATACTTCACATACGACCAGAATCTCTTTGGATTTTCTGCCAGGTTTCGAGACAAAGTTTCGCTGTGGAGACTGTTAGAAGCATCTCGCATTGAAGTCCGCGCTAAATTTCGAGCTTCTGTAAAAAAAAAGAAAAACGCCAATCTTGGGGATTTTGCGTCTGTTTAAATTTGGCGTGTTAGTTTCGTTGTATCTGTAACAGTGTTCTAACCCGTTTTGTGTACCAACGAGGATCAGCTCCGTCGTTTGTTAATTTATTTGGTATAACTCTCTCAATTGCTGCCGATACTATTTCTTTGATTTTAAACCGCATCTGATCTACACTTATATTATTAATTTGGAATGAGAGGAGATTGTCTCTCAGGAAGGCGCCAAGTGAATTTTTATCTGCTTTTTCGAATAGGTATATTTTTCACTTATTTTTGGAGTATTTGGGGGTTACAATATTCAATCTCGCTACGACAACCCTGTGATCACTAATCCCTGAACTGTTTTGATGCTCGTAATTAACTCAGGATTATTTGTTGCTAAGAGGTCAAGTGTGTTTTCACAACCATTTGCTATTCGCGTGGGCTCATGAACTAACTGCTCGAAATAATTTTCAGAGAATGCGTTTAGCACAATTTCGGATGATATTTACTGCATACCTCCGGAATTAAACTGCAGGGGTCATGCCTACGATCTGTCTGTGGTCTCTTAGGCGGCGACACAGATGCTTTTCCTGTACTTTGGCTAGAGCATTTACCAAACAAATCGGCCTGTGAAGTTTCGGCTGTCGTGTGTCTTTGTCTTGCCCTTTTTTTTTTTTGATATAATGATATTCGAGATTTTCCATATTCTGGCCACCCGTCACTGCAAAAGACATGTCCGCAGCTCGTGGTCGTGCGGTAGCGTTCTCGCTTCCCACGCCCGGGTTCCCGGGTCCGATTCCCGGCGGGGTCAGGGATTTTCTCTGCCTCGTGATGACTGGGTGTTGTGTGATGTCCTTAGGTTAGTTAGGTTTAAGTATTTCTAAGTTCTAGGGGACTGATGACCATAGCTGTTAAGTCCCATAGTGCTCAGAGCCATTTGAACCATTTTTTGCAAAAAACATGCGTTTAATAACATTGTTATATATGGTACAATTTGGTCCACTATATGATGCAACACTCCTGTGGTCATTCTATCAGTCCCTGGTGCTTCATTTTTCTTTATCTTAATTATAGCCATCCTCACTTCTTCCTGGCCAAATGGAATCACAACACTGTTATATATATATATATATGCTTCTCTAGTAATTAAGAGCGAAGCTGCTGATGGTACTCTGCGTCTTCCATCGTCGTATCGTCTGGCAACAGAGTTCTCAGTAGGTGGAGGAGGGGGAGGCTATTGAACTGATGTCTCCCAGTCTGTCTTCATCGAGCCATCAGATCATCTCAAGGTTGGTAACATAATAGAGGGTGAGCGAAACTTGTTTCTTGCAAATTTTATGGAAAATTCCAAGCATTTCATACCATTTGGTCGTCAAGGTACGCCTCCCATTCTTCTACTCTTGTTTGGTGTAGTAGTTCTTTATAATGTTGCTTGATTGTTCGACAGAAATTCATCCTTCTTTTTTGTTCTGTTTCCCCTTAGGATCCCTGGTAGTATCTTCTCGCATGCCTTGATCTGCATCTCAAATACTGTATGGCTGGAGTCCACGGAATTTTAAACCCTTTTGAATTCCTAACATGTGCTGGGATCGCCTTTTCTTGCACCATCTGTAACGCTCGCACCACTTTCTCCGCTTTGGCGTCAACATGAAATCCACTTCTTTGCAATGGCTATATCTTGAAGTCTGCATTTAAAAATTCCCAACTGTAGATGAAAAGCATTATCAGGGAATCTCCTTGCGTGCAATTGCTAAGCTCTGGCTTGCATGCGCAGGATGTCATGTCTGCGCCGGAGCCGCAGCCGCCCCCGCCGCCGCCGCCGCCCCCGCAGCCACCGCCAGCGCTGCCCCCACGTCCGCCGCCTCCACGCCCCCGACCACGGCCACGACCACGCCGCTCTGCTTCCGGTGACGCGGTCGTCGATGCCGCTGACGATATCCAGCCAGACTCCTCGCACAACGCAGAAGCCACTTCCCACCCCCATGGGCCTCCTCCCGCCCTGTCTCCACCACCACAAGGTAAGTCTTAAGTCGGCCTCAAACGGATCTCTCCTAGCGGACCGTTGTCGATGTCGACTGGATGCTCAGGCAGTGAAAAAGGGCGAGATCTAGCATCTATTGCAGCAGACTGTAAGAGTTACGTAGTGGATATCATGAAGAACATGCCAGATCAGCATATGATTTAGCTAAATATCTTGCACCCTTACTGAAATCTTCTTCTTTTGCCTAGCTTCAATTGCGTCGAGTACGAGGATAGTTTCTTCGGGATTTGGCAAATATTATTCTATTATTAACACAATGACATCGTATTTAATTACCCTAGTGGTTGCTGTGAAATCGGATTTCATAAATATTAGCTAGTTTTTTTTTTTTTTTTCAAATCAGCTACTGTGATTGTTCGTTGTGCTTCAATTGATTTGAAATATCAACCAACCAGTAGCAAAATACAGGTATATTACACCTCAATCATGGTTTCGACAGCTTCAAACCTGTCTTCTTCAAAAAATGTAGGACGTAAAATCACATTATCCATAGTTAATGTGGGAGTCATTGACTCTGTCTAGTACATGTCATCGACTTAATTGCCATAAAGGTAGTAGCCATCTACTGTAGGGATTTGTTTCACAACTTTTAAAATGTATTTTAAAAAACACACTTACGGACACAGATATACAAAAAAAAGGCAAATGCACTACAACTGTAGAATACGAGGCGAGAAGTGATGTCATGATTGCATGGGCAGAAGTGACAAAAAATAGATAAAATTACCAAAATTGACGGAAAATTCGTATAAACTGAGGGAAAACACGCCAAAATGCGGGGAAATTAAGGGAGAATAAGGGAGTACTTGCATGTCTTCTTCTTGCTGCAGGAAAATTCTTGTACATGGGAATGAATATGTGACTGCAAGAGGAATACGAGAAAAACTTGACATGGACGCTCCAGGAACCAGGGAAACAGTCATTTTTCGTCGACAGCGATAAGACGACTGGAACAGAATGTTTAACATGGATGACCATCAAATTTAGAGTCCAATTGTGATCCCAAAGTTATTGGCAACCATCTTATAGATTTTTATAAAGTGTCCTTAGCTAAAGAGCATTGTATTACCAGTCCAGAGGGTGGGGGTGGAGAGGGGACTGCAATATAAGCTATAGAATGGATCACTTGTTTGACCCTGTGCAAGACTGTTTAGGTGTTTTAAGCCCTAACAGACAGTATTTACGATGTGCTTCTTTGTACTCTCCACCGATCACAACCATGTGGTGCCAGCTATCAAATACTTTACAGAACATTTGCAGCATGGTTTTATAACAACATTCTACTGTACATCTATTGAGGTCAGAATGATACACGCAAGTTGACTGCTGTCTTTGATGCTTTCCTGGAAAAGAGGACCATCTGCCTCTAAATTGACATGGATCTGCGTTAAAGGATGATAGAAAGTAGATGGACTGACTGGTTAAGAGGGGTTGTTACAAGGTAATGGTAGACTGATGATGCATTCTAGAGAGAAGGAGATCTTGCTGCATGTCATTTATCATGCGCTTAACCAATTCTTTTTTGTTGTTCTCTTGGGGGTGCATCAGCTGTGTAGTATAACTTGTGATTGACTCGTATACAATTGTACGTTCTGTGTGTGTCAACAGCAAACGTCTCCATATCACTGTCAGCAAACGACTTCCAACGCATGTGTGATCAATTATGTCCATTGATTGGAAACGTATTTCAGCACCCTCCTCTAGGCGAACGAAGATCTATCCGAAGTACTCCATTTCTCTTCCACATCTTGTACATAAATCGAGTCTTCAGTTTCGTAAATGATTCTAAGTTAGTGACAGGTGTTTGCGAGTAATGTATACATTTGCTTGACAGTTGTCCTGTTTACAGAGTTAGTGCAGCATGGCGTGTAAATTCACATGTCAACACTGCTGCTACGCATTTGTCTGCTTTCCTCTAAGAGGCACTTTCCATTGCTGACGATTATTTTATAGCACTGATGTGGGCATAGTATAATTTCTGAACCATAATCATATGTGAACAGTGGGCAACATACACCTCCAAAAAACTGTATTGTGCATGTATCACAACTAATTTATGTTTCTCTTTAGCACAGAGAGAAGTAGTTTTATCATCTTAACGTTTATCCCATAATGAGTGCTATAGAAAACTTGCAGGCTGAATGCATGTCAGATGCTTGATATACACTGAAGAGCCAAAGAAATTGGTACACCTGCCTAATATCATGTAGGGCCCCCGCGAGCACGCAGAAGTGCCGCAACACGACGAACCATGGACTCGGCAAATATCTGAAGTAGTGCTGGAGGGAACTGACACCATGAATCCTGCAGGGCTGTCCATAAATCCGTAAGAGTACGAGGGGGTGGAGATCTCTTCTGAATAGCACGTTGCAAGGCATCCCAGATATGCTCAATGATGTTCATGTCTGGGGTGTTTGGTGGCCAGCGGAAGTGCTTAAACTCAGAAGAGTGTTCCTGTAGCTACTCTGTAGCAGTTCTGGACATGAAGGGTGTCGCATTGTCCTGCTGGAATTGCCCAAGTCCGTCTGAATGCACAATGGACGTGAATGGATGCAGGTGATCAGACAAGATGCTTACGTACATGTCACCTGTCAGAGTCGTTTCTAGGTATATCAGGGGTCCCACATCACTCGAACTGCACACGCCCCACACCATTACAGAGCCTCCACCAGCTTTAACAGTCCCCTGCTGACATGCAGGGTCCATGGATTCATGAGATTGTCTCCATACCCAGACACGTCCATCCGCTCGATAGAATTTGAAACAAGAATCGTCTGACCAGGCAACGCGTTTCCAGACATCAATAGACCACTGTTGGCGTTGATGGTCACAGATGAGGCATAAAGCTTTGTTTAATGCAGTCATCAAGTGTACACGAGTGGGCCTTCGGCTCCGAAAGCCCATATCGATGATTTTCGTTCAATGGTTCACACAATGACACTTGTTGATGGCCCAGCATTGAAATCTGCAGCAATTTTGCGGAAGGGTTGCACTTCTGTCACGTTGAACGATTTTCTTCAGTCGTCGTTGGTCCCATTCTTGCAGTATCTTTTTCTGGCCGCAGCGATGTCAGGAATTTGATGTTTTCTGGATTCCTGATATTCACGGTACGCTCGGTAAATGGTCGTATGGGAAAATCCCCACATCATCGGTACAGCGGAGATGCTGTGTCCCATTGCTCATGCGCCGACTATAATACCACGTTCAAGCTACTTAAAACTTGATAAACTGCCATTGTAGCAGTAGTAACTGCTCTAATGACTGTGCCAGACTCTTGTTGTCTTATGTAGGCGTTGCCGACCGCAGCGCCGTATTCTGCCTGTTTACATATCTCCGTATTTGAATAAGCGTGCCTATACCAGTTTCTTTGGCGCTTCAGTGTGTATCTGCTGCATTAGAGTATTGAGACCGTTGTACTCCACATGCCTAACATTTCGGCAACCACGTGGCTTTAACATTATAGCATGTTTAAGTGCAGAGCTGTGTAGCGTTGGGAGTGTGTATGTTTGTGTTCTATGAGCGTTTGTCTCTTGCCAATACCTTCTTTTTACTGACCTCAGGCACCAAAACAATACTTTTGAATTGATAGCGCAGTTGAGTTACGTAAAAGGCTTCAAACTCTGTCCATCTGGAGCTCCATCCTGCACAAAACACATGTTTCTTCTTAACAATCTGTTATATCATCACCACTCTCATACCTATTATACACCGATAATGGGTGCTAACCTCCTCGAAATGCGTTCACCTGGAGAGATATTGTGCACTTGGATGGGTGTCAGTAAGATTCGTGTGGCACAGTCTCCGCTAAATAGCAGTAAAGGACTTAGCTAGCTCTGTTCCTTCACAAGATGTGGAATGTATAGGATATAGTACTCTGCTACTTCTGGTCAGCTGCAGATTAAATCGGAGACATTATTGGAGGGAGGGTTGATTAAAGACAATGTGGGGAGATCTTTCAATCCCCAACTTTATTCCGTGAATTTGAGAATAGTCTGTTACTCCTATCCACATAGGGAAAGATGGGCAATCATAATTGTAAACTCTGCACTATGCTAGAGGTGTTAGAAATATGTAGATAACCTAACTGCATCGGTATAGGACGCTGTCTGGTATACTTTGGTGTATATGTTTGAGAATTAACCATTAATGGATGCACTTCACAGCCATCTATCTACATTGACAATCTACTATATGGTACAGGCAAAGTGGTGGAGGTATGTTTTAGCAGTGATATACAAAATAGGAAGTTTGCTGCCATGTCACTGGTCGGTATTGAAATTATGGAAAAACTGGTAAAATTGCAAAAACTGATTGCACTATCAACTGTGATGGTAATTACAGTACATGGACTCATATCGACAGTTCCTTTTCCATCCCATCCGTCCACTGATATGCTGTTGACTACGACATAATGACTGACTGACATCACCTATTTGAGATGGAGAGAGTCTTGTTGGGAGATGGGGGGGGGGGGGGGGGCAACACCTTATAGGAATGGCCAGCACCGGAACAGTCATCACATACATGGCTGCAATATAAAGAATCAATACTGTTGGTCTCTTCAAAATGTAACATGTAGACATCTGCTACCCTGTCACTGAGAAAGATGAGTTTAAATGTAGAGATCATCACGTCTGGCAGCTGTTTTGGAATGCTTCACAATGTCTCAAAGTCTTCTAGTTTCCATATGTTGCAAAGTCTTCCACATTTTTGCCAATAAGGAACACCACCTTTGCCTTTTATTTCGGCTACCCTGTGTGTTGTGTGAACAGCATAGTTTACACCGTGTGGTATCCAGCCTTGTGTGAAAGCCAATGGATCGAAACGTGTTAATGTTGGTTTAGCACCTGACACAGACCCCGAAGTCATGGTGGAAATAAAAAATGTATGGTAGTGTACAAAGCTGTAGTCATACACTACTTGGATGTGTTACAGCAGAAAAACGATGAATCAAGCTGATAATGACATAGTTTTTTTGCTTAATGTTTTTCTCCCTCTATTGCGATTGATAGTTTGTGGGATATGGTCCTCCGACAGTACATGTGACAAAACTTTACACTGGACTCTGCAAACGACTCCGATCACTGCCCACCTCCTCCATTGGACCAATACCTGTAAATTTAATAGGATCACCACATATGCTCAATGTCAGATGGTATTTGTTTTTGATATATTGGAAGAGAGTTCTCTACTGGGTGAAGTTAGAAAAGTTTTTAAAGTTTGTAGTTTTTCTCTGTTGGATAGTACAAAATAACAAGAATAGAGAGGATATTTAGGTGACAGACAAGAATGTACCCTGAAGGACACAGATCTCCTTCAGACTGCAGTGCCTGTACATAGTTTCGAGATGCACCACAATGCAGTAGCGAAAGCCTCATCCTTCTTCCAGTTCCCATAACTGCTTCTATGTCTTCTGTACTACCTGGTGTTGCAGGGAAAAGTTTCGTTTGGGGCTGGCCATACACATTGCACATGGTTGGTGGAGCTATGACAACATGTTACCATTTCCACCGAATGGTCGAAAAATGGTCCTGTTGCATTAACTCAGCTCACCCTGCTTCTCCAAGGGATGCAGAAGATGGTAGATAGAGTGCTCCCTCACTTCCGCTCAGTTCTGACATAAATTGGAACGATCACATGGACAAAGCTGCAAGGAGGGTGGGGCAGAGACTGAGGAACAGTTACA
This sequence comes from Schistocerca serialis cubense, assembly GCF_023864345.2. NCBI lineage: Eukaryota > Metazoa > Arthropoda > Insecta > Orthoptera > Acrididae > Schistocerca > Schistocerca serialis. The sequence continues at coordinate 250,326,975 of NC_064640.1, forward strand.
AAATATGGAAAGACTGTCTAAAACCAAGCTGGAGTTTTACTGTATGGGGTCCTTGGCAGATAGGTTCGAAAAAGGTGACTCATTTCGAGATATGAGAGTGCCACAAATATGATTCACCAGTGGCTGTAATAATTAAAAGCCATCTACATAGGATCCAACCCAAGTATGTGGTTGAATGGAGAGACTTGATTACAGCCGGCTGGAGTGGCCGAGCGGTTCTAGGTGCTACAGTCTGGAACCGCGCGACCGCTACGGTCGCAGGTTCGAGTCATGCCTCGGGCATGGATGTGTGTGATGTCCTTAGGTTAGTTAGGTTTAAGTAGTTCTAAGTTCTAGGGGACTGATGACCTCAGAAGTTAAGTCACATAGCGCTCAGAGCCATTTGAACATGATTCCAAATCAGTGGATGTAATTTCTACCATAAAGCGTAACACTATAGATATGAAAAGAATTTTTAAGTGATTCCTCACATAGCACACCGTCTACTGTATGTAATCATTCGCAATCAACCATCATTCTCCCTCGCCTATCGATATAGAGCGGAACCTCTTTTACAATGTCTACATGCTGTCGAGATAGAATGTGTTACAAATACTGTTTGTTAGCGTGGAAAATATCTAGCAGCGGCAAGAGGTAGTTGCAAATATCGGTTTCATACCATCTTCATTAGCCGAATCACTTTTTATATTCGGTGAGAAGGGTGATTTTATTACGAGCTTACACAGCTGCAGACGTTCACCTGCACTTTCCACCTGTTAATACAAATCCCAGCTATCACCATCTACCTTCAATGTCACGGTATTTGTGTGGAAGACCACTTCATTCACGAGAAATACCATGCCTCAATGTATAAAACATGTATAGTTTTTAACGTGGATATCATCAGCGACTCTTGTGTGTGCCTATAAAACTAAGACCGCTTTTATGGATGGTAGAAACCTTCTGCAGTCAGCTTCAAATGTCGGTTCTCAATGGTGTTCCCTGAAAAAAACATCGTCTTCGCTCCTGGGATTCCCATTTCAGCTAGCTGGTGAGTCTAATCCGACTGCTGAAAAGAAACACTCACCAGGCAAAGTGACTCTCATGATCAATTTAATTAATTAGCCTATCAATTTTATATCAATGATGTGCTGTCTGGTGGGTGGAAGCAATAGCTAGCATACCATGGATATGATTTGGGAATAGGTGCGGTAATCAGGCGTTTTTTCGTTGTGGCGAAATTCCTGTCTCCCACCTACACAGGGAGAGACGACCATCGTAATAAAATCAGATGTATTACCGAATTTTTAATATGTAGTATAAACCTAATATTTACAACTGCTTTGTGCTGTTACTTTAAGAGACTTCGTATGTGGCCAAGCATTTTGTTACTTTAAGGGAGTTTGAAAGTGAGGAGTCATCCTGTGTCAGAGGTAGATTTTAGCACCCTGTCATGAGCTGAAAATGTGTTTAATATTCTAGGCCTGTGACGCAGGATGTAACAGATATTAAGTTGATTAGAACAGTTGTTTTCCCTTTATGAGATAAATATAACCCATTCCATGCTTTTACAGGATTTTCACAAGTATCGATACTTCAGTGCCGGCATGTGTGGCCGAGCGGTTCTAGGCGCTTCAGTCCGGAACCGCGAGACTGCTACGGTCGCAGGTTCGAATCCTGCCTCGGGCATGGTTGTGTGTGATGTCCTTAGGTTAGTTAGGTTTAAGTGGTTCTAAGTTCTAGGGGACGGATGACCTCAGATGTCAAGTCCCATAGTGCTCAGAGCCATTTGAACCATGTTTTTGTGGCTCCTGGCAGTAGGCGGATGGTACGTTCTTCACGATCATGAGTTTACTTGACCGGCTTGATTTTTTTCATTTGAAATGTTTAGTGGAAACGTTGCGGTCCAGGAGAGTGCTTGTGTTCTCAAATATTGGTGTATACATAACCTCATTTATATTTAGTGCTACGATCTATTTTTGGTGGAGTCCGCATCTCGTGGTCGTGCGGTAGCGTTCTCGCTTCCCACGCCCGGGTTCCCGGGTTCGATTCCCGGCGGGGTCAGGGATTTTCTCTGCCTCGTGATGGCTGGGTGTTGTGTGCTGTCCTTAGGTTAGTTAGGTTTAAGTAGTTCTAAGTTCTAGGGAACTGATGACCATAGCTGTTAAGTCCCATAGTGCTCAGAGCCATTTGAACATTTCATCATCATACATGAAAGTGGCGAGACTGGGCTGAGCAAAGGTTGAGACTTTGTACGGGCGCTGATAACCGTGCAGTTGAGCGCCCCACATACCAAACATCATCATCATCATATTTGTGGTGGAGAGTTCATTACTAAATTTGCAGAAGTTTTTGTGTGATATTCAGACGTTGGCAATATGTTCTGTCACGAAGAAGTATCATCGTAAGGTGGTGGTGAGTGTTTTGAGCGACTGACTCCTCTAAACTGTTAAACAATTAATTTGATAGGGTAGTTCAAATGGACTATTTCCCTATATTTTTGCTACCGAAATTGTGCCAGCCTTCCCTTTGCAACCTGCATTAGCCAATATGACGACTAGTGTTCTGAGGAGAGAGGAAAATCTCCATCTGTATGTTTGGTGATCTTTGTTCACGCAGACAAAATGGAAGTGGCTTCTTGAGAGAGACAGAGACAGGAAGCGATTCTGGAATTTCCCGACCAAGAGAATGACACCATTTGATCGTTTGTTTGGGGGCCACAAGTTCAAAGAAGGCCGATATTTGGTCCGTGGACCGTGGTATTTAGCATTGTGCTCTGTAATTACGACATTAGGCGATTTTTGACCTTTGTGGCGTGGCCCTGACGATACACACATTCGTGGGAGACACCAAATGGTGGCTACTACGTCGCACTTCATTCCATTCCTCAGTACTTAAAGTTATTACGTCATGGGAAGTGGAGGTGAGGGAGTACAGACGTGACCTCTACCCAAGTGGGGGAGTCCCGTCTCCCAAAAACTGATTAAATAAACACTATACATCAATATATCATTTTCAGTCATTTGAATTTCGTGTCGTGAGATCCTACCTCTTCAAAACAGAGTGAGTCTTTTTCCTGCCAATTTCTTCTGGGAAGGGTGGAGAGGAGGGGGTGAGGGTGGGGGGTGGGACATTCTCCGGTGGTTTCATTGTACAGCCGGCCCTGATGGCCGGGTGATTCTAGGCGTTACAGTCTGGAACCGCGCGACCGCTACAGTCGCAGGTTCGAATCCTGCCTCGGGCATGGATGTGTGTGATGTCCTTAGGTTAGTTAGGTTTAAGTAGTTCTACGTTCTAGGGGACTGATGACCTTAGACGTTAAGTCCCATAGTCCATTGTGCTCAGAGCCATTTGAACCATTCATTGTGCACTAGCTCAGTCGATCCCTGCATGTCAAAGTGAGCACATGCACGAAAATTTCCCAACAACACACCCAATCTATAGCAGTGTAATTACATAATTAGGACATTTAGTTGCTGCATGTGAGCTTTTTCCGCCAAATAGAGAGACTCAGCCCCTGAAAATTAAATAAACAGTATATCCTCTGCTAAGTAACTGACATTAACTTCAGTTTCGTATCATGAGATCTTTCCTCTCCAGCACAGATTGAGTCCTTTTCCGCTAGATGGGGGAGGGGAGAGGGGTGGAGGGTGGGAGGGGAGATTTGGAGGATTGCCTAGAGGGGGAGGGGTTAATTAATTGATCAGTTTAATTAGTTAGTCAATTAATTTGGCATCAGAAGTGGTACAGGGTTTCTGGGATTTCCCAGAGGGTGGGTGACAAAGAAAAGTGGCCCAGAAACCCAATTCAAAAGCATTCGAAATTGAAAAAGTGGCGCAGAAACAGGGAGGGAACCATGATGTTATCAGGAAGGGTTGAGTGATTAATTAATTAATTAATTTGATATCAATTTGATATAAAGTTGTGTAGGTTAAGGACCTGTGAACCAAAAGGTTAAGGGCTGGCATGAAATAGAACAATAGGTTTGTCCCTGAATGTATGCTTGCCCCTGATGTAGGCAACCTGCACTAACAACATGTTCCTAAATATTCATTGTCTCACTACTCATGTGTTATCGTCTATTAACTGTTTGTATGGCATCATTTCTCTAACCAAACGTAGGAAAGCACTTAAAAGTCACACTCAGGCTGGCCAGTGAATCATGCACGGTCATTAACCTGCCGCGCACATTCAGTGCAGGTATGGCTCACCTCCCTGTCTCGCATGCTAGCGCACTGTGCGTTACGCTATGCAAGCAGGTCGTACACCTTTATTGAGACCATTTGGAGTACTTAATCTGAATAACACAGAACGTTAGTTAGCCTTGACTTGGTCTCCCTTTCTATAAGGATCCCACTTGCAGACTGTCTGATTCCGGTCGCTGGTTGCTCTCAGGGAGACATCGCAGCCTTATTCTGGAGTGCTCTTGCCTCTACGTATTTTATGTGTAACAGGGATTTTTTTGGAACAGACTGATGGGGCGCCATGGAAAGCCACCTCTCTCCCTTGGTGGCCAACCATTTTAGGAGGGATTTTGAGGAAAGTGTCCTAGAAAAGAAGCCTTTAAACCAATATTTTTGGAGGTATTTTTATGATGCTTTCATAGTGAGCCTCTCTGAGAAGACAAAGTAATGGAGTTTACGCGCCATCTCAGATTCCTTCATAAATAAGAACTTCCAACTTATCACGAAAACATAAAAGGATGGTTGCCTGTCGTTCTTGGATGTTTTGAATTGACGAAAGAATGACGGCTCTCTGGGCTACTGAGTTCATCGTAAACGTACTCACACGGATTTATGTTCACAGTCTTCGAATTGTCATCATTCATCAAAAACAATGAGTGTGCTTAAGACACTGATAGCGCACACACAGACATTCCAGTTCTGAGAGACTGACAAAGGAGTTCGCATGTAAGAGCAGTTTCCAGCGCAAATGGATACTCCGCCCAGCACGTCAACAGAGTGTTATCAGTTAAAACAGAAAATCAGCAGTTGGAGCAGGAGGATATTATGCTGGCAAAGATTTTCTTCCGTTTGTTGGCAAGCTGTCGTTCAAGATAACAGGATCTTCTGAAAATTTCCGGTAGAAGTGGTTTTCGGTCTATCATCTAGGATTCTACAGTCTTATTGGATGGGTGAAGGATGATTTCCCTCTGTGCAAGGCTGGAGTAGATAAAATGCTTGCCAACGTGATATGACCTATACAGGGTGGTCAGAAACACTCAGAAAAGCTTGTCGGTTGTTGCAGGGTAACCTGTGACGAGAAATAATTGCTAAGAAAAAAATTCTCGATATATTGCGCCATTAATTAGCATTGAAGTTAGCCAATCAGGCCATTGCCAGCGCATATTCAAGCTGTCCACCAGGGACGGTGTCGCAAAACTTGTTGCCCCTTTGGATTTCTAAAACCGAACAAGAGAACAATACAAAAACTGAACATGAGACGGTAGTAAGCTTCGAACCCGAGCCAAAGGCTGAGCAGTCTCGTGCGCTGTCATCTACACTATGAGAACAACTGCACGTGCAACGGCCTGATTGAATGTCTTCAGTGCTAATTAACTAGGAAACGACGCAACGTATCGAATCTTTTTCTCGACAGTTATTTCTCAGCAACACTCCTACAAGTTTTTCAGACTGTTTCACCCTGTGTAGGTCAGACCACACGCACCGTAGAAGACTGTTGCTTGGAACATCAACGCTGTACTCGTCTTTTGCAGCCCAAGAAGTCTGACATTGCTGCACATTGCATATCCACCGAGAATACAACGGAACAAGCCAAAACAACAACTTCCATTGTTAAAGAGTTCATGACGGAAGCCCCATTAACCGTGAGAGAGGATATCAATTGGGTAACGCGTAGATTCATATTGTATCCACGATTTGCTTTCAGCGAAGACGACAGAGTATCCAGAGAACGGCAGCCCACCAGACACCTGACTTTCTCATCCGGTTTCGAGGGCGCTGCCTACTGGCAGTGCGCACGTGCTCTGGGAGAGTGGTCGGTCTTGGGGTTGCAATCCTGACACACCCGCAAAATGTATACAGCACGTTAGTAAATTGTGCAACGTGGATAGCAGATATCATTAATCGACGTTTCATCTAAAGATGTCTGTCAGTTGCCCGAATGAAGTATCATGCCTTGTAGTAAACACCGACTGGCAGCACTCCAGAATCATCATCGAATACCGAAATCTAGTAATCACTGTGTGCATAATTCCTCCGTTAACCTGTAAACGTAGCCGTGTCCATTTATCATTCATAGCGAACCACTGCAGAATCCAAACATACCATAAAAATGGGTGTACGTGTCTATGTATGAACACGGACGTTGATGTGAAGGTCGATGGCAGCATGTCATGACCTCACACAAATGCAGGATGCTTTTCGATCAGTACCCCTGGGATTTGCAGTGGGATGATAGAGGCTAGCACGAGCGGGGCGGTTGTAGGAATCTGGAGCAGTCTATAATAATTAGTACTGGAATATTTTAGTACATAACTTTTACTTAACTTTGTCCTGCTGCTGCACTCCAGTAACATAACTAATAACTACCTCTCTTGAATAGAAACGACTCATTGGTTCAAATGGCTCTGAGCACTATGGGACTTAACATCTGTCCCCTTGACTTACAACTACTTAAACCTAACTAACCTAAGGACATCACACACATCCATGCCCGAGGCAGGATTCGAACCTGCGACCGTAGCAGCAGCGCGGTTCCGGACTGAAGCGCCTAGAACCGCTCGGCCACAACGGCCGGCAATGACTCATTAACAAACATTAACAGGATTATACAACAAGCAAGATAACACAACTCTGGTATTACGTGCGTACTACATGCGCGAACTAGAAGCTGAGAACCTAGTGAGCTGAAAGCTATCCTATTCTGACATCGCTCACGACCTCAGCTGACTCGGCCGGTGCGATCTGCAAGTCTCTCCGTGCCATACGGCAGCGCTGCAAGCGCCAGCGAGTCCAGAGAGGTTACAAGTGCTGGACCGCTATCGATTATCGCAACCTCTAACGTGGTGTCTAACGTTGACACCACAGAGGTGACAAAAGTCATAGGACACCGCCTAATATCGTGTCGGACCTCCTCTTGCGCGGCGTGGTGCAGCAGCTCGACGTAGCATGGACTCAGCAAGTCCTTGGAAGTCCTCTACATAAATATTCAACCATGCTGCCTCTATAGCCATTCAGAATTGCGAAAGTGTTGCCGGTGCTGGATTTTGGGAACAAACTGACCTGTCGATTATGTCCCATAAATGTTTTCATGGGATTTATGTCAGGCGATCTGGGTTGCTAAATCATTCGCTCTAATTGTCCAGAATGTTCTTCAAACCAACGGCGAACAATTGTGGGCCGGTGACATGGCACAATGTCATCCACAAAAATTCCATAGTTGTTTGGGAACATGAAGTCCATGAATGGTTGCAAATGGTCTCCAAGTAGCCGAACATAACCATTTCCAATAAACTATCGGTTCAGATGGACCATATGACACAGCCCATTCCGTGTGAACACAACCCACATCGTTATGTAGCCACCACCAGCTTGCATAGTGCCTTGAAAACCTGGGTCCATGTTTTCGTGGGGTGTGTGCCACAATCAAACCCAACCATCAGCTCTTACCAACTGAAATCGGGACTCATCCGACCAAGCCGTGGTTTTCCAGTCGTCTAGTGTCCAACCGATACGATCACGAGCTCAGGAAAAGCGCTGCAGGCGACGTCGAGCAATTAGCAAAGTCACTCGTGTCAGTCGCCAACGCCAAATTTCTCCCCTCTGTCCTAACGAATACGTTCGTCGCACGTCCCAATTGATATCTGCGGTTATTTCACGCAGTGTTGTTTGCCTGTTAGCACTGACAACTCTACACAAACGCCGCTGCTCTCAGTCGTTAAGTGAAGGCCGTCTGCTATTTCGTCGTCTGTAGTGAGAGGTAGTGCCTGAAATTTGGTATCCTCGGCACTGTCTTGACGCTGTGGATCTCGTAATACTGAATTCCCTAACGATTTCCGAAAAGGATTTTCCTATGCATTTAGCTACAACTACCATTCCGCGTTCAAAGTCCGTTAATTTCTGTCATGTGGCGTGATCACGTCGGAATCCTTTTCGCATGAATCTCCTGAGTACAAATGCACTGCTCTTTTATACCTTGTGTACACAATGCTACCGCCGTCTGTACATGTGCATATCGCTACCCCATGACTTTTGCCACTTGAATGTATCTATCTATCTATATCCGAATCCTGCTCCAGCTACTGCCGGGTCTGGGTGCTGGCGAGTCCTCTCCATTTGGCTCGGTCCTCCCTCCACTTTTCTTCCTCCACTTGCTGCCAGGTCACACCTCTCCTTTCAACAGATATTCTCACTCCCATTTTCCACCGTGTTCTTGGGCGCCCTCTAGGTCTTTTCCCATCCATCTTTAGTTCTTCCATAATTTTCGGGAGTCTCTGCCCATGCATTCTCTTAACATGCCCATACCATCTTAATCTCTTTCTTTCAATTTCTTCTCTCATACTTTTTTGTTTGAGGTCCTTTCTAATCTCTACATTCCTTACTCTGTCCATTCTTGTTTTTCCCTTAACTGCTCTGAGAAATTTCATTTCGCCTGCTTGCAGTCTGCTCCAGTCCCTTTCTGTCATTGTCCATGTTTCTCCACCATAGGTGACAATAGGGATGTAATAATTCCTATACATAATGAGTTTTGCTCTTTCTGAAACTTCATTATTGCCGGCCGGAGTGGCTGAGAGGTTAAAGGCGCTACAGTCTGGAACCGCACGACCGCTACGGTCGCAGGTTCGAATCCTGCCTCGGGCATGGATGTGTGTGATGTCCTTAGGTTAGTTAGGTTTAAGTAGTTCTAAGTTCTAGGGGACTTATGACCACAGCAGTTGAGTCCCATAGTGCTCAGAGCCATTTGAACCAAACTTCATTATTCCAAATCAGATGTTTTATTGTTTGGTAGAAATTGCCTCCCTTCTGTAACCTCCTATTAATTTCGTTAGTTATTCTTCCATCCCTAGATATTTCACTCCCTAAATAAGTGAAACTTTCTACCACTTTGAGGGGTTCTCCATTCAAGGTAATACTTCCGTTGATTCCTTTCTCCCTTCCAAATACCATTACTTCACTCTTATCTTTATTTATTTTTAATCCATACCTTTTCATGATTTCCTTCCACGCATCAAGCTGTAACTGTACATCTACCTCTTTATCACCCCATATTACCATATCATGTGCAAAAATCATCTTTTTGTCTTTTTCTTTTACTATATCTTTAACTGCCCTATTCATTCCCTCCATCACAATATTAAAAAGCGCAGGAGATAGAATACTTCCTTGCTTAATTCCTTGTCTTATTTCGAAGTATTCAGAGTTCCCCAATGGTGTTCTAATTCTAAAACTGTGGCCTCTGTATGTATACTTGAATGTATATCTATACCTAATGCTACTGCTGTTAGCGAATATGCAGTCGACAAATAAATTTCGAGATATCTCGAACAGCTGTGGATCGTCAACAGTGTCTGTTTCCCAGACATGCGTGCAAATTTTACTAGCCTAGGCAGGCACGCGAGGATAACAACATTAGTCTCGATTCCTTTTTGTCTCATTCCCCCTGTTGCGGGAATCCAAGTAATGTTACAAGCATTAGGTGAAGAATTTGGTGTACTAGGATATATAAAGTACGCAGCGCGTGGTCTGGGGGCTAGCGTTGCTGCCTGTGGATCACGGGGTGCCAGGTTCGGTTCCCGGCCGGTTGGGGATTTTCTCTGCCCGGGGACTGGGTGTCTGTGTTATGATCATTATTTCATCATCGCCATCATTCGTGAAAGTGGCTAAGTTGAGCTGGGTAAGGATTGGCACTTTGTACGGGCGCTGATGACAGCGCAGTTGAGCGCCCCACAAGCCAAACATCATCATCATCATCATCATACCATATAAGGATGCAGACAGTGTGAAATATGTAAGTTTGTTCGGTTCGGGGAGCGTGCATGGATAGCTGAAGTGGTTAAGCCGACTGCTCGCGATAAGTTGGAAATCCGGGTTCGAGTCCTGGTCCGACAGAAATTTTCATGTCACTAGTGGGTAGTAGATCTATATCTAATGCAGCTGATGTCAAGAAATTCGCAGTCAGCGAATAAATTTCAAAATATTTAGTACAATGCACGTAAACCTTACTTAGGACAGGCGATGCGCACTCCAGAAAGGAGAGGTAAGTGCGCCCATGCAAAATCAACAAGTGATCCTTTGCTGCAGAAGCAATGGGCTAAATGGGCGCAGAGTTGTATTGGATGACATACGATCGCGATTTCTGAAATGCGATAATATAGAGATAATTAAAAAAAAAAGGTTCAAATGGCTCTGAGCACTATGGGGCTTAACATCTGAGGTCATCAGTCCCCTAGAACTTAGAACTACTTAAACCTAACTAACCTAAGGACAGCACACACATCCATGCCCGAGGCAGGATTCTAACCTGCGATCGTAGCGGTCGCGCGGTTCCAGACTGAAGCGCCTAGAACCGCTCGGTCACACCGTCCGGCAGATAATTAAAATTAGAATGTAAGAAAATACACGCATTTGCGATTTGCAGCTCAGTACAGCTTGAGAACCGGCCAACGTGAGTAAGAAGAGGGCTCGGAAGAAGAAGACCGAATACAAAAATGCCATCTGTGGCAGTATGCTGAACACCAAAGACACCACAGCCAATAACGCGATTATACCGCCGTCAGTTCAAAAGTTTTCGAGACTAGATTAATAGAAAATAGATAAAAGTTAAGATGGCGGCTTAATTCAAATGGCTCTCAGCACTTTGGGACTTAACAAAAAAAATGGTTCAAATGGCTCTGAGCACTATGGGACTCAACATCTTAGGTCATAAGTTCCCTAGAACTTAGAACTACTTAAACCTAACTAACCTAAGGACATCACACACACCCATGCCCGAGGCAGGATTCGAACCTGCGACCGTAGCAGTCCCGCGGTTCCGGACTGCAGCGCCAGAACCGCACGGCCACCGCGGCCGGCTGGGACTTAACAGCTGAGGTCATCAGTCCCCTAGAACTTAGAACTACTTAAACCTAACTAACCCAAGGACATCACACACATCCATGCCCGAGGCAGGATTCGAACCTGCGACCGTAGCGGTCGCGCAGTTCCAGACTGAGGTACCTAGAACCGCTCGGCCACTCTGGCCGGCGCGGTTTAACTGCTTCAGGTGTTCTACATAGTCTCTTCCACTGAGTACAATGCGCAGAACGCTCATACAGCCACATAAAAGTCGTTCTTTTGAATGTTGACCAACTCGTCTTGTCACCTGTGATGATTTTCTCCAGGAAAGAACTGTCCACGTTTTATTGGAAATTGGAAATTTGTGGTAAGGTCTTATGGGACCAAACTGCTGAGGCGATCGGTCCCTATGCCTACACACTATTTGATCTAACTTACGCTATGGACAATACACACACCCATGCCTGAGGGAGGACTCGAACCTCCGACGGGGACAGCCGCACGTACCGCGACAAGGCGTCCAGAAAGCGCGGCTACCCGGCGCGGCCTACGTTTTATATTCCAATCAAGTCGCGGCAGGCGTCCCAGCTTTGTTGTTTTACTTCCGGAGTCAAGATTTGAGGGACAAACTTTGTACACAACTTTCTGTTCTTCAAAATATTCTGGAGAATGACTTGAATGCTTGGCTTAGAGCCGGCCGCTGTGACCGAGCGGTTCTAGGCGCTTCAGTCTGGAACCGCGCGTCCGCTACGGTCGCAGGTTCGAATCCTGCCTCGGGCATGGATATGTGTGATGTCCTTAGGTTTAAGTAGTTCTCAGTTCTAGGGGACTGATGACCTCAGCAGTTAAGTCCCATAGTGCTCAGATCCATTTTTTTGTTAATTCAAGCTGCCACCACAGATACTGTGCTGATGTCGCAAATACGCGAATAACCAATCTCGGAGCTTTTTGGGAAGACGGAGTATTATCGCGACGTCATCATCCACATGACAGTCAATTGCCATTTAACGATGTGCCTATTTTATTTAAAAAACTCTTTTTTTCTCAGAAGTCTGTTTTGAAAGCTACATGCCTTGTTCAGCTCAGCACCATGTTTCCAATTCTTCATCCGTTTGGAAAAATAGGTTGTGCCTCTCTCCGAAAAATAATAATTTTATAAAAGCCATCACTTCCTTGCATGACTAAAAATTTCTATAATTAGAAAATTTGAAGAAAACTAAGGACTAATAAAATGGATCAGGAATCGGCTCGATTATCAACGGACACATTTTCGCAATTGTATTTACTGTTGTGTGCTCTAGAGTGATTTTTCTGTTGTGTGACACTACACATCGTTTTTCAGTCAAGATCCAATATTAAGCCATGAGACGGGCCAGACACGATTTTATCTTGCTCCAAGAAATGGTCAGGGTTATTCACTGGTATTCGTAAAAAATTGCCATAACCATCTCACCATATAAAATGGTTTTCGCCCTTTTTGGTACGTCCTACCCAGATTTTTTTATGTACTAATCGATTGTTGCTTGGGGTTCTGGAATCTGATTATAGATTCAAATTCCATCCATGGTTTTGAAAATTTGTGGAATGTGCCAAAATCTGTGTTGAAATGTTCTCATGTATCTATTTATCGCTAAAAGCCAGCACACACATGGTCCATTAGGTACACAGTTTCACAGCTTTCACATGTTCAGCTCTCTATTCACAATGTGGAGCAATCGTTCCACAGACATTTCGCACCAGTTCATTTTATGATATTCCTTTAACGTATCACGAACTTTTATAGTTGTTCCTTTTGTGTGCATCTCAGATAGACGGCCGGAGCATATTGTGATTTTGTTATCACGATATAACTTACTAATACAGAAGAAACAGACCATCAACGTAGGGGGAAAGTTGAAACAGTCCTCTAGGACTTACACAAAACTACATTACAAGCGACCTGCCAGTGGAATGCAAGACTCGACCAACGCCCCGTGGCAGCGTTGTCTGGAGCAAGACGCTTTTAGTACGAGGTGTGGCTAGAAAAAAACCGGACTAGTACTGGTGAAACAATAAAACGAATGCAATAAGGCTGAAAGTTGCGTGACCTGTCACGTGACTCTCGCTCCGCCTACTGCTCGAGTTTCATCTGCCTCCTGCACTCAGTCTGCCCGTGGCGTCTGTTTTAAGTAGTTGACGTTTTGTCTGTGCATCGAAAAATGTTGAGTGTACAGAAAGAACAGCGTGTTAACATCAAATTTTGTTTCAAACTAGGAAAATCTGCAAGTGAAACGTTTGTAATGTTACAACAAGTGTACGGCGATGATTGTTTATCGCGAACACAAGTGTTTGAGTGGTTTAAACGATTTAAAGATGGCCGCGAAGACACCAGTGATGACACTCGCATTGGCAGACCATTGTCAGCAAAAACTGATGCAAACATTGAAAAAATCGGTAAACTTGTTCGACAAGATCGCCGTTTAACAATCGGAGCAGTGTCTGAGTTAACAGGAGTTGACAAGGAAAGTGTTAGGCAAATTCTTCACGAAAGTTTCAACATGAACAAAATGTGTTCAAAAATGGTTCCAAAATGTCTCACAATTGAACAGAAGGAACGCCGAAGAATGATTTGTTCTGACATTCTGGAAAACATTGAAAGTGATCCCACCTTCTTACAAAATCGATGCATTGGAAAACTCCTGGTTCTCCACGACAAAAAAAAGCACGAATGTCAGAATCGAAATTCAAGGCAATGATGATTGTTTTTTTTGACATAAAAGGGATTGTGCACATTGATTGGGTACCAGAGGGACAAACAGTGAATCAGCATTACTACATTAGCGTCCTGGCTACCCTACGTGAGCGAGTACGGAGAAAACGGAACGATTTGTGGAGAAAAAAGTCATGGATCCTTCCCCAAGACAATGCCCCAGCTCACAGAGCGTTGTCAGTGAAGACGTTTTTGGCAAAACACAACATTCCCATCTTAGATAATCCACCCTACTCACCTGATTTGGCCCCCTGTGACTTTTTTCTTTTCCCTAAAGTCAAGTCAGCTTTGAAAGGAACTAGATTTGAGACTGTTGAAGCAGTAAAAGAAAAAGCGACGGAAGTAATGTATGGACTTACCGAAAATGATCTGCAGCATTGCTATGAACAGTGGAAAATTCGTATGGAGCGGTGTAGAGACCGAGGAGGAGAGTACATTGAAGGAGATAACATGAAATTGTAAATAATTGTAAATAAATGTTTTTTCCAGCATCAGTCCGGTTTTTTTCTAGCCGCACCTCGTATCTCGGTCAGTCAAAAACATTGTGGCCGACTTGGGGTCCCCTGCAGCCTGCCAGCCGGAAATAAACAGAGTTCGTGCTCGACACTGCCTATATCCACACCGGCGGCGCTTAAACCGAGCAACAAGTTCACGTGATAAAACAGCATAGCAACCTGAGCTGAGTTTTTGAAGATGGACTTATGTATACGGTGTCCAGCGAAGGAGCTACTGATTTTAAAATTAAATATCTCGAAAACTAAGATCGATAGACGAGTACAACAAGAGGCATGTTTATTGTGAAAGCTGTAATAATGTAAAACAGAAGCTATACAGAAGTTTAGAAATAGTTCAAAAAGCTGTTAACGGATTGTTCTGTACGTTGTGCAGCTCGTACCGTATCAGACGTGTAAGGATGAGGCGCAAGGGAACAATGAAACTTGCCATCATATCCTGCAGTGTCTTAACGAAAGTGGAGTCAGATGCCGTACAGATCGCTGATTCAAGCTAGTCCAACGTCGTGGGATGGTTTCGGTAGACAGTGTTCTTTCAACGTGGCCAAAAATGGTTCAAATGGCTCTGAGCACTATGGGACTTAACATCTGAGGTCATCAGTCTCTTAGAACTTAGAACTACTCAAACCTAACTAACCTAAGTACATCACACACATCCATGCCCGAGGCAGCGCGGTCGCGCGGTTCCAGACTGAAGCGCCTAGAACCTCTCGGTCACACGGGCCGGCTCAACGGGCCCCGCAAAAAGTAGTAACAAGGGGTCATACCGGACGAATAAGGAGGCAAGTCCATCTCTGCGCCAGTAAGTCTGCTGTAACCCAGCACAGTGACTCTATTCCGGAAGTATTCATAAAGAAAGCTAAACACCTGCTCGGTGCTGTGTGATCTGGCCCCATCTTGCATGAATCATACTGTGTCTGTTCGATTCTCCAACGGTATGTAGATTCAAATTGTTACTAAATTTCAACGTAACGTTCACTAGTGATCGTTTTTCGCACGAAAAAAGAGCCAATAATGCCTCTGCTGCGTAATACAGGCCAAACAGTAACTTTGGGAGAATATAGTGGTTTGATTCACACAGATGGTGGTTTTTGAAACATTAAATCGCTTTTGGAAACTGCGACTTCTTGCAATAGGACTGTGTTCTAACCTGTGGTATTCTAGTACAAGAAAATACGTTATTCAGTGGGATACTCCTTCTTTCGGTACGGTACGCCAACTTCCTTTCATGTTTCAACTGAACTGATAGCTCTGAGCTGCGACGCACTATTTATAGGCACTACAGCACCATCTGTTAGCAGATTTTTCGAATTACTTGAAAAGTTCTGTATAACTTCTGGATAAATTTCTTACAACTTTCACAATAAACATACCGTTCGCTGTACTCATTTATCGATCTCAGTTTTCGAAATATTTAATATTGAAATTAGGAACTTCTTTGCTGGACACACTGTAATCATATGCACTTGGCGCCTAAGCCAGTTTTTGTATTATTATTATTATTATTATTGTTATTATTAGCCTCACCTATAAATCCCTTATCCACCACTACATCCGTATCGCACCTTACATGCACCTCCACGCCTTATTCATCCTCCCCCACAAGAACTTCTACAAATCCCCATTGCCGGCCGGTGTGGCCGTGCGGTTCTGGGCGCTTCAGTCTGGAACCGCGTGACCGCTACGGTCGCAGGTTCGAATCCTGCCTGGGGCATGGATGTGTGTGATGTCCTTAGGTTAGTTAGGTTTAAGTAGTTCTAAGTTCTAGGGGACTGATGACCTCCGATGTTAAGTCCCATAGTGCTCAGAGCCATTTGAACCATTTGAACAAATCCCCATTACCTAACGATGAAATCCGTCCTGAGATTTACGCTCCCTTCCAACCTCAGTCAACAACACTCGAACTCACCCCATCCTTCCGTTTTCCTCCCTCCTCCACCCTTTCCTCTCAATGACTGTTAGTTGCTTGCTGCGTTTCAACATGGCTCCTTTGTCGTACTCATCATTCCACCTCCATCATGGATATTATCATTTTTCCGGCCGGAATGACCGAGCGGTTCTAGGCGCTACAGTCTGGAACCGCGCGACCGCTACGGTCGCAGGTTCGAATCCTGCCTCGGGCATGGATGTGTGTGATGTCCTTAGGTTTAAGTAGTTCTAAGTTCTAGGAAACTGATGACCCTAGCAGTTAAGTCCCATAGTGCTCAGAGCCATCTGAACCATTTTGATATGATCATTTTCATGTGACATCAGCATCACCATTTTACTCCTCTTCTTCAGTGATCCGCGCGGTCAACTGACTTAACTCCATGTACACCGTCTCGCAAAAAGAGGTGTAGCACCCAGTAACGGAGACGGAAACAAAATGAAACTTCACGGGTTAACAGGGTATGTGATCCTATTTCAGTGATCATAGATATAGTCGAATTACGGGTTGAGAGGATATGCGAACTTATTTCAGTGATTACAAAATAGAGTCGAATTTACAAACGACTTCGTAGTATGAGGCCACTTGTCAGTATGACGTTGCTCACTCTTCTGCTAGGATTTATGCACTGTTTCGTTAGGGAAGGGTGTGATAAAGCCGTTTTATGCTCTACTGATGTAAGTTAGCCCACGACTGTTGTAACCGGTTCTTGACATCACGGCTAGGGACTGATCAGAGGATCTTGCTGATCACGACAGTACCTCAGCATCACCTACACAGTTCATAGTGATATGCGCCATGTATGAACGAGCATTGTCCTGTTTAATAATGGCACCACGAATCTGTCGCATGAAACACACGAGGTCGCACGATGTCCGTACGTACCATTGTGCCTTCGAAGCTCCTCCAACCGCTACCAGCTATGACTTGAAGTCATAGCGACTGTTCCCCACACCATGTCGATAGGAGTAATACCGTGGTCCTCTCCAGTCCCAGGGCCACTCCAAAAGCAGCCGGTTGTGTTGTGGTGTTAACAGCAGTCTACACATGGGACGGTAATTCCCTAGTTCGGCTGCTGCTAAACTCCTATCAATGCTACGGGATGACAGAATGATGCAGGGAGTCCATCACTCCACAGATGTGAAGGGATTACGATGTGCTTGGTGCACAATACGGCGATCCTCACTTGTGGCGATCAGACGTGATCGACCAGAACCTCGGTGACGAGTATGCCTGCTCTCACAACCCCATGCAGCTAACATCAAACCACTGACACATCCGAATGCCCTACGAATCTGGATATTGCACTATTCGAGCATCCGGCCGAATGGAGGCCCACAATGAAACCCCTTTCAAACTCTTTCAGGTGCTGATAACGCTGCCTCACACGAGTACGTGGTATCTCTGTGTTTTGCACAGTGATCACTCAACATATGACTCTGTTCATGCCCTTTATGTACCCTAAACACGAACAACACTAATGCACTCTGGTGGTCGCTCCAACTGTCACAGAGAATTGCTATCCTAATCATTTACATACGCGCCGATGGTGTATACGTGTATGAAGTGACACTGAAATCTTCTGACTGCTTTCCTTTCGTACTCTAATTTCTTCTTACGGGGCTGCGTCAAAGATCGTGTGTTCGTGACTCCACGGCCACTTAATCTGGAAGGCTAGAGAGGAAGGATAATTAATGCAGTCGCTGATATAGACCATGACATATTGTGACGTGTATGACAGGAGTTTGAGTATCGTATTGACGTTTGCGCGTCACAAATGGTGCCCATACTGAAGCCCCCTCTTCACAGAGAATGGTAAGTTCGGAAAAAGGCCTTGGAAACACGATTATCTAGTGTCGACGGTGCTGGTTTTCGACGCGCCACGATCAACTGAAATCCGTCGTTGTATTCACCGTTTCATGCATATATTATATGGGCATAGACTGCTCGCTTTCGTGGCGTCTATGGCGGTGCTATTTCGACTATTAAGTAAACACGCCTGATGGCATTTGCATTGCTAACAACAATTTGGCATGCCACATACCTTGTTGATCCCGACAGCGACTGTGATTCTAATTGCGCTATGCTTGTTGTTTGTGGAAATAGAGCTTGTAAAAGATTGTCAGTAGTGGTTTCACTCGCCTTTTCTACAATTATTAATTTTCTTTCCCTTTATGTACTGTATAAGAGGCGGACGAAAAGTTTCAGTTTGAGGGCGTTGCTGCAACACATATGCAACGTAGCGCGACTCGGATGCTGGGATACAAGCACCGACATGTAGACAAGGGGTTAGTGCGGCATTCTGTCTTTGCAACATGCGTGCAGTAGATGCGGTGAAGTTATTACCAAATGCGTCCTAACAGGACAAACATGCTCTTATTCGTTTCTTGGTTGCCGATGGACAAACATCGGTAGACGTCCATCACAGAATGAAGACTTTGTATGGGCGGCATGTCTGTCGAAAACCACCTCTGTGAAATGCAGCGCTAAGTTCCGTGTTGGTCGCGATTCGATACAAGAGGCCGATCGTTCTGGGAGGCCAGCCTCATCTGTTACGCCAGTTCAAGTGGGCGAAACTCGTGTACCCTCCCTATAGTCCTGATCTCTTCCCATGCGAGTATCACGCATTCGGTCCCTTAAAAAAGGCCTGTAAGGATAGGCGATTCCTATAGGACGAATATGTGCAGTAGGCAATTACAGGCCTTCACGTAACAGGACACGGTGTTTTATCAAACGGATATTTTCAAGCTGGTACGTCGGTGCGATGATTGCTCATGGCGATTTTATCTGGACTGTACGGCCATCGAACGGAAACTTACTGATCGCCCCTTATGCATAGTTTAACAGTTTTTAAGCAAATGTAATTAACACACACACAGTGTAATGTCTTCTAGTACCAGGAATTGTTCCATTCAGAGTTGAGTTATCTCGTCGTGCTCATTTGGCTGCGTCAACGTTGTGCGTTGTAGAGTAAAAGAAGGAACAGGATGAGAAAGGAAACTGGCCTTGTCCTTTTAAAAGGAACAATCCCATTCATGTTAATTCATTTAGGGAAACCGTGGAAAAACCTAAACGTGAGTGTCTGGACAGGCGTTTGAGCCCTGAATGTGAGTCCAGTGACTTAAGAACTGTGCTGCCTCTCTTATTTATTATGAACATAAAGTGTATGTTACTTTAACTTGATTAACTATTTAAATGTGAGCCTACCTAGCGAACCCTAGTTACGAAATTCTTCCAATGATGCCTTAGTTATACTGCATAATTTTCGACGTAACGTGAGAAGTCTTTCTACTTAAATGTTATACTGAAATGAGTTCAAAACGCAACATTTTATCATTCGTTACTGATTTTGAACCAACTAAGTCATGTACATAATTTTCAACGTGACATCAATTCGAATTCTTTCTAATAAAATCTTATACTGAAATGAATTCAGAAGGTAACGTCTTATTATTCGCTTTCGTTTTTCACCTGAGCCAAAAAAAAAGTTCAAATGTGTGTAAACTCTTATGGGACTTAACTGCTAAGGTCATCAGTCCCTAAGCTTACACAGTACTTAACCTGAATTATCCTAAGGACAAACACACACACACACACACACCCATGCCCGATGGAGGACTCGAACCTCCGCCGGACCAGAGGCACAGCCCATGACTGCAGCGCCTTAGACCGCTCGGCTAATCACCTGAGCCATCTACCTCAAATACTACTGGTATGACATTACTTGTTGTAGTGCCTGCAACGATGAACACTAAGTCTATTAGCTCGAAACCAGTAACGAATAATGAAATGTTGCCATTTGGACCCATTCGTATAAGTATTTTCATTATATCAAACGCTTAGGCGGACGTCAAGACCGACTTTCACAACGTGTGCCAACGATTTCGTAAATTATCTAGTGAAGCTTCGTGTAAACACCTGCCGATTGTATGCAATTTTCTGCGTTGATACACGAGACAATATTTCTCAAAACTAGAAAATACACCACTAGCCATTAAAATTGCTATACAAAAAGAAATGCAGATGATAAACGAGTATTCTTTGGACAAATATATTATTCTAGAACTGACATGTGATAACATTTTCGCGCAATTTGGGTGCATAGAACCTGAGAAATCAGTACCCAGAACAACCACCTCTGGCCGTAATAACGGCCTTGATACGCCTGGGCATTGAGTCAAACAGAACTTGGATGGCGTGTACAGGTACAGCTGCCCATGCAGCTTCAACACGATACCACAGTTCATCAAGAGTAGTGACTGGCCCGTACAGGACCTGCAACTTGCGGTCGAGCATTATCCTGCTGAAATGTAGGGTTTCTCAGGTATCGAATGAAGGGTTGAGCCGCGGGTCGTAACACATCTGAAATGTAGCGTCCACTGTTCAAAGTGCCGTCAATGCGAACAAGAGGTGACCGAGACATGTAACCAATGGCTCCCCATACCATTACGCCGGGTGATGCGCCATTATGGCGATGACGAATAAACACTTCCAATGTGCGTTCACCGCGATGTCGCCAAACACGGATGCAACCATCATGATGCTGTAAACAGAACCTGGATTCATCCGAAAAAATGGCTTTTTGCATTCGTGCACCCAGGTTCGTCGTTGAGTACACCATCGCAGGCGCTCCTGTCTGTGACGCAGCGTCAAGGGTAACCGCAACTATGGTCTCCGAGCTGATAGTCCATGCTGCTGCAAACGTCGTCGAACTGTTCGTGCAGATGGTTGTTGTCTTGTAAACGTCCCTACCTATTGACTCTGGGATCGAGACGTGGCTGCACGATCCGTTACAGCCTTGCACATAAGATACCTGTCATCTCGACTGCTAGTGATACGAGACCGTTGGGATCCAGCACGGCGTTCCGTATTACCCTCCTGAACTCACCGATTCCATATTCTGCTAACAGTCAATGGATCTCGACCAACGCGAGCAGCAATGTCGCAATACGATAAACCGCAATCGCAATAGGCTACAAGCCGACCTTTGTCAAAGTCGGAAACGTGATGGTACGCATATCTCCTCCTTACACGAAACATCACAACAACGTTTCACCAGGCAACGACAGTCAGCTGTTGTTTGTGTATGAGAAATCGGTTGGAAACTTTCCTCATGTCAACACGTTGTAGGTGTCGCCACCGGCGCCAACCTTGTGTGAATGCTCTCAATAGCTAATCATTTGCATATCAGAGCATCTTCTTCCTGTCGGTTAAATTTCACGTCTGTAGCAAGTCATCTTCGAAGTGTAGCAATTTTAATGGCCAGTAGTGTAGGATAGCGATATGCACATATAAAGATGACGCCTGTTAGGATTAGCCGAGCGGTCTAAGGCGCTGCAGTCATGGACTGTGCGTCTGGTCCCGGCGGAGGTTCGGACCCTCCCTCGGGCATTGGTGTGTGTGTTTGTCCTTAGGATAATTTAGGTTAAGTAGTGTGTAAGCTTAGGGACTGATGCCCTTAACAGTTAAGTCCCATAAGATTTCACACACTTTTTTTTTTTATAGAGATGACGGTGGTATCGCGTACTCAAGGTGTAAAAGGGCAGCGCAGTGGTGCTGCTGTCATTCGTATTCATGTTTTTCATGTGAAAAGAGTTTCAACGTGAGTTTGGACGTACGACGGGAATTAACAGACTTTGAACGCGGAATAGTAGTTGAAGCTGGACGTGTGGGACACTCCACTTCGAAAATCGTTAGGCAATTCAATATTCCGAGGCCGACAGTGTCAGGAGCGTGGGGAGAATACCAAATTTCAGGCATTACTTCTCACCACGGACAACGCAGTAGCCATCGTCCTTCACTTAATGACCGATAGCAGCGGCGTTTGCGTAGAGTTGTCAGAGCTAACAGACAAGCAACTCTGCGTGAATAACCGCAAAAACCAATGTGGGACGTGAGACTGACGTATCCGTTAGGACACTGCTGCGAAATTTGGAGTTAATGGCAGCAGAAGACCGATGCGAGTGCCTTTCCTAACAGCACGAGATAACTTGCAGCGCCTCTCCTGAGTTCTTAACCATATCGGTTGGCCCCTAGACGACTGGAAAACTGTGGCTTGGTCAGATGAGTCCCGATTTCGGTTATTAAGAGCTGATGGGAGGGTCCGAGTGTGGTACAGACGCCATGAAGCCATAAACCCAAGTTGTCAACAAGGCATTGTGCAAGCTTTTTGTGACTCCACAATGGTGTGGACTGAGTTCTCTTGTCCAACTGAATCGACAATTGACTAGAAATGGTTATGTGCTACCTGCAGACCATTTGCAGCCAAACAACGATGTTATTTTTAATGGATGACAATGCGCCATGTCACCGGGCCATAATATTGTTCGCGATTTGTTTGAAGAACATTCTGCAAAGTTAAAGCGAAGATTTGGCCACAAAGATCACCCGTCATGAATCCCATTGAATATTCATGGGACATATTGGACATGCACAAAATCCTGCAGACAACACTTTCCGATAGGATATCAGAAGGTATCCCACAACTTTGCCCCTCAGTGTAAGTTGTTCCAGCGACGCGCAAACTCGGAGTAAACAAGGACAATGGATCAAATGTTCAAATGTGTGTGAAATCTTACGGGGCTTAACTGCTAAGGTCATCAGTCCCTAAGCATACACACTACTTAACTTCAATTATCCTAAGGACAAACACACACACCCATGCCCGAGGGAGGACTCGAACCTCCGCCGGGACCAGCCGCACAGTCTATGACTGCAGTGCCTATCCCGCTCGGCTAATCCCTCGCGGCAACAATGGATCGCAACACGCCTAGTACACGTCTCCAGCCTGATATGGAGGAGTGAGAGTTTCGACGAGATGATGACGTTGGAACAAGCGTGCGAAGAATTCAAATTGCCTGTTTGCTCAATTCTGTATGTGCAATTACTTAATCCATATTATTTACAACAGGTGCTACCTCTCGAGTCACGAGAACACCATGGTGTTCTGGCAGTGAGTCCACAGTAGAGTTTTGAACATCTGCAGTTCCCAGCTTGAAGGCCGGCCGGAGTGGCCGTGCGGTTCTAGGCGCTGCAGTCTGGAGCCGAGCGACCGCTACGGTCGCAGGTTCGAATCCTGCCTCGGGCATGGATGTGTGTGATGTCCTTACGTTAGTTAGGTTTAATTAGTTCTAAGTTCTAGGCGACTGATGACCTCAAAAGTTAAGTCGCATAGTGCTCAGAGCCATTTGAACCCAGCGTGAATTTTACTCACAGATGAGACGGGTTTCATGCAGACGAAAATACACTCCCGGAAATGGAAAAAAGAACACATTGACACCGGTGTGTCAGACCCACCATACTTGCTCCGGACACTGCGAGAGGGCTGTACAAGCAATGATCACACGCACGGCACAGCGGACACACCAGGAACCGCGGTGTTGGCCGTCGAATGGCGCTAGCTGCGCAGCATTTGTGCACCGGCGCCGTCAGTGTCAGCCAGTTTGCCGTGGCATACGGAGCTCCATCGCAGTCTTTAACACTGGTAGCATGCCGCGACAGCGTGGACGTGAACCGTATGTGCAGTTGACGGACTTTGAGCGAGGGCGTATAGTGGGCATGCGGGAGGCCGGGTGGACGTACCGCCGAATTGCTCAACACGTGGGGCGTGAGGTCTCCACAGTACATGGATGTTGTCGCCAGTGGTCGGTGGAAGGTGCACGTGCCCGTCGACCTGGGACCGGACCGCAGCGACGCACGGATGCACGCCAAGACCGTAGGATCCTACGCAGTGCCGTAGGGGACCGCACCGCCACTTCCCAGCAAATTAGGGACACTGTTGCTCCTGGGGTATCGGCGAGGACCATTCGCAACCGTCTCCATGAAGCTGGGCTACGGTCCCGCACACCGTTAGGACGTCTTCCGCTCACGCCCCAACATCGTGCAGCCCGCCACCAGTGGTGTCGCGACAGGCGTGAATGGAGGGACGAATGGAGACGTGTCGTCTTCAGCGATGAGAGTCGCTTCTGCCTTGGTGCCAATGATGGTCGTATGCGTGTTTGGCGCCGTGCAGGTGAGCGCCACAATCAGGACTGCATACGACCGAGGCACACAGGGCCAACACCCGGCATCATGGTGTGGGGAGCGATCTCCTACACTGGCCGTACACCACTGGTGATCGTCGAGGGGACACTGAATAGTGCACGGTACATCCAAACCGTCATCGAACCCATCGTTCTACCATTCCTAGACCGGCAAGGGAACTTGCTGTTCCAACAGGACAATGCACGTCCGCATGTATCCCGTGCCACCCAACGTGCTCTAGAAGGTGTACGTCAACTACCCTGGCCAGCAAGATCTCCGGATCTGTCCCCCATTGAGCATGTTTGGGACTGGATGAAGCGTCGTCTCACGCGGTCTGCACGTCCAGCACGAACGCTGGTCCAACTGAGGCGCCAGGTGGAAATGGCATGGCAAGCCGTTCCACAGGACTACATCCAGCATCTCTACGATCGTCTCCATGGGAGAATAGCAGCCTGCATTGCTGCGAAAGGTGGATATACACTGTACTAGTGCCGACATTGTGCATGCTCTGTTGCCTGTGTTTATGTGCCTGTGGTTCTGTCAGTGTGATCATGTGATGTATCTGACCCCAGGAATGTGTCAATAAAGTTTCCCCTTCCTGGGACAATGAATTCACGGTGTTCTTATTTCAATTTCCAGGAGTGTAATAACTTACCGCAATAACCACGAGTCATCAGATACAAATCTTCGAGTGAACAAAGAAGCAAGGCATTAGATTCGCTTTAATATCACTGAATGGACAGAAATTGTGGAAGATTGAATTATATGGCATTACACTTTACCGAACTCATTAACGGACGCTGTCAAATTAACCCATCTGCTAGAAGATTTTATCAATGCTGGAAAACAGCAGATGTGGACTATTCAGGTAGGGGCACCATCCCGTCTTCGGCTACTCTTACGAAAGTATCTCAACTAAACGTTTAACTATCGACGAATAGGACAAGAAGCTACTGTACGATGTCAGCAGACCGTGGTCTTGTGGTTACCGCTGCTGATTCTCGATCGGGGGTACCGGGTTCGAAATCCCCTGCCGGGACTGGATGTGTGAATTGTACTGATTTTCATCGATGCGCAAGTCGCCGAAGTTGCGTCAAATATAAAGATTTACACCAGGCGACCGAATATCCCCGATGGAGTTATCCGGCCAATAAATTTCATTTCCATTACGATGATATCTCCGTTTATCTGACTGTATTCTTCTGCGCAACGTTACAATAAAGTGTGTATCATGTGTGTATCTTAATCCGAGGACAGTCAGGCTTTTTCAGACAAGTTGGTGATTCTAAAAATGGAAGTTCTCCTTATGTGGTTATCACAGATGTCCGAACTGTCAAAAAGTTTTATTTCAGGACAATCCACTAAAAAGACTGCTTACACTGCGCTTGCCCGTCCTCTACTAAAGTATTGCCGTGGAACATGGAATCCTTACTAAATAGAATTCACAGAGGACATCGAAAGATCTGAAGGAAGGGCAGCTCGTTTTGCACTATCCCGAAACAGGGGATAGAGTGTTATGGATATGATATGAGAGTTGGGGCGCAATCATTAGAACAAAGGCGTTTTCCGATGCGGCGAGATATTTTCACGAAATTTCGATCTCCAATTTTCTCCACCGAAAATATTTTGTTGACGCTCATCTTGACTGGGAGAAATGATCATTGTAATAAAATAAGAGAAATCAGAGCTCGCACGGA
The DNA here is from genome assembly GCF_023864345.2 of Schistocerca serialis cubense. Classification (NCBI taxonomy): domain Eukaryota; kingdom Metazoa; phylum Arthropoda; class Insecta; order Orthoptera; family Acrididae; genus Schistocerca; species Schistocerca serialis. The sequence continues at coordinate 250,352,876 of NC_064640.1, forward strand.
GAGATTTAAGTGTTCGTTTTTCCCTCGCGCTGTTCGAGAGTGGAACGGTAAATAGTGTGAAAGTGGATGAACCCTTTGCTAGACACTTAAGTAGTAGCAGAGTAGTCGTGTGGATGTAGATAAATGATTATAGGACTTTTTTCAAGTTTCGATCAATACTACTTCGTGTAAGAATTGCACTTTTTTAATCTTCTTTATCACCAATTACAACACGTCTATGTTACTGTGGTAAACATCTTGTAATTCCGGTACGCTGCAACTTAACAGCATTCGTCGTGATAACGTTAAATTGTGGTCAGAGGATATTCGTAACTGAAATGAAATAAACAGAAATGAAATAACGCACAGCTAACAGCTAGCGTGTGACAGGATCTGTCACACTATACATATATTTTTTCTAAGCAATATAAGTTATTAGAATAATAATGAACGTTTAGCTATTTTAATTAGGTATATTCAAAATACTACGACAGAACGTTGAGCACAGTTTTTGTCCCAAAAATACTATTTCAGAAACTAGCTTTATTACACGTGGTTGTATGTGGCTTGAAAGCGTCTTTAATTCATGCTGTAACAAAAGTTTTCATCATCCAAATTAATGGCGTGAGGTATTTTGTAAAATTTAAAATTATTACAATAGTTGATTATACAGTTTTCAAGAATGTCAGTTATATATCCACTTTTATATAAAAACATTTTTTATGTATCATCGTTTCGAAGATATTCCCTCTAAACCTAATATGCCAAATTAACTCACAGGGTATGTTTTACCGCTTAACCGTGAAATTGGGCACAAACAAAAACATTTGACTTGCATTATTTTGCCCGCTCTACACACAGTCCATGTTTAATCAAGATCGTTTATTTACACTTGGGAATGTTCCTTTGTTAGTTTGATGTTAAGGACAATAGACTATGTTCAGTGGTTATGGATCCACAATTCACGAAACTGTGACAGTAATAGTTAGAACTTCAAATGGAACAACAGCAGCAACTGCTCATACTACAGCAGCTCATCAAGCCAGAACAGCATCCACCTCAACCACTCGCGACACTTCGTCTAGAAGACAAATACTGGGGACTCGTACAACAGACGTCTGCAGCTCCACTTTCAGACGAGTAACGTAAACGACACTGCTAAACAAAGCACATTTCTAATATTTACTATCTCTCAATACTGTGTCTTCTATAAAAAATTATCCCCTCTCGACAGATATGAGCGCTTAGATACGTCCGAAATCCAGAGTTTGCTTTCTAAGAATTATGAGCAGCAAACACATGTTGTTGCAGCTGGGCTCATATTTTTTTCACTGTCGCAAGAAATTGTATAATCACATGCTACATAGGTAACTGACCTCAAAGGGCTGCCGCATAAAGTGTCAATTTTTGTGTGAAAATCAAAACTGTAAACAGTCCAATGGTTAATCGTTAGTGCGAGATATAATAATTATGCATACACCTGATAATGATCTTTGTGTGTAGGTATTAAAATTAACAATCCCTACTTTGAAACGTCGGATACAGCACAATACAAGTCTGAGAAAGCACCATATCTTCCGTAAAAATGCTTGAAATATCGAATGCAGCGCACCAAAATTTTGATGAAAGTGAAGTAGATCTTGTAAAACGACTTTCCCATTAACGCCACAGTAAACATGAGCACAACTCATCAAATAAAATTCTCTCGGCCTTACAGCCGCGTCACGTGATTAAAATTTCACGAGCTTTCGAATAAGCACTCCTTGACCATTTTCAAGTGGTATGACTGCCAGTGGGCTGCTGATCTGCCCTTACATACACGAGCTGCCGGTTGTGACGTCACTGGTGCTGACGGCATCGCCACCAATGGGCATACATTGACTCGTCGTTCGATGCGCCCACCTCAACGTCGCGATCACTGGATCCCACGCCACGCTGAGCTGCAGGCCGCTGTCTCTATTAAGAGCGTTATCGGTGATTCTTATTTCGCAGTCCAAGACGCCGTCGTCAGAGCGAGCCACGCCAGAAGTTTCGTCAAATTTGACACAATGACCGTTGTCTAGAGCATGCTCAACTAGAGCGGATTTCTCCGGATAGCGTCGGCGATAACGCCTCTTATACTCCTCCCTACGGAATTCTACAGTGCGCACTGTTTGTCGGACGTAAGCCTGACAGCATTTTATTCAATGTTACCGCCACGATGTTCTGTATTCTACCAGAACTCATCATGTTCATCTTCGTCGCCCGACAAGGGATTGAAGCCTCAACGTCCATTTAAAGGCAAGGCCCAAACGTACTTGACACACTGTCTTCACGTACTCCCTTTACCGACCAACCTTGCTATATCAACAGCAGGAAGCAGTATCCAGGGTGCCCAGAATGGCATTGAATCGCACCGACAACGCCGCAGCAGCGCAAACGGGTTAGAGCCACAGCTGAAACCTTTCACGGAGCAACCGCAGAAGTTTTCGCCCACTAAGGATTAGCAATCAGTACATAAAATATCTTGCCAATAACGATTCAGCAATTTCTTCTATAAATAAGGAAACCTATGCTCACATTGGTTCCCTCTCTCTTCAATTGACATCCCAAAGACTACAATCCTGCACCAAGGACCACTTATTGTATGCGTAAATCCACGGGAATGATGTACACTATGGGATTATTTATCCTTTGTCATTTTTTATTTGTAGTTAACTGTTGCTATTTGAGTTTACATATTGTTCTTTTGTCATTTGGAGATGGTGAGTGGAGCTTCGGACGCTAGAAAATGGAGTGCCAAGTGGGGAAATTAAAGCCGACCGAAGTGGCCGTGCGGTTCTAGGCGCTGCAGTCTGAAACCTCGAGACCCCTACGGTCGCAGGTTCGATTCCTGTCTCGAGCATGGATGTGTGTGATATCCTTAGGTTAGTTAGGTTTAACTATTTCTAAGTTCTAGGGGAATAATGACCTCAGAAGTTGAGTCCCATAGTGCTCAGAGCCATTTGAGCCATTTTTGGGGAAATTAAAACATTTCCGACACATTCTTCTGCTTGAGTTCAGCAGTGAGCTTACAGCAGCAGAGACACCCAGAAACATTTGTGCCTTGTATGAGGATAATGCCATTGGACAGCGCACAGTAAGAAAATGGTTTTCTCGTTTTAAGCATAGTCGTTTTGACATTGGGGACTCTCCACGTTCGCCGGTCGCGGTGGCCGAGCAGTTCTAGGCGCTTCAGTCCGAAACTGCGCAACTGCTACGGTCGCAGGTTCGAATCCTGCCTCGGGCATGGATGTGTGTGATGTCCTTAGGTTAGTTAGGTTTAAGTAGTTCTAAGTCTATGGGACTGATGACATCAGATGTCAAGTCCCATAGTGCTCAGAGCCATTTGAACCATTTGACTCTCCACGTTCAGTAAGGCTTTCGGGATTTGATGATGATCGTTTCAACGCAAGAATTCACAGTGGTACACGTCAGTGTACTCTAAAAATGACAAACGTGATGTACTATGATCATTTCACCATCGTGCGACATTTGCAAGCAAAGGGGAAGGTTCCAAAATCAGGTGTATTGGTACCGCATGCTCTAAGCCAAAATCAGCCGGCCATATGTGCATCTTTGCTTGGTCATCATCAATTGGCTCGTGAACAACAGAGACCATTCTTATAATGTATCGTTACTGGTGACGATAAATGGTGTCTTTATTCTAATGTAAGAAAAAGAAAGAAATGGTTGAACTCAAACAAAGCAGAAACTTCCCATATAAATACCTGCACACATCCACAAAAGGTAATGTTAAGTATCTGGTGGAACAGCGAAGTTGTGGTGAATTGCTGTCATCAGACGATCAAAACCAATTTCAAAACGATTTAGACAAGATATCTGTATGTGGGAATTGACTCTAAATAATGAAAAGTGTGAAGGCACCCACATGAGTACTAAAAGGAATCCGCAAAATTTCAGTTACACGAAATCGCACGAATATAAATGCTGTAAATTCATCTAAATACTTAGGGGTAAAATTACGGATAACTTAAACTGGTAAGATCACATAGATAATGCTTCGAGGGAAGCAAACCAAAGACTGCGATTTATTAGCAAAACACTTAGAAAATTCATAAGGTCTGCTAAAGACTGCATACGCTACGCTTGTCCGGCCTCTTGTGGAGTATTATGGTGCGGTGTGGGATCCGCATTAGACAGGATTGACAGAGGACATCGAAAAAGTTGAAAGATGGGGAGCTTGTTTTGTACTATCGAGAAAAAGGGGAGCGAGTCGCACGGATATGATACGTGAATTGGGATGCAAATCATTAAAACAAAGGCGTTTTTCGTTGCCGCAGGATCTTACAGTAAAATTTCCATCACCTACTTTCTCCTCAGATTGTGAAAATATTTTATTGGCGTACCTACATAGGGACAAATGATCATCATAATAAAATAAGAGAACTCAGAACTAGCTCGGAAAAAAATCAAGTGTTCGTTTCTTCCACGTGCTGTTCGAGAGTGGAATGGTAGGGAAATAGCTTGAAGGTGGTTCGGTGAACATTCTGCCAGGCTCTTAATTGTGAATTGGCGAGTAATCGTGTAGATTTAGATGTAGATATTAAACGAACAGTCCTGCCAGTTCGTGGTCATCAATATTCCATTTGTGACGCTGTTCCTGGCCACCTGTGGGACCACACCGACATAGGGTCGCACTCCGGCCGAACTGCCGCATGGCTGACAACACGGGACCCTCTGGGACCTCCAGAGGCCTACAACATGCTCAGCGGCCACCCGCGCTACTCGCTGGGCACGGAGGTTTGCGATCGCAGTATCGGGAGGATCCTAGGATGGATTCCAGGCCTCATCAGAGCCGTCTGCGCATGATAGAAGTTCACACTAGACACTAGTGGCGCCACGATGGTAGGACACGCCAACAGCAGCACGGTCAGAGCTGGTTCCCCATAGAATTGTAAAGATATGTGCCAATTGCTGGAACCTTTCACAGTATGGGTTTCTCGTTATTGATAAAACAGGAAAACTAAATGATGGTAGGTATAGGCGAAACATCCAAGAGTTTCCTTATATACAGGGTGTTACAAAAAGGTACGGCCAAACTTTCAGGAAACTTTCCTCACACACAAATAAAGAAAAGATGTTATGTGGGCATGTGCCCAGAAACGCTTAATTTCCATGTTAGAGCTCATTTTAGTTTCGTCAGTATGTACTGTACTTCCTCGATTCACCGCCAGTTGGCCCGATTGAAGGAAGCTAATGTTGACTTCGGTGTTTGTGTTGACATGCGACTCATTGCTCTATAGTACTAGCATCAAGCACATCAGTACGTAGCATCAACAGGTTAGTGTTCATCACGAACGTGGTTTTGCAGTCAGTGCAATGTTTACAAATGCGGAGTTGGTTCAAATGGCTCTGAGCACTATGGGACTTAACATCTGTGGTCATCAGTCCCCTAGAACTTAGAACTACTTAAACCTAACTAACCTAAGGACATCACACACATCCATGCCCGAGGCAGGATTCGAACCTGCGACTGTAGCAGTCGCGCGGTTCCGGACTGAACGCCTAGAACCGATAGACCGCCGCGGCCGGCAAATGCGGAGTTAGCAGATGCCCATTTTATGTATGGATTAGCACGGGGCAATAGCCGTGGCGCAGTACGTTTGTATCGAGACAGATTTCCAGAACGAAGATGTCCCGACAGGAAGACGTTCGAAGCAAATGATCGGCGTCTTAGGGAGCACGGAACATTCCAGCCTATGACTCGCGACTGGGGAAGACCTAGAACGACGAGGACGCCTGCAATGGACGAGGCAATTCTTCGTGCAGTTGACCCTAATTTCAGCGTCAGAGAAGTTGCTGCTGTACAAGGTAACGTTGACCACGTCACTGTATGGAGAGTGCTCCGGGAGAACCAGTTGTTCCCGTACCATGTACAGCGTGTGCAGGCACTATCAGCAGCTGATTGGCCTCCACGGGTACACTTCTCCGAATGGTACATCCAGCAATGTGTCAATCCTCATTTCAGTGCAAATGTTCTCTTTACGGATAAGGCTTCATTCCAACGCGATCAAATTGTAAATTTTCACAATCAACATGTGTGGGCTGACGAGAATCCGCACGCAATTGTGCAATCACGTCATCAACACAGATTTTCTGTGAACGTTTGGGCAGGCATTGTTGGTGATGTCTTGATTGGTCCCCATGTTCTTCCACCTACGCTCAATGGAGCACGTTATCATGATTTCATACGGGATACTCTACCTGTGCTGCTAGAACATGTGCCTTTACAAGTACGACACAACATGTGGTTCATGCACGATGGAGCTCCTGCACATTTCAGTCGAGGTGTTCGTACGCTTCTCAACAACAGATTCGGTGACCGATGTATTGGTAGAGGCGGACCAATTCCGTGGCCTCCACGCTCTCCTGACCTCAACCCTCTTGACTTTCATTTATGGGGGCATTTGAAAGCTCTTGTCTACGCAACCCCGGTACCAAATGTAGAGACTCTTCGTGCTCGTATTGTGGACGGCTGTGATACTGTTGTGGTTGGCAGGAGAGCCAACACCGGGTTACTAGAGGAAGCCGAAAGGCACGCGTTTTAGGTCACGCAGGCTGGCGTGAGGTCTGGAACAGGACAAATAAATTAGAATTTAGAAAAAACGGACGTAGCTGGTGGAATACTTAACTTTAATCCATTAATGGTGAACGTCGCTCTTGACGGTACATGCTTCAGTATCAATAGTAACTGGTAATGGCGCCTTACTAGGTCGTAGCAAATGACGTAGCTGAAGGCTATGCTTACTATCGTCTCGGCAAATGAGAGCGTATTTTGTCAGTGAACCATCGCTAGCAAAGTCGATTGTACAACTGGGGCTAGTCCTAGGAAGTCTCTCTAGACCTGCCGTGTGGTGGCGCTCGGTCTGCAATCACTGATAGTGGCGACACGCGGGTCCGACGTATACTAACGGACCGCGGCCGATTTAAAGGCTACAACCTAGCAAGTGTGGTGTCTGGCGGTGACACCACAGATACAATACGCCATTCTCCAGGGCTGCATCAGTGCATCAGGGACTCCATGCGACGGAGGGTGGATGCATGTATCCTCGCTAGTGGAGGACATTTTGAACATTTCCTGTAACAAAGTGTTTGAAGTCACGCTGGTACGTTCTGTTGCTGTGTGTTTCCATTCCATGATTATTGTGATTTGAAGAGAAGTAAAAAAAAAGAGCTCTAACATGGAAAGTAAGCGTTTCCGGACACATGTCCACATAACATATTTTCTTTCTTTGTGTGTGAGGAATGTTTCCTGAAAGTGTGACCGTACCTTTTTGTAACACCCTGTGTAGCCCGGTGAGGGAGGTGAGTACACCAGTATACGCTGCACCAGGGACAAAGTCGCGCGCATGTCTAGCTCTCAACCCGAGGCAATGGAAGCACACAGACAGAACATTCACTTGCACATGGACGCGAGAACTCAGACTATCGTGCATAAAGTTGGAAGTATGCGTAGGGAGCTAGAGACATATTACCAGACTCTTCTGAGAACGATCAACGCATTAAACGAGTTAGTTAATGAAATCGGTAAGCCAGTAACTGACTCAACTGAAAAGGTCGAGGCTATTGAGGGGAAAACAGATGTAGAGGCCCTTGTTGTGGAGAAAGGGGAGCAGGCACATAAAAGAGAAAGATGAGCGGATATATAAAGTCTTACGCTGCAGGGACGTCTGATTAGTATACATCGAGAAGCCAACGAAGAGGAAAGTCATTCAGGCGCGGAAAGCCGTTCGAGAAAAATTACGGTCGCTGAGGTTAAGGCAAACGCTAAGAGAGATCTTTAAGAAGGTTACTGAATCTCTCAGGCAGCTCTCGGCAAAAACAAAATCACACGATAACGACGGTGTTGCCATTGACGAATTCATTATCAGTCAGGCTCCTGGCCAGATAGATCGGACATTCGGCGTCAGCAAAGGAAGACCGCACATGCTGGGTACGCAGCCTATAAATGTAACAGACTGGTGATAGGCGGTCTGAGAGAACACCTGTCTTAATGAATCTCATATTCCTGAGACCCACGAAAAAACGGTCTAATGAACTTATGTCTGGAAATGCACGATTTCCTTGCTAGAAACCATTTATTCATTCATACATTGTTACAGAGTCTGTAGTCTAACATGAACTGCATCATGCAGCCACAGTTACAGTATGTGTTGAAAATGGTTTCGATGTGCCTCAACGCATGGGTGTACGCGCCTTAGCACGATCTGCCTCACGCGTGCACATCGGCCAGGCTGCATCCGAACAGTGTCAAAGGCAGCATGGATTCGCTGCTCCAGTGTCTCCACATCTGGAATGGGCTCTCCACGCACGATACCTTTAGATAACTCCGTAACCAGAAATCGCACGGGCTGACGTTCGGTGAACGAGCAGGCCATGCAACTGGACTCCCTCGCCCGATCCACCGACCAGGGAAGACACGATTGAGATGTGACCGGACGCTAGCGGCGAAGAGGGCTGGAGCACCATCGTGTAGCAGCCACAGCAGATCATCAGTGGCACTTCTTCTAGCAATGGAGGCAAAGTCACCCGCAAGAAATGCCGATAGGTCTGGCCTGTTAGTCGACGTGGGAGGAAGACTGGTCCTCAAATATGGTCGCTAATTATCCGGGCCCACACATTCTGGCTGCACCGATGCTGATGATTCGCTGTCACCATACCAAGAGAGTTCTGCATACTATCCCACAGATGACGGTTATGAAAGTTGAAGAAACCACTCCGAGTAAAGTTGGCCTCATCTGTAAATAGGATGGATGACACAAATCGTGGTTGCCTTGTGAAGATGCCAGTGACAAAGCTGCTCCCGATATGGAAAGCCTGTCGTTAGTAATCCCTTCATACGCTGTAAGTGATAAAGGTACTAACAATTGTCATGAAGAATGTCCCAAACGGTAATCTGGCTTACCCTGTACTGGTGGGCCAACTGTCTGGTACTGATACGACGGTCGACTTCCACAGTGTTAATCACATATTCTTCGAAGTCTGGTGTCCGAACATTTCGGGTACGTTCTTCATGATTTCCTACTTCCTGAAACGACCCTGACTCAGACAAACGGGGAAACACTGTTGCTAACATTGAATGCCGTGGTTGTTGTCGGCAGGTCTTCTGATACAACCTTGCTGCCCGCCGCCCGTTGCCATTTGCCTTTGCTTAAGTCAACGTCATGTCGGCAAGCTCTCGATTCGAATACGGAACCATCGTGTACAACGCTGTATCACACCCACTACAAGGGGAGCCAGCAGGAGAAGTGAATCGGACACATTACCAATTACTATGGCAGGAGAGGGCGACAGGGCATGACGTATAAGGAACAGTATCACCCTCTAGCAGGAAGCCATGCGTACTGTAGCTGTGGCTGCATGATACAGCGCCTGTTAGACCGCTGCCCCTGTAGCAAAGTATGATTGAATATGTGGTGTCACCGCCAGACACCACACTTGCTAGGTGGTAGCCTTAAATCGGCCGCGGTCCGCTAGTATATGTCGGACCCCCGTGTCGCCACTATCAGTGATTGCAGACCGAGCGCCGCCACACGGCAGGTCTAGAGAGACGTCCTGGCACTCGCCCCAGTTGTACAGCCGACTTTGCTAGCGATGGTTCACTGACAAATTACGCTCTCATTTGCCGAGACGATAGTTAGCATAGCTTTCAGCTACGTCATTTGCTACGACCTAGCAAGGCGCCATTATCAATTGCTATTTATCTTGTGATGCATGTACCGTCAGACCGATGTTCACCAATTATGGATTAAAGTATTCCAGAAGCTACGTACTATTTTTGCTACTATAAAGACCTTGTCCTGTTCCAGACCTGACGCCATCCTGCGTGAGCTTAAACGCGTGCCCTTCGGCCTCCCGTCCTAGTGGATTGGCTGTCTTGCCAGTCCACAAAAGAATAAATGGTCTCTAGGATGGAAACCATGCATTTCTGGACGTAAGTTCGTTCGACCTTTTTTGTTCCGTATCCTCTCATTGATCAATCCCTAGAGCTTTTACACGGTGGAGATCACCCAGTACAGAATAATAGCGGTCCGATCACACCTCCCTGGGGCACCCCTGACGATACCTTTGTCTCTGATGGACACTCGCCGTCAAGCACAACATACTACGTTCCATTACTCATGAAGTCTTCGAGCCACTAACATACCTGGGAACCTACCCATATAGGCAGTCGTTTTTCCCTCGCTCTATTGGTGACTGGAACATCTACATCTACATCTACACCTACATCTACGTGATTACTCTGCAATTCACAAGGAAGTGCCTGGCAGAGGGTTCAATGAACCACCTTCCAGCTGTCTCTCTACCGTTCCACTCTCGAATAGCGTGCGAGAAAAACGAGCACTTAAATTTTTCTGTTCTGATTTCTCTTATATTGTCGTCATGATCATTTCTCCCTATGTAGATGGGTGCGAACAGAATGTTTTCGCAATTGGAGGAAAAAACTGGTGATTTTCGTAGTAATAGACGGAAAGTCATCGAGTAAAACAGAAGGAATATCCGGCGTTCCCCAAGGAAATATGAGTAGCCGTCTTAGATTGTTTGTAGATGATGCTGTCATTTACCGTCTTGTAAAGTCATTAGATGATCAAAACGACTTGCAAAATGATTTAGATAAGATATCTGTATGGTGCGAAAAGTGGCAGTTGACCCTGGATAAGGAAAAGTGTGAAGTTATTCACATGAGTACTAAAAGAAATCAGCTAAATTTCGACTACGCGGTAAGTCACACAAATCTGGAGGGACGGGTTCTTCTCATGGAATTTCAATCTACATCTACGTGATTACTCTGCTGTTCACAATAAAGTGCCTGGCAGAGGGTTCAATGAACCACCTTCAAGTTGCCTCTCTACCGTTCCACGCGGGAAAAACGAGCACTTAAATTTTTTTGTGCGAACCCTGATTCCTCTTATTTTGTCGTGATGATCATTTCTCCCTATGTAGGTGGGTGCCAACAGAATGTTTTCGCAGTCGTAGGAGAAAACTGGTGATTGAAATTTCATGAGAAGATCCCGTCGCAACGAAAAACGCCTTTGTTTTAATGATTGCCACTCCAATTCACGTATCATGTCTGTGGCAGTATCTCCCCCATTTCGCGATAATACGAGGTGCATTCAAGTTCTAAGGCCTCCGATTTTTTTTCTAATTAACTACTCACCCGAAATCGATGAAACTGGCGTTACTTCTCGACGCAATCGCCCTGCAGACGTACACATTTTTCACAACGCTGACGCCATGATTCCATGGCAGCGGCGAAGGCTTCTTTAGGAGTCTGTTTTGACCACTGGAAAATCGCTGAGGCAATAGCAGCACGGCTGGTGAATGTGCGGCCACAGAGAGTGTCTTTCATTGTTGGAAAAAGCCAAAAGTCACTAGGAGCCAGGTCGGGTGAGTAGGGAGCATGAGGAATCACTTCAAAGTTGTTATTACGAAGAAACTGTTGCGTAACGTTAGCTCGATGTGCGGGTGCGTTGTCTTGGTGAAACAGCACACGCGCAGCCCATCCCGGACGTTTTTGTTGCAGTGCAGGAAGGAATTTGTTCTTCAAAACATTTTCGTAGGATGCACCTGTTACCTTAGTGCCCTTTGGAGCACAATGGGTAAGGATTACGCCCTCGCTGTCCTAGAACATGGACACCATCATTTATTCAGCACTGGCGGTTACCAGAAATTTTTTAGGTGGCGGTGAATCTGTGTGCTTCCATTGAGCTGACTGGCGCTTTGTTTCTGGATTGAAAAATGGCATCCACGTCTCATCCATTGTCACAACCGACAGAAAGAAAGTCCCATTCATGCTGTCGTTGCGCGTCAACATTGCTTGGCAACATGCCACACGGGCAGACATGTGGTCGTCCATCAGCATTTGTGGCACCCACCTGGATGACACTTCTCACATTTTCAGGTCGTCATGCAGGATTGCGTGCACAGAACCCACAGAAATGCCAACTCTGGAGGCGATCTGTTCAACAGTCATTCGGCGATCCCCCAAAACAATTCTCTCCACTATCTCGATCATGTCGTCAGACCGGCTTGTGGGAGCCCGAGGTTGTTTCGGTTTGTTGTCACACGATGTTCTGCCTTCATTAAACTGTCGCACTCACGAACGCACTTTCGACACATCCATAACTCCATCACCACATGTCTCCTTCAACTGTCGAAGAATTTCAGTTGGTTTCACACCACGAAAATTCAGAAAACGAATGACTGCACGCTGTTCAAGTAAGGAAAACGTCGGCATTTTAAGTATTTAAAACAGTTCTCATTCTCGCCGCTGGCGGTAAAATTCCATCTGCCGTACGGTGCTGCCATCTCTGGAACGTATTGACAATGAACGCGGCCTCATTTTAAAACAATGCGCATGTTTCTATCTCTTTCCAGTCCGGAGAAAGAAAATCGGAGGCCTTCGAACTTGAATGCACCTCGTACAAAACGAGCTGCCCTTCTTCGTACTTTTTCGATGTCACCCGTCAGTCGCACCTGATGCGGATCCCACACCTCACACCAATACTCCAGAATAGGGGGGACACACGTGCTGTAAGCAGTATCTTTAGTGTACCTGTTGCACCTTCTAATTGTTCTGCCAATGAATCGCAGTCTTTGGTTTGCTCTACCCACAACATTATCTACGTGATCGTTCCAACTTAAGGTTATTTGTAATTGTAATCCCTAAGTATTTAGTTGAATTTACAGCCTTCAGATCTGTGTGACTTATCGTGTAATCGAAATTTAGCTGATTTCTTTTAGCGCTCATGTGGTTAGCTTCACACTTTTCTTTATTCAGGGTCAATTGCCACTTTTCGCACCACACAGATACCTTATCTGTAGAAAGAAAATGACTGGTAGTGGTACAGGGTACCATCCGCCACCCACAGTACGGTGGCCTGCGGAGTATGCGTGTAGATGTAGCAGTCTGGAAACGAGTGATTTGGTGTGATGATTCACGCTATACCCTGTGGCAGTCCGATGGAAGGATTTGGGTTTAGCGAATGACCGGAGAATTTTACCTGCCATCTTGTGTAGGACAACAGTGAAGTACGGAGGATATAATGTTACGGATGTGAGTGTTTTTCGTGGTTAGGGTGTGGTTCCCTTATTGATCTTAAGAAAACGTTAAATGCTGAAGGATATGGACACATTTTACAGCGTTGTGTATTGTGTACAGTAGGAGAACCGTTCGGAGACGCCAATGTATCAGCATGACAATAAACACTGTCATAAAGCAACAGTGGTGAGGCAATGGTTTGTGGACAGTAATATTATAGCTTTCCTCAGACTAGCCTGCCGAGATTCCCAATCTGAACCGAATGTAACGCCTTTGGAATGAGTTAGAACGTCGACTTCGACCCAGAAAACAGCGTCCAACATCACTGCCTTCTCCGGTTTCAGGTATTGAAGGAGAATGGGCTGCCAGTCTGCAGCAGAGTTCAAGCCGTCATAAAGGCGTATAGTGGGCAGTCCCCGTATAAATTTCCACTAAAATGTTTCCGGATACTTTTGATCAGATAGTCTACCTCGAGCGCCGTTCGTCACAAACCATGCTATGGCTTCTGGATGTGTGGTGATAATGCAAATAAGATTTACATAAATTATTTCGAATAGAGATGAATATTTTAATAAGGGCACTGCCATGGCTGCTACCTTTATCCAACCGATCTAGGACTAAGCCCTTGATACTCTCTTTTTGATGGTATTTGAAAACCTAATAAAAATGTAATTGAGATGGGCACATTGTATACTGGATACTTCACGTTTTTTTAGAAAGTTCTCCGAACATTGGAAGTAAATTACACTACTGGCCATTAAAATTGCTTCACCACGAAGATGACGTGCTACAGACGCGAAATTTAACCGACAGGAAGAAGATGCTGTGATATGCAAATGATTAGCTTTTCACAACATTCACACAAGGTTGGCGCCGGTGGTGACATCTACAACGTGCTGACATGAGTTTCCAACCGATTTCTCATACACAAACAGCGGTTGACCGGCGTTGCCTGGTGAAACGTTGTTGTGATGCCTCGTGTAAGGAGGAGAAATGCGTACCATCACGTTTCCGACTTTGATAAAGATCGGATTGTAGCCTATCGTGATGGCGGTTTATCGTATGGCGACATTGCTGCTCGCGTTGATCGAGATCCAATGACTGTTAGCAGAATATGGAATCGGTGGGTTCAGGAGGTTAATACGGAACGCCGTGCTCGATCGCAACGGCCTCGTATCACTAGCAGTCGAGATGACACGCATCTTATCCGCATGGTTGTAACGGATCGTGCAGCCACGTCTCGATCCCTGAGTCAACAAATGGGGACGTTTCCAAAACAACAACCATCTGCACGAACAGCTCGACGACATTTGCAGCAGAATGGACTATCAGCTCGAATACCATGGCTGCGATTATCCTTGACACTGCATCACAGACAGGATTGCCTGCGATGGCGTACTGAACGACGAACCTGAGTTGACAAATGGCAAAACTTCATTTATCGGATGAATCCAGGTTCTGTTTACAGCATCATGAGGGTCGCATCCGTGTTTGGCGACATCGCGGTGAACGCACATTGGAAGCGTGTATTCGTCATCGCCATACTGGCGTGTCACCTGGCGTGATGGTATGGGGTGCCATTGGTTACACGTCTCGATCACCTCTTGTTCGCATTGACGGCACTTTGAACTGTGGACGTTACATTTCAGATGTGTTACGACCCGGTTTTCTACCCTTCATTCGATCGCTGCGAAACCCTACATTTCAGCAGGATAATGCACGACCGCATGTTGCAGGTCCTGTACGGGCCTTTCTGGATACAGCAAATGTTCGGCTGCTGCCCTGGGCAGCACATTCTCCAGATCTCTCACCAATTGAAAACGTCTGGTCAATGGTGGCCGATCAACTAGCTCGCACAGTACGCCAGTCACTACTCTTGATGAACTGTGGTATCGTGTTGAAACAACATGGGCAGCTGTACCTGTACACGCCATCCAAGCTCTGTTTGACTCAATACCCCGGGCGTATCAAGGCCCTTGTTACGGCCAGAGGTGGTTGTTCTGGGTACCGATTTCTCAGGATCTATGCACCCAAATTGCGTGAAAATGTAATCACATGTCAGTTCTAGTATAATATATTTGTCCAATGAATACCCATTTATCACCTGCATTTCTTCTTGGTGTAGCAATTTTAATGGCCAGTAGTGTATAAGACAGCGGTTGCTTTCATTAAGTCCTGAGAAAGGAGATTGGTTCTAGTTCTAGCACCTTTTCGCATTTTTACACCAGATAGCTTAAACTTGTCAATTTTCAACACTGCAGACGAACGTAGATTTACACTTGTGCTACCAAGGGCGATGGGGGGGGGGGGGGGGGGGTTGGGTAATGGGATTACCTCATTCCCAGTTTTTCGCGTAATATATATATATATATATACGTTCACTAATGCTTACAATTTGAAAGTATGTGTATTTGTTCGTTGCATATCCATTACCGTTATTCTCTTAATACATCGCAATATACTTATCTCATTTAAGATTATTTTCCATGATTAACGTGGGGTGTTCTCGTTATCCCCTTGGCAGCGTTTACTACGAAATTTGTTGCTAGTAGAATTTCATTTCTAGCCTTGTTATTCCATGCAGAAACAATAAAAGTTATGATATTGTTGGTATACAGTACTTGGATTTTCGTTGTTGATGTAGGAAAGCAAGAACAAAAACGAGTTTATAACACTTCTTTGTTGTTATTTTAATCTGTGGCATTCTTGGCTTGTACAGCTGATCGTGAATATGGACAGGGGTTACAGTGTACAGAAGTTTCAAAGGGTTATAAATACTGATAAATGTTTCAAATGGCGCTGAGCACTATGGGACTTAACATCTGAGGTCATCAGTCCCCTAGAACTTAGAACTACTTAAACCTAACTAATCTAAAGACATCACACACATCCATGCCCGAGGCAGGATTCGAACCTGCGACTGTAGCAGTATCGCAGTTCCGTAGTGAAGCGCCTAGAACCGCACGGCCACCCCGGCCGGCTAATGTTGAAGTTATTGAACAATCTGATGATGTCAGAGAAATGAGCGAAATGCGTCTAATGACAGAGCCACCAGGGTCTGAAAAGTTATCAGAAGATGAAAACAAGGATGAAGATATATCTCTTTCAGATGTGCTCAAATCTAGAATCATGGCATTTTGCACCCGTTCAAAATATTCTTCGACAAAAGTATCGTCTTATAAATGGCAGTAAAACTAGATTCAATGGTAAATACACTGACGAAAAAAATCACAGCACCAAGGATTTGTGCTACATAAATGGAAGTTGGTGGGAGAGTTTCTACATCTGGAACGTGTTGTCTATTCAAATTTCGCTCCAGTCATATAAGAGTGACACTAGTAGCGCCACAATGAGACTGCAAATCAGGTTTGGTTTAAGCACAAGCTGTAACGATCGTAAGCGTTAATTACAATCGAGACTGGACGTGGTGAGTTGATGTTAGTCAAGAATGTCATTAAGGTGTCAAAAAAATGTTTAAAATGGCTCTGAGCACTATGGGACTTAACATCTGAAGTCATCAGTCCCATAGAACTTAGAACTACTCAAACCTAACTAACCTAAGGACATCACACACATCCATGCCCGAGGCAGGATTCGAACCTGCGACCGTAGCAGTCGCACGGTTCCGGACTGAAGCGCCTAGAACCGCTCGGCCATCAGCGGCCGGCATTAAGGTGTCAAAGACGCCATTATCAGCACCTGCCTGAGTTTGAACGAGGCTGTGTAACAGGGCTATCGAGAAGCTGGATATTCCCTCTGCGATACTGCAAAAAGACTTGGCACGAATGTAGCTACTGTGCATTAATAGCGGACAGCGGTGGTCACGAGAATGTACAGTTGTCGAAGACCGAGCTCCGGACTGGTACGTGGCACTGTCGAGAGGGGAGAATATCGTGTTCGGCGTATGGCTCTGGAGCATCGTCCTGCATCTGCAGCAGCAATTTGAGCAGCAGTTGGCACCAAAGCGTCACAAAGAACTGTTACAAAGCGGTTACTTCAAGGTCAGCTCCAAGACAGACGCCCTGTAGCGTAAATTCCACTGACCTCAAACCACCATAATTTGCGACTTCAGTGGTGTCAAGCCAAAGCCCATTGGAGGGCTGGGTAGAGGTCTGTTATGTTTTCTGGTGAAAGCTGATTCTGCCTCGGTGCCAGTGATGGCCGTGTGTTGGTTAGAAGGAGGCCAGTTAAGGGCCTCCAACCAAGTTGCCTGCGTGGTAGACATCATGGATCTACACTTGGAATTATGGTTTGGGGTGGGATTTCGTATGACAACAGGAGACTCTCGTAGTTATTCCACGCTCCCTGATTGCAAATTTCCACGTCAATCAGACGGTCTGATCTGTTCTGCTGCCGTTCATGCACAGCATTTCAGCGGGTGTTTTCCAACAGGATAACACTCGCCCAAATACCGCTGTTGTATCGCAACATGCTATACAGAGGGTAGAAATGTTGCATGGCCTGCTCGATCACCAGATCTGTCTCCAATCGAGCACATGTGGGACATCATAGGACAACTACAGCATCATCCGCAGCCAGCAATAGCCGTCCCTGTATTGACAAACGAAGTGCAGCATTTCACATTTTCTATAGCTTATCCCGCGCTTACAGTATCCTGTGATCTTGCAATGTTAATCACTTAAATATGTTACCTAGACAAAAGTATTCCCGAAATTTCATTGCTCTACATTAATTATTTTTCAGTTTTGCGATTTTTTTCCGTCTCTGTGTGTTTGCTCTCTTTCTTCTTGAAAACACGCTTGATATTATATGTGCGCATGCTAATTAAAGCCGCGCGCGGTAGCCATGCGGTCTTGTCACGGTTCGCCCGGTTCCCCCCGTCAGAGGTTCTAGTCCTCCCTCGGGCACGGATGTGTGTGTTAGACCGATGACCTCAGAAGTTTGGTCCCATAGTCCTTACTAAAAATTTCCAAATACTAATTAAAAAGACAAGAAATATTTCGTATGTACAATAAACCTCACCCAGAACAACCCAAAGAATAGCACACCATGACAAATCAGGAGTTGTTGCCATTTATTTCCATACTGCTGGCTGTAGGAAAGACTCATGGAACTACCGAGCAAGGTGGCGCAGTGGTCCGCACAGTAGACTCGCATTCGAGACGACGACGGTCAAACACGCGTCCGGCCATCCTGATTAACGTTTTCCGTGATTTCCCTTAAAAACTTCAGGCAAATGCCGGTATGGTTCCTTCGAAAGGGCACAGCCGACTTTCTTCCTCAGCCGGCCGCAGTGGCCATGCGGTTCTAGGCGCTACAGTCTGGAACCCCGCGACCGCTACGGTCGCAGGTTCGAATCCTGCCTCGGCCATGGATGTGTGTGATGTCCTTAGGTTAGTTAGGTTTAAGTAGTTCTAAGTTCTAAGGGACTGATGACCAAAGAAGTTAAGTCCCATAGTGCTCAGAGCCATTTGAACCATTTGAGCCTTTCTTCCTCATCCCTCCCTAATCCGATGGGACCGATGACCTCGCTGTTTGGTTCCCTCCCCAAATCAACCAACCAACCAACCAACGCATGGAATTAGCACTAGTGTTTCCGAGTTATAGTCTACCCACTTAGCTTTCCGAAATCCATTTTTCACGGCTGTTATATTACGTACCAGATTCCAACAATCATCAGCTATTTTGAGGTATGATGACATGAGAACTCCCAACATGAGAATTACAGATACAAATGTGAAGCTGCGGGCAGTAAGAGATATTTTTGATACACTAACTGATCAAAAGTATCCGGACACACCCAAAGACATACTTTTTCATATTAGGTGCATTGTGTTGCCACCTTCTGCCAGGTACTCCATACCAGCGACCTCAGTAGTCATTAGACATTGTGAGAGAACAGAATGGGGCGCTCCGCAGAACTCACGGACCTCGAACGTGGTCAGTTGACTGGGTGTCACTTGTGTCATATGTCTGTACGCGAGATTTTCACACTCCTAAACATCCCTAAGTCCACCCTTTCGGATGTGATAGTGAAGTGGAAACGTGAAGGGACACGTACAGCACAAAAGCGTACAGGCCGACCTCGTCTGTTGACTGACAGAGACAGCCGACAGTTGAAGAGGGTCGTAATGTGTAATAGGCAAACAGCTATCCAGAACATCACATAGGAATTCCTAACTGCATCAGGATCCACTGCAGTCAGACGGGAGGTGAGAAAATTGGGATAACATGGACGAGCGGCTGCTCATAATCCACACATCACACCGGTAAATGTCAAACGACGCCTCGCCTGGTGTAAGGAGCATAAACATTGAACGATAGAACAGTGGAAAAACGCTGTGTGGAGTGATGAATCAAGGTACACAATGTGGCGATCCGACGGCAGTGTCGAATGCCGGGTGAACGTCATCTGCCAGCGTGTGTAGTGCCAACAGTAAAATTCGGAGGCGGTGATTTTGTGGTGTGGCCGTTTTTTCTTGGAGGGGGCTTGCATCACTTGTTTTGCTTGGCACAGCCTGTGGCGGGATGGTTACACGACAATAACATCCCTGTAATGGACTGGCCTGCACAGAGTCCTGACCTGAATCCTACAGAACACCTTTGGGACCGAGCGAGGTGGCGCAGTGGTTAGCACACTGGACTCGCATTCGGGAGGACGACGGTTCAATCCCGCGACCGGCCATCCTGATTTAGGTTTTCCGTGATTTTCCTAAATCCCTCCAGGCAAATGCCGGGATGGTTCCTTTGAAAGGGCATGGCCGATTTCCTTTCCCATCCTTCCCTACTCAGATGAGACCGATGACCTCGCTGTTTGGTCTCCTCCCGCAAACAACGCAACCCAACCTTTGGGATGTTTTGGAACGCCGACTTCGTGCCAGGCCTCATAGACCGACACCGATACCTCTCCTCAGTGAAGAATGGGCTTCCATTCCCCAAGAAACCTTCCAGCACCTGATTGAACGTATGCCTGCGAGAATGGCAGTTGTCATCAAAGCTAAGGGTGGGCCAATGCCGTATTTAATTCCAGCATTACCGATGGAGGGCGCCATGAACTTGTAAGTCATTTTCCGCGAGGTGTCCGGGTACTTTTGATCACTTAGTGTATCTTTGTGAATACACGCATACATAATTGTAGCCCTAATTAGTATCTAGCAAACGGCTTTGCCGCAGCAGTAACATCAGTTCTTGTCAGACCACCGAAGTAAAGTGTTGTCGGGTTTGCCTAGTAATTGGGTGGGTGACCGTCTGGTGCCGAGCGGTTTTGAAAAGCAAGGTGTACTCAGCCTTTGTGAGGCAAACTGTGGAGCTATTTGTTTAACAAGGAGCGACTGTGTTCTGATAAACTGTCAATGTCCAGGAGAGCAGTTTGCTGACCACATGGCCCTCCTTATCCGCATTCAGTGGCCCCTATAGGCTGAGGATGACATGGCGGTCCGTCAGTACCGTTGGGCCTTCCGAAGTATGTTCAGAGGGTGTTTAGTAATGAGTACCTAACTGCTGATGAAAGAGTGGCAACTTTCCATGCCAACTACCTACTTCGATTATATACGAAGGCAATTCGTAAAGTAAGATGTGATCTGGTGCAAAATGGAAACCACTGTGAAAATCCGACGATGCTTTGCACAGATGTGTTGGGTAGTATCTCCAGTATGCTCATCGATCTCATCACGTCGCTCTTTTGAGTTCTGAGCACACAGTGAGTACGTAAAGGTGTGTCTCCCGCCAAGTATGAGGGCCAGCTGGGAGATTCCGCCTCAATCTATGCATCCCACTTAACATAACTGCCATGCGTTTCCTCCTTCGTGACAGTTCTCAGCCACACTCTGCAGGGGCAATGGAGAAGCTCCTGTGGGGTGTTCGATGGGAAGTGTTTGATCGTCCACCGTACAGAACGGACTTGGCTCCCTTTGATGTTCATCTCTGCTCACATGACCCGGTGGCTATAAAGACAACACTTTGGCACAGAAAACGAGCTACAGACAAGCGTAGAGAAGTAGTGGAAAGTACAGGCAGCTGTGTCTTCTATGACGAGGGCATTGGAAAGTTGCTTCAACCCTACGATAAATGTCTAAGTCGGAGCGGCAAGTAAGTAGAGAATTAGCTGGAAACATTTTCGATTTTCACAGTGGATTCCATTTCACGACCGATCGGACCTTACTTTCTGAATAGCCCTCGTATGATATTGAAACCAAGGAAGTACGTGGATAAAAATATGCTACAATGGATCGGTATGTAATCTACAAGTATATACAGGTATGAAGAACAACCAGAGAGAAGTTAATCAAGAGCAGCGTGTTGTTTTGTATATGGTTGGACCATATTTTCAGTTTGGGTGTGAAATCACTACAGATAACTTTTTTACTTCTGTTCTGTTAGCTGAAAAATTGTTGGATCACAACTTAACATCAGTTGCAACTGTTAGAGCAAACCAAACAGAAATATCACAAGGGTTTTTCCCCAATGCAACAAAAGAGGAAAAATCTTCATTACTTGGATTTACAAAAAAGATGATCATTGTCTCATACATTCCAAAGAAAAAGAAATGCGTTATTCTGCTTTTATCGCAATACCATGATAACTCTGGTGAAGAAGAAAAAGAAAACAAGACATCTGCCATACTGCTCACTATGATGAGACTAAAGGTGGAATAGATATGAGTGATGATATGACAAGACAATACAGTTGTTCTCATACAACAAATCGTTGGCCGTACAGGATATTCACGGAAATGGTGGATATCGCAGCTCTCAATGTGTATATTCTGTGGTCACAAAAATATCCAGAGTGGCAGAAAGTTTCCAGCAGAAGGAGGACGCATTTCTTTCGGGAACTTGTTCTTAAGTTAGTGAAACTGCACGTGGAACAACAAGCAAGAAATCCAACGGGACTATACACCGAAGTTGCAAGAGCAACTGAAGCTATTGGAATTGAAGTAAAGAGGACATGTTCTATTAATGATACCAAAGAAAAGACTTGAGAATTAGTGACAGGAAAAAGATGTGCATTGTGTCCGAGAAACGGAGAACGGGAAACTCGATTCATGTACTTTAAAGTGGAAAAAAACAGTGTGACAAACCATAGAAGAGACACAATTGTGGTAGAATTTTCTCTCACGAAAATTCATCTAAAAAGACTGTATTTGTTTGTTATTGCAAATTCTGATTTTCCGTTCTGTCCGCAAAGTGGCTAAACATTTAGGATCCTAAATTCTGTGTATTTGGAGAATGATCTAACCAATGATAGCTTCAAATCTTTAATAAACTGTTAGATCACATTAATAATGGAAATCTTGAATTATTTTGCGACTGTATGACGTATAATTAAAAAAAATTCGATGTCGAACAGGGGTAATTATATTATCCCTCCCCCCCCCCCCTCCTTGGCAGGAAGGAGTAAAATAATTTTGGTGGCAGAAGGGTTTAAATTCTCAATACCATGATCATACGGCAGTGTTTCCCACTGAAAAAATCACTGATACACTACCGGTCGGATTAAAAACCTAGTGAAGACCTAGTGAGTTTGAAAATGCAGAAATAATTAAGGCGAGGAAGAATGAGAAGCAGGTACGAAGCATCACTTCTAAACTGTTACGAAGAAACTTTAAGTGGACAGTGCCTGATGAGCGACATTAAGGAATACCTATGCTGCCCTTCACGGTCGTTTTTCTTCTAATGCTGGAAGAATCTCCACGCGTGAATCAAGAGTGCCGAATGTCCTAAGCTCAGGCGCATGCATCTGTCCGCATCCAAGGCCCAGGATAAAATTAGGAGACCTGAGAACTTGAACGCATCTTTTGTCATTTAGCTATGTTTACTATTCCGACTCAATTCAAAATCTAATGTTCCAAACATTATGCGTGGTAGAAAGTGTCATTTGGGCATTTCCTAAATGAAATTAGCTACGAAAGAACGATCTAAAATGCTTGATTTCTTACATTTGATGACTGTAAGCAGAGTGACGTACAGTAGCATTAGATTACCTTACGAAAGTTCTATCTTGAAGTTGTGTTGACCATTTGTGCACATCTGTTTACCGCGCATCCCTCCAGTTTTTTCCGGTTTATATATTGTATGTGCTTGTATTTCTTTGTTTGCGATTATTAGGTATTTCGTGCGTCAATGAATTCATTAATTTCCTTGCATTTCATAGTGAGCAGTTGGTGCAGTGATCTCTGCAGGCAGAATAGATAGTTGAGTCGTCCCTCGAACACTTCTTCCTCCCCAGGTGGCGTCCCTTACAGATAGTCAAGTAACCTTTGGCGGCATAGCTGGTGACCTCAGCTTGTTGGGGCCACGCCCTCTTCAGATCGATTGCTAGATTACACAGTTCCCTAACAAGAGGTTCCTCAGGGGCTCCGCAGTCCTTAACACACGGCACTCTGCTGCCCGAAGTATAAGTCCACAATTTGTTTCTCCTCTTCTTGTTGTGAAGGCACGAAAGAAACTCCCACTGTCGTCGCCCAAGCCATTAGGCAACACGCAATTTCACTAGGCAGCGTAATTATAATGCACCACGCTCGGTGAAGAA
This sequence comes from Schistocerca serialis cubense, assembly GCF_023864345.2. NCBI lineage: Eukaryota > Metazoa > Arthropoda > Insecta > Orthoptera > Acrididae > Schistocerca > Schistocerca serialis. Next base: position 250,376,430 of record NC_064640.1, read on the forward strand.
AACATTATTAAGTGAACTCGGATAGACATCCTCCACAACACACTTACTAAATAGTTTGATAAGGGTCTTTTGCCGGCCGCTGTGGCCGAGCGGTTCTGGACGCTTCAGGCTGGAACCGCACTGCTGCTACGGCCGCAGGTTCGAATCCTGCCTTGGGCATGGATGTGTGTAATGTTCTTAAGTTAGTTAGGTTTAAGTAGTTCTATGTCTGAGGGATTGATGACCTCAGATGTTAAGTCCCATAATGCTTAGAGCCATTTGAACCAAGGGTCATTTGCTTCACCCCACGAAACAGGGCTAAATGGTAACCATTCATACACTAGCGATATGAGCCTTGTAGAAAAGTATTACAGTCGTATTCCTGTTCTGGTCACTGGACCGGAAAAAATACACTACGTTCAGTCTACACTTAACATTGAACGCTGGTTCGTGTAACACCTTTGGAACCTTATAAAAGTAATGCCTCGGGATAAATATTCAGAAGAACGAGGTTCAAATATTCATGTTTGAGATTCCGGGAAGCAGTCTAACTCAAGACGGCGTCGCGGGATAGATTACAACGCATCCGTCTTCAAACTCTGGCGTTCCAACAGCACCTAAGAAAAAGAAGAAAAAGGAACGAATTATCCGAAGGGGAGGGGAATCGGTAGATGTGATGGACATGTGTCAAAGAACAAATGATTAAAATTGCGTAAAAAGTGGATAGTTTGTCAAAGAGAAAGATCTCCACAATTTGAGCAAGTCAACAGCGTGCGAAAGTCCACATCTGGTCCTTATATAAGCAGTTATTCGGCCTGGTAATGATTGACAGGGTTGCTGGATGGTATTCTGGGGGATTTCGTGCCAAATTCTTTCCAATTAGCGCGTTAGATCGTCAGATCCCGCGCTGGTTGGAGGTCCCTGCCCACAATGCCCCGTACGTTCTCAGTTGGGGGTAGATACGGCGACCTTGCTGGCCAATGTAGGGATTGGCAAGCACGAAGACAAGCAGTAGAAGCTGTAAGTTGTGTGAGCTAGCAAAATCTTGCTGAAATGTAACCCCAGGATGGCTTACAATGAAGAACCACAAGACTGGGCGTACAATATCGTTGATGTACTGCTGTGCTATAAGAATACCGCGGTTGACAAGCATAGGGGTCCTATTATGAAAAGAAAAAGGCACCCCAGACTATCACTCCTGGTTGTCTGGCCGTATGGCGGACGACAGTCGGGTTGGTATCCCACCACAGTCCAGATTGTCTCAAGACACGTTTTCGGCATAGAATCTCATTGGATGCAGTAGAATTGTCTTCAGCGATGGGTCCTGTTTCGAACTGAGTCCCAATAACCAGCAAAGACGTGTCTGGAAACGCCACGGACAGCGGTGTTACGCCAACCTGAGTGCCAGTCGCCGTACGGCCTGACAACCGTGAGTGATGATGTGAGGCGACATTCATTTCATAGCAGGACCCCTTTGGTTGTCATCCATGGCACCCTCGCAGTACAGCAGTACGTCGACGATAGTCTATGCCCTCTTTACTTTCCCTTCATGGCAAACCATCCTGGACTTACATTTCAGCAAGATAATGCCCGCACGCGCATGGCGGCAGTTTCTACTATTTGACTTCGTGCTTGCCAACCCCTACATTGACCAGTAAGGTCGCCGGACCTACACACAATTGGGAACATTAGGAGCATTGTGGGCATAGCACACTGGACTCACATTCGGAAGGACGACGGTTCAATCCCGCGTCCGGCCATCCTGATTTAGGTTTTCCGTGACTTCCCTGAATCGCCCCATGCAAAGGCCGGGATGGTTCCTTCGAAAGGACACAGCCGACTTCCTTCCCCAATCCGATGAGACCGATGACTTCGCAGTTTGGTCTCTTCCCCCAAACAATCTAACCCAACCCATTACGGGCAGAGCCCTCCAGTCAGTTCGGGATTTTGACTGTCTAACGTACCCTTTGGACAGAATTTGGCACGATATCCCCCAGGAGAACATCAACAACCCTATTAATCAGAGCCAAGCCGAATAACTGCTCTCATAAGGACCAGGGGTGGACTTTTTCACGTTATGGACTTGCTCAAATTGCGAAGCACTTTCTCTTGAATAAATGATCCAATTTTTCTGAAATTATAACCACTTTTTTACCTTTACATGTACATCACATCTTCCGATTTCTGTCCCATTCGGATAATTCCTTCATGGTGCGTCCTTGTTTGTCGTAGAATGCATTTCGCTAGTGAAATCCTTCATAAATAATTCACCTCAGTTTCAGAAGAATAGTAATGTCACAGCTACAACACTAGAGGTAATAAAGCAATTACCTTCCCCTCTTGTTACTAAGACTGTCATTTGGTCAGAAAGAAGTCAAATACTCAACCACAAACAGAGATACTAAAGTGGGTGGTGGGTAAAAAAATTTGACTACCCCTCTTCTAGAGTATGTATTAGTGTTTAAGTAAACACATGTCACGTGTGTAGTACGGTAGGAAAAGATATTTGTTTTGGCATTATTACTGTTTTCTCACTTGTAACACAAGTAGTGAAAATGGATAGCATGTTCATCTTCATTAAAGTTAAGAACTATAATGTTTCATAATCTGTTAATGACTAGTATGCGTTGTGGTAGTACAAGCAAATCGAGTGAATTTAAGAATTTAGTGATGTAAAAAAAATGTCTCTAAGCACTATGGGACTTAACATCTGAGGTCATCAGTCCCCTAAACATAGTACTAATTAAACTTAACTAACCTAAGGATATCACACACATCCATGCCCGAGGCAGGAGTCGGACATGCGACCGTAGCAGCAGCGCGGTTCCGGACTGAAGCACCTAGAACCGCTCCCAACAGCGGCCGGCCAGTGGGGTAATTGACAGTTTTTTTTACATCAGCCATATTGTCGACCGATTTGAATTACATCAATTCGCTGGGTAATGTTTATTGTATTTGGAAACTGATTTCATCGGCATCGAAATTTTTAGCTGCCGAATCGCTCGTTCACTGAGTCATGTGTTGATGCACTGATCGACTAAACTGGTGAATATACTTTCGGTTAATTAATTTTTAGAAGCAACGATGTTTCGGTAATTCCATAAAATTACGTATCTTCACGCAAACGAATTTTACCATCACCAATATCCAGCAGTTCTTTGGATAGTCTGTTTGCTGATCATCGTTTTGCAATTGTACCCGCATATTTAGGGCCAGTCTCAATCTCTGTACGTTTCGCCACAAACTGGATAATTTCAAACATGCGTTAGTGTCATCCGCACGCGTTAATCTCATCCGCATACGCAGAACGTGGAATGACAGTTAAGGTCTGCCGAAAATCTAAGGGTAACAACAACATAGCCCCCCTAAAAGTCTGGTATTGCCATTCAAATCTTGCAGCGTTCTATTTAATGCCACAAGAGAATGTTTATGAAGCTTTTTGCATTCATCCCAGATAAAAATTTTACATTTTTTGAGTAAATTAGCCATACCGGATCGTTTTATTTATTTTTTATTTATTTTTTGATGTTGCACACTGCATTTTAGTTATTATGAATGTTGAATGGCGCTTGAGCGCTGAATGTGCTGTTGTTTCACTATCAAGTACTGTAGCAGAAATACGTAACGTTGCAGTAGCGAATGCAATTTTATTTTGCGATCGTACCAATGCAAATATAAGCGAAATGAGGAATGTTGGTCGTGTGCCACCTGGCGCGTAAAACAAAAAAAATCCTCATTGCTTAACTTCAGTCGTCAACATAATTCGATCGTAAATGGACGTATGTTCGTCAGTCAGCAATTGCTCATTAGTTGCAACAACTGTAGCCAAATCGGCGGTGTGGAATTGTTGTTCTCTCTGTATATCAATAAAATCTGCTGCCGGCCAATTAGGCAATTGAATACTCAGATTGATCATTGGCGTATTTGAAATTGGAATGCAAAGACTCTCTGTCAGAATCAATGCCTTGTTGCATATTTCCGCCGTAAAGTCCGTTGGTGGTTCTTATTTGTTTCCCGGATTCTGTGTAGTTATCTTCGCTCCCACAGATTCGATTAATGTGCCGGAAAGCATGTCGTCAACAAAAAAGCGACCAACTGACGGATGTGATGTGCTGAAGAACCTATTGCTGCGTCTGCTAGCGTAATGTCCCAGTGATTGTGGTCTTCCAGCAACTGCAGTTCGGAGCACGCGTCCTGATATGGGGGGGAGGAGATTTGTGTTTAACGTCCCGTCGACAACGAGGTCATTAGAGACGGAGCACAAGCTCGGATTAGGGAAGGATGGGGAAGGAAATCGGCCGTGCCCTTTCGAAGGAGCCATCCCGGCATTTGCCTGAAGTGATCTAGGGAAATCACGGAAAACCTAAATCAGGATGACCGGACGCGGGATCGAACCGTCGTCCTCCCGAATGCGAGTCCAGTGTGCTAACCACTGCGCCACCTCGCTCGGTTCGCGTCCTGATATGTGTCGTACAATTGGCTGTTGAGAGTTCGTAAATATTCGAAGGACGCTGGTCCTTGAACATTTATCAATAATAAACTAAAAAAAAATCACTCACATCTAGTAGGGTGAACAATGTACAATCGGCGCATTGTATGTGATTTAAAGATGTCAGAAAATGACGTAACAGGGTCACCTCGCTTGCGCAGCTCCCATTTATTTGATGGTTTATTCCATGTGAAATATCGTGGCACATCGGAATGAAACAGTGTTCGCACGAATTGACCGAAAATATCTGTTCGTTTGCATAATTCGAAGAATTCAGTCAATGTGGTTTTTGGTGGATTGGTCGCTCTTTGCAGAGCATTGTCTTCTGTGAAACAAACACGTTGACTGTTCTCAAGATGCATGGCCAGATGCGGAGAGATAGGTCTCGTTAGTGTATGGAATCTCCGAGTGCACCAAACAGATTCGTACTTGCTGCTGTCTGTATCTGCCCATCTGGTAGAGTGTTATTTCGTCATTTTCATTTACATTTTGAACTGCAAATGCTGTCATATCGTTGCCCTTGTGAACTTATTTCCAAGTGCATTTGACTGACTTAACGTAACGGCAAAACTCCACATTAGTGTAAGCTTTGCAGTTTTTTGACGACAGAAGCGAATATGGTACTACCCACCCATTGTCAGTTTTAATCTGATTGCTACGGTTTGACATTCGCATTGTAAATGAATGATCTCCACTGTCTGTGTTCCTATGACGATATAATGGATAATCGTCGATGTTCGTAATAGGGTCGTTCATAAGCTGTTTTAGGAAACGCTTAGTACATTTTCCATTGTCCATACATGGCACTGTCGTCTTCAAATCATCGTATGGACTATGGGTCATTCATGTTTGTGGTAACGACATGGAACAATTCTTCATCAGTTGACCTATCTGGTACGTCTGTTGAAATAATGTTATTAGTTTCTTCCGGTTGTATTTTGTCGACTAACGATATCAAAATCTGTCCATGTGGCAAACCTCGTTTTCGCCACTCAACAGAATACAGCCAGCAACGTATTGGTCCGAGAACGTGTAATTTGGTTATTAAAGTAATCAATGATTTTAATTTTTGCTTGAACGCTTGTGCAGTAATGTCGCGGTGATGTACTGCTGATTGATCTGGCAATAACAAAGTTCGTATTTCTTCCCATTTGTGATTAGAAGTGAACGTTAAAAATAAAATCTGGTCCTCCATAAACGCGCACGAAAGTCATGGCATCTTGTGTGTATACTTGCTTATTACGTCGACTGCCAACATATGTGGATGGGAGTATGATTTCGTTGATATTTAAATTTGTGTGTACGTTACCGACAATAGCATCTCTTAAATGAATATGCTCCTCTGGACGCAGCTTCGCTAGATTAAAGCAGATGTAACGTAATCGCTCGCATACATGTCCACAATGTACTGATGAAACAGCTGCTGACATTTGAGAGTTTCATTGTCTTGACTGAGTCGAATCTCCATCCGGTATGAGTAACAGCTCATTCTGCTGACATTTTTGTTGGTTTCGACGCCTAGAAAGTATGAATGCATGAAGGAATATTGAAAATAACATTATGAGAGACGTAAATTTTCTATTTGAAAATTCATTACCTGTCAATGGATTCCACTGTTTGATATTAATTTAATATCCACGTCTCCTTCCCAAAATAACAGCGGATACTGCAGAGCGTCGTACGAAAGTGTGTGTCGGCAATCGTCTGAACTGTGTTGCCTCTGCGCTGGATTCTGATGTCTCAACGCTCAATTGATCACCAGATATAACAAAAGCGACTTCATTTACAAGTGGGGAGATGAATCGGCTGGCGTGATCTCCAGCTGATAATTTGTCGGCCTTAATGATGAGCGCGTGAAAGTCCTTGCGTAAATGGCTTGATAACTGAGTGTGATTGCTCAAAAATGTCTCCAACGACACCATTTCCCTTTCCTAGATATGTTCGATGTGATTGTAATGGCATATTATGTCTAACCGTTCTTGTTCATCGCCCATGAAGTAAATCTGGAGGAATTTCGGGTTCGCATCGTGCATTGCCATTAAAGAACTTTGAATTTTGAATGTCGATTCAAAATTTCGAACTTCGTTGCTCAGAGCAATGTTGGTTGCTCCAAAAGACGTCATTTGGAAGCTCTAATTGAATTTTAGAATTTTGCACAAAAACAATTTTGAAGTTGGAGTCACATTATCCAAAAACTCTTTCAGTGGTTCTGGTGATGAATTCAAAATTGTCAGCACGACTCTGCCTGACGCACAATAGACGCCGTGTGCCTCTGATTCGAATGTTAATGCGTGACAGTGTTGGTATTCTTTGTCCATTTCGCCGACAGCAATTTTCGAATGCATCTAATACTCAGTGTCCGGTTCGAATTAAAACGTAAGACGAACGAATATAGAACGCGTTAATCAATAATGTGCTTGCATGTGCTGCCGGTTCTGCGAGCGTCAGTGACCTGTGATCCGCCCCGGTAGCTGAGCGGTCAGCCCGACGGAATGTCATGCTAAAGGGCCCGAGTTCAGTTCCCGGCTGGGTTGGAGATTTTCCCCGCTCAGGGACTGGGTGTTATGTTGTCCTAATCATCATCATCTCATCCCCATAGATACGCAAGTCGCCGAAGTGGCGTCAACTCAAAAAAGACTTGCACCAAGCGAACTGTCTACTCGACGGGGGCCCTAGTCGCACGACATTTCATTTCAGTGGTACGTTGACGCTCCTGTCTTTATCACAACGCATTTGCTCGAAGGCTATTGTTGCGTTGCTTTTGACTTTCGGTTTCACTCAAGTTTGTCATCCGATCTCGTGCGTCTGCATTGGGAGCCGAGTGTTGGTCTGATACTCTGATGTTCCTTATAGCCTTACTATTCTGCGTATATCGATCAAGATTTGTTCGTGCTCTTCGTGGCATACTTCTGCACGCACACATGACATGAACCTGAGAAACGCACTAAACATAAATATGAAGAACGAATATTTCATTTTATATTAATTTGTAGAATATACTTACACGTCGTATACATTGTGTACACGGAATATATCAGAAATCAGCAATCTGAAATCGAAATGTCTAAATAACAGCAAGCTACGACGCAGTATGCTTCCCCGCGTAAGCCAAGTGTCACAGATTAATAAAACGGTCAGTTATAAATGAAGCGTACATTATTTAATAACTTAGTAGAATTTTCTAACACATTAACACGTCGTGCACATTCCACGAACCGTTTAACTCTTCATAAATCATCTCTTCCTCAGCGTGTACAATGCTATGACTATCGTTCTGCAACATTTCCTCGACTTCTCTCTGTCGACAGTAGTGATGATCAGCGAGCAGTTCTTACGGAGGTGGATCTATCGACGCGTTTCAGTCGGAGTATCCGAGTTACTTTGAGTGAGTAGGAAGATAGGAATTGCAAGTAGGACTGTCCACGATGGTGTCAGAGGGATGTTGCTTCCTCGAATCCTATATAAGGAGACAGTAATCTATTTCAGTTTAGATACTTTTTGATACGTGAAAGGTAGTGGTAATCTATTTTCGATTTGACGAACAGTCACTGTAGCCTCGTAAAATATCGATTTCTGTGTATGGTAGCTTCATCAGCCACCGATATTCAGGTACAAATTCGTTTTTTCGAGGTAAACTAGGCAGTTTTTAGGTTCAAGAATAGTATTTATAAACGAGTTCTGTTGCTCTTTATGCATTCTCCATAAGTTAGTACACTGTCAGCTAAATCCTCATTACTGAAAATCGCTGTAGTCCTTAGAAACATCTTCGAAGTAATAATACTACGACACTAAATATTTTACGAGCCGCATAAGCAAATTAACTTTGGCGTTTGGCCCAATACGCCTGATCTACGCAGACTTTGAATTCCTATATTCTTCATTCGAATCTTCAAAAGGCTGCACCCAAGTAATAGAATGTTTCCTACCTCAAAGGACCACAAAATTCTTGGTAGTGCGTATTCAATCCACCACAGTAAGATCAGGAAAACATAACAGTTTTTTACTATATAGTTTAATTTCATATCTACGAAACTCTTAGCTCGCTGAATTACATGTAATACACATAAATATTAATATTCATACCTAAATACAAGGTGCATCTTAAAAGTTCGTGAATGATCTCAGAAAGTAAAGAAAACAAGAGTTACAAACAAAATCCTTTTACTGGCCGTCAGAGTAATCACTATTAACTTTAACACACTCCTGACATCAGTCGTAAAACTGTTGGAAACTGCCAGCAAACGCTTCGTGTCGAATCTCTCGAAGCACCGTGGTCACATGTTGTCGGATATCCGTATCATTACAGGAGAAGACGTGGTGCTACCAATACGATCCGGAGACCAAGTGACACTCAGTGGCATGTGGCCCATCGTTTTCCCCACCTCCCTCCGGTAGAAGTGCATGATGGATCAAGCCTTTGCTGTCGAAGAAAGGGATCAACACCGTCTTAATCTTGGATTTTGTGAGGTCGCAGGTTCGAATCCTGCCTCGGGCATGGATGTGTGTGATGTTCTTAGGTTAGTTAGGTTTAAGTAGTTCTAAGTTCTAGTGGACTGATGACCTCAGAAGTTAAGTCCCATAGTGCTCAGAGCCATCTTTGGATTTTGTCAGATGAGCTTTTTGTGAGGCGGGAAAGACGATGAACATCATACCACCGACTGTCGCTTGGTCTCTAGATCGTAACGGTAGCACCAGATCTCATCTCCCGTAATGATGCGGTTATCCAAAAATGCGTGACCACCGTATTTGAGTGATTTCACAAGAAGCGTTTGCTGAGAGTTTCTAACAGCTTTACAGCCGGCGTCAGAAGCTAACTGTAATTACTTAGAAGACCAGTACAGGTACACTGCGCCACAGAGTGATAGGATCGGTTTACCGAAACCCCGTAATTGCTACCAATTGCGGCGCATAGGTTTGAACTTTGGTTCAAAGGTATCTATAGCCATCCTCTGTAATGGTGCGGAAATATGACGCCCTGCCATATCATCCTCGGACTCTGTTTAGGGAACTAGGGATACTAACTACTGCTTCCCAATATATTTATTTCTTAATGAAATTTGTCATTAAAAATATATCACTTTATCAAACCAACAGCTCAATTCATGGAATCAATACTAGAAATAAGAATAATCTTCACAAGGATTTAAAGTCATTTAGTCTTGTACAAAAAGGTGTGCATTATTCAGGAACACACATTTTCAATAACTTGCCAGCAGCCATTAAAAGTTTAATAACCAATGAAATTCACTTTAAGAGAAGCCTAAGGAATTTATTGGTGGCCAACTCCTTCTACTCCATTGATGAATTTCTCAGTAAAACCAACTGATATATATATATATATAACTTCTACAAAATTTCAGTGCAGTAATGTGTTCATTGTAAATATGTGTGTGTGTGTGTGTGTGTGTGTGTGTGTGTGTGTGTGTGTAAGTTCAATCTAACTTCGGTACCTTTTCAGTGCAGTAATGTTTTCATTGTAAATAAGTATTATAGTACTTGTATGACATGTTTATTACCTTATAAATAAATAAAAAAACTTCTTAATTTTAAATTCAGTGCATTAGTATTTGTAAAATGACACTTTCATATAGTGTTCTTTAAAAAATGACGATCATTCCACTTGGGAACTGTGGAATGGTACATTAGCTTACTTGTTTTAGTTGTAAATATTTTCCATGTACTGTTGTTTTTCTGACATGTTCCACATCCTGGAGGACCTCCTCACTACGGATCAATTGGAATGAAAGTAAATCTAATCTAATCTAATCAAAACAGCAAGGTGTCGACACAGTCGAAAAAATGTCAACAGCTCGGAAGTTCATGTGTGCTGCAAGGTGAGTTAATGAAGTTACATTGACACCAGATTTCACCATAGTTCTGCCCATCGCCACCATGGGCGTACCACACGATGAGAAAGTCGTCACAGCCCCTCTTACCCACATTTTACCTCTTCTTTTGACGTCTCTGCGATGGATGTCATAACCGCGACACCCAGTGTTGAAACTACGCCTTTTTCCTATCGGTGGGTGAGGGAAGCCTTTCAGACACACCACTGGTCAGAATCGACACGAAAAGGTATCAGGAGGTGGCAGGAAAGTCGTCAATGAAACCATCCATTTCCCCGGAGCGTTGAGTCCCACACATTTCGTGGTCGAAAACAGCGCGACATTGATCACACCCTCGGACGTTTCAACGCTTATCTAAGGACATAGTGGTGCTGCATTCCCATTGAACTTGATCACATCCCTTTGGAGTGCAGCACGACTGCAATTTTCATTTCGCGTACAGGTTGGAACCCCGAGGGACTGTTCAAAAGCATTCGAGGAAATGTGAACGTGATCCTAAGCAGGAAAGAATACTTATGCTTTTTGAACCCTTATGTTTTCTGCCCTCCTGTGGCGTGATCACGTAGGATTCAAAACTGACATATGCGTTAATAAAACGGCAAGGGGTTCCTCAAAGATTCCCCCAGTTTGGTAACACTCTCGTTGCTATCCAAGTTCTTAAGCACATTAAAAGTGTACCTTCAGAGATTTCTGCACCAAATCGGCCTGGAGGCTCCTCTAGTGCCTGAGGGTTAGGCAACTCTTTCGACACCCATTGGGTGTGGTTTTTCCTACCTTCAGGCGCTAGAGCAATCGCCAGGCTGAGTTAGTGCCGAAATTTCTGAAGGTATGTTTCTAAAATGTTCAACAAAGTTGCGTAGGTGGCACCTAGGGTGTTGCTGGAGGTCTTAGAGGGACCCTTTGCCGTTTTATTAGCGCACATGTTAGTGTTGCACTAGTCGCGCGGTCTTGGACGCCTTGACACGGCCCGTGCGGCTCCCCACGTCGGAGGTTCGAGTCCTCCTTCGGACATGGGTAAGTTAGTTTAAGTTCGATTAAGTAGTGTGTAGGCTGCGGGACCGATGACCTCAGCAGTTTGGTCCCATAAGACCTTACCACAAATTTCCAATTTCCTAGTGTTTCACTCCAGCGTGATAGCGCCATAGGAGGTAGTTTGACTACAACCGACGGAGGGAGTGTGGTCCTACTCCTCAACTGGACAATAGGCTTTCTTGTTCAAAAAATTGTTCAAATGGCTCTGAGCGCTATGGGACTAAACATCTGAGGTCATCAGTCCCCTAGAACTTAGAACTACTTAAACCTAACTAACCTAAGAACATCACATACATCCATGCCCGAGGCAGGATTCGAACCTGCGACCGTAGCAGTCGCTCGGCTCCAGACTGTAGCGCCTAGAACCGCACGGCCACTCCGGCCGGCTTTCCAGGATCTTCGCCTCTGTCTTGAACATTAGACATGTCGGCATCCCTTTTCGCATACCACACAGACATGTTAGTTGGTAACGCGAGTGGACGTACGTCCAAAAATCAGATATTTAAATCATCAAATAGGCTGTGTACAGTGACATTTTCAAAACATGAAGAAAATTGCATCAGTTTTGGAATCAAACATATTTTATTGATTCAATAAATTTGTGCAAATGGATATGTACAGCCACAGTTGACCTACAAAAAGAACTCATCGAATAGCTTCAACCTTTTGGGTAAAGCATTTACCTCGGAGATTCGAAAAAATGCATGTTATTATCCTTAGGTCCTCCCTGAATACGAAGAACCAACTGTACTCATCGCTGCTCTAGCTCAATGCGCAGTAACTCGTCTCTTTATAATCTTAGATCCCGGTGGAAGATGAGACCTTCAACCTGTTAAGTTTTTAAAAAAATTTAAAGTGCCTCCCACATCTTCAAGCTTGTCAGAGGCCTGGCGTGCCTGTGATTAGTTACATTCATATTTTTGATCACGCTATCCACTAAATCGTTTATGTATATCTACCGATAGTGCAAAATGGCTAAGCAGGAATTGCCAGAAGACAAATGCAAGGTAGTAGAAGCATGCATAACTAGGGGAAAGATGGATTGAACGTATAGGAAAAACAAAGAGGCCTATGAACGAAAGAGAAGCAGCTGTATGAATAACAAGAGTTCAGATGACAAACCAAAACTAAGCAAAGAAGGAAATGGTGAAAGGTGGAAGGGATATATAGACTGTATATACTAAGGGCAACAAACTTGAGGACATTATCGAAAGAGAAGAGTAAGTGAAGATGAGATACGAAATATGATACTGCGAGAAGAATTTGACAGAGCACTGAAATACTTAAGTGAAAACAAGGCCCCTGGAGTAGACGACTTTCCATATGAATTAATCAGATGCTTGGGAGAGCAAGCCGTGACAAAATTATTCCACATGGTGTGCAAGATTAGAGATAGGTGAAATACCCTCAGACTTTAGGGAGTATATAATAATTCCAATTCCAAACAAGGCAGATGCTGATAGGTGTGAATACAACCAAACCATTAGTTTAATAAGTCACGGTTACAAAATATTGTCTCGAATTATTTACGAGAGGACCGAAAAACTGGTAGAGAATGGCGTTGTGGAAGATCGGCTTGAGTTCCGGAGAAATTTAGGAATACGTGGGGTATTACCGACCCTACTGCGTATCTGAGAAGATAAGTTAAAGAAAGGCAAACCTACGTTTATAGTATTTAAAGATTTAAATAAACCTTTTGATAATTGGACCAAACTACACTCTTTGAAATTTTGAAGATAGCAGGGATAAAATACAGTAAGCGAAATGTTATTTACAATTGTACAGAAACCAGGGTGCAGTTATAAGAATGAGGCGACGTAAAAGTGAAACCATGGATGAGAACTAAGTGAGACCGGGTTGCAGCATATCCCCGATGTTACTCATTCTGTTCATAAAGCAAGCTATGAAGGTACCCAATGAGAAATTCGAAAAAAGATATAAGCTCAAGGAGAAGAAATAATCGTTTTGCGGTCCGCCGACGACATTGTAATTCTGTCAGAGACGGCTAAGGACTTGGGAACGGAATGGACAGTGTCTCGAAGAGAGATCATAAGATAAAATAACACAAGGGTAATGGAATACAATCGAATTAAATCAGGCGAAGCTGAGGGGATTGGATTCGAAAGTAAGACACTAAATATAGTAAGTGAGTTTTGCTATTTGGGCAGCAAAATAGTTGATGACGACCGAAGTGGGGAATATACAAAATCCAGATTGCCAATAGCTAGAAAGGTATTTCTGAAAAAGCAGAATTTTTTAACATTTATTATAAATATAGGTATTAGAAAGTCTTTTCTGAGGGTATTTGCCTGGAGTGCAGCCTTGTATGGAAGTTAAACGAGCACGATGGGCAATCCAGACAAGAAGAGAATAGAAGCTTTTAAAATATGGTGCTATAGAAGAATGCTGAAGATTATTTTGGTAGATCGAATAACAGATGAGGATATGCTGAATCTAACTGGCGAAAAAAGAAATTTATGGCACAACTTCACTAGAAGAAGGGATCGGTTGATAAGACACATCCTGAGGCACCAAGAAATCGTCAATTTGGTAACGGGATGAGGGAGGGAGGAGGCAGCTGCTAGAAGAGGGGCAAGTTCTTTTACATATTCTATGTAGAATCGTATTGGTATATCGTCAGGTCCAGTGGTTTTTCCACCGTCGAGCGATTTCAGTTGTTTTTCTGTCCTGTGGTCATTTATTTCTATGTCTATCATTTTGACTGTCGTGAGACCGTTTAAACGAAGAACCACGATAAGTTTGGAAAAAAGGCGTTTAATATTTCGGTCTTCCTTCTGTCATCCTTAGTTTCGGTGACATTACGGTCAAAGCGAGTCTGTACAAATGGCTTCGATCCATGTACTGGTTTAACATAGAAGCAAACTAATTTAGGATTTTCTTTCAAATCGGTAGATAGAATTTCACCTTCGAATTCGTTGAACGCTTCACGCATTGTTCTCCTTACGCCAACTGCGCGTTCGTTTGTCTGTGAGGGTTTGGTTAAACTTGCAGTGACGCTCTGTTTGCTTTCGTAGCAGCTTCCCAACTCGGCTGTCTAACCACGGCAGTTCTGTCCCATTCTTCACAACGTTGCTCAGAACGTACCTGCCTAAGACGTATTGTACAACATTCTTCAACTCTATTCATTGATGCTCAACATTTTCAGGCCTAGAGATGAATTTTCCAATTTGACCGCTCAGGTAATCTGAAATCTGATTCTTATCACTTTTGGTATGCAAAAATACCATCCTACTTTTCTTTAAATTCCAATTTACTGCCGTATTAGGTGGCGCTATAACGACCTTGTGATCATTGATTCCGTATTCTACGGTGAGTAGAAAAGTTCAGGCCTTTTGGTGAACAGGAGATCTAATACTTTTTTCCACACATTGGTACTATGATTAATTCCACACGATTCCATGTCCCTACTACCCGCCTTAATCACTGAAATCTCACAATATACAGCGCAAGTTGAAATCCCCACCTAATACTACAGAAATACCAGGAAATTTACGCAATACCTTCTATAAGTTTCCCCTCAAATATTCCACTACTACCACCCCTGAGGCACGGGGTCAATAAAAACATCCGATGACTATGTTTCAACTCCCTTTAACACTTATCTTCACCAAAATTAGTTCTCATACGATGTTAACACACCTCCAATACAGCGTTCGATCTACCTTTCCGATATACACTGATGAGCCAAAACATTATGAACCCTGCTTAATAGCTTGTTCGTCCGTCTTTGGTACGAAATACATCACTGATTCAGCGTATCACAGATCCGACAGTTTGTTCGTAGGTTTTTGGAGGTATGTGGCATTAGGTGTCAGCGCACAGGTCACGTAATTCGCGTAAATAACGGGCCGCTGATTTGCGCATGCATTGATGGCGACAGGTACCGACTCAGATGGGTTCCATTGGATTTACAGCACGCGAATTTGGTCGCCGAGACATCAACGTGAGTTCACTATATGCTCCTCAAACCATTGTAGCACGGTTCTGACTCCGAGACGCGGACAATTATACTGCTGAAAGATGACATCACCGTCGGGGAAGACACCAAGCACGAAGGGTTGCAGGTGGCTTGCAGCTGTCAGCGTGTCTTCGACTACTGCAGCACAATACTGCTCCCATCAACCTGCGTCCGTGGCGCACTGCACTTTTCGAGCCGCCGTTCACCTCGATGACGGCGTTTGTGGAGTGTAGCAAAAATGTGATTCATCCGACGAACCGACACTTTTCCAGTGATACATTGTCGAACTCCAATGATACCTCCCCATTGCGATCTTAATGGGCGATGTCGTTGATGCAACATGTGAACACATATGGGTGGTCTGCAGCGAAGTTCCATGTTCCATGTTCAACAATGTACGATAAAATGTATGCTCCGAAGCACTTGTGCATGCGCTAACGCTGTCCTCTTTCGGCAGGAATGCCACAGACCACCATCTATTCAATTTTACAGAGAAGACTCGTTTTTTGAGCGTGGGCGTCCAACCATTTAGCGCATAGTGGTAGTCTTCACTGTCCTTCTACCTCTTTCCATAGATGCTCACGAAAGTAGCACGTGAATATTCGACCAGCTTCGCAGTTTTCGAAATACTCGTTCACAGGGTCTGCATAATAATATTCAGCCCTTTGCTTATCTCAATGGATTTTCCCATTTGCAACCCATATCTTCGCTAGGATAATCCCCTATCTGTGTCTGCTCTGCTTATGTACTTTTGTTACCGCGTCTCGTGCCCCTCCAACGCCACTAGGCGGCAGTCATCGTCGGGGTAGGCAGTAGTCATAATGTTTTGGCTTATCAGTGTACATTCAATTCGGAATTTATAGTTTCATTACTATTAACATGTGGTTTGAGCCAGCTTTCTGTTCCTAGTAAGCACACCGGACAAAAAGTTAGTCACCCCAATGCGCACGCAGAGGTGAATCACTAAGGTGTTACAGGAGACGCAGCGACTGAGTCACGTTTTCAACGGTGCGCGCTCTGTCTCTATGGGAGAAAAAGGCAGTAGCGATCAGCAGAACATTTATGTTTCAAGTGGACATTGTATGTAAACATGGGTAAATGCAGGGACGTGACAGGGAGGCAAAATTTTTGTTTTTTGTTTGGCGGTGCCCACGGCCGCATGGTGTGTGAAGTTGCTGGATTTTATGTGTTTCGGGGCGGACTGTTCAGTGTTTCTACAAGTAAAGGTGTGACACACGTGGCCACGAAACACGACGCCAGAACTGCGGTCGGTAAGATATCCTGACTGAGAGGAACCGGAGACGAGTTTCACGGTCTGTGAACCGAAATCGCTTCCAGACCCAACAGGAATTGCTGCGGACAGTGAATGAAGATCTATCCCAACCTGTAAACGAGAGGAAATTGTGACAGGAACTGCATCAGTAAACATTTGGTGTCGGTCACGTCGCAAGAGCGCATTGCGCGCCCAGGCACATAAAGACGACAACGAAGTTCATCGGGCTGGAAGAATAAGTGACTGGTTTTCCGAACGCTCCCGCACCCTATTACATTTCGATTGGCGTGTTAAATCACCTAACTTGAACCCCACAGAAAATGTGTGGGACATGTTGCAACAGCGGGTAAAACGCCGACATCAGCATCACTGCAATTTGGTGGAATTGAGCCATCATATTCTCAGCGAGTGGCTTAATCTGGATGCGACGCACCTGCGCAACCTTATGGATGGAAAGAGAAACGGAAGAGGAGGAAACGGGCAGAGAGAGAGAGAGAGAGAGAGAGAGAGAGAGAGAGAGAGAAAGAGAGGGGGGGGGGGGGAGAAGGTTATGGTCAGAGTGAGGGGGAGGATGAGATAAAACAGAGAGAGAGAAGGATGGAGGAGGTCGAAAGTGAGAGGGAGGGGGGGGGGGGGGCGGGAGCTGGACAGAGATGGGGGAAGGAAGAAATGGACTAATGGAAGTTTGGAGTAAATACAAACCCGGGCAATGACATGTAGTCAGCTATAATCCGTTCATCATTAGAATAAACCTGATGTAAACAAACAAAAACGCGATGATTGGTCAGAAGCCGCAGCACACATACACTGTTGTTACGCTGTTGGAAGTAGGTCCTACTTATGTATTAGATATCTTATTACTAAGTTACGTAAATAAAACTTTAAGATATTCATATGTATTAACATTCATCAAAGTTTTTCTTAATCACGCTTTAGCTACGTAGTTTTTATTTCAAAAATCGGGTACAGTCACAGCTTCAGCAGCGTTGTGCGCTGATTGTCGCACCGTTAAAGCGCAGTATGAAAATGGCTGAGGCTGCTTTCTGTTCTGTAGTGAGATACACACGTGGAATACGGTCAAAAAGTGCCGAGAAATAGGTTGTAATTAATTTTTTCCATATATTTACGGAGATATTGGGCTTTAAAGTTTCCCCAACGTTCTGTAGATTGAATGCGTAGCGCAGTCCGTAGCGTAATGGAACGTGAACAAAATGCGGTTATTCGTTCGCCGGTTCAAATTTCACCAGTATTAGTTTCTTTTCTTGTTCAATTTCAAATACCTACATCTCGTATAAAACTCATCAGTTTTTATGAATAATGGCGTCTTCTTGTTTCTAATTTAGTAGTGGACGCGAAATTCCTGTTTCCATTTCAAATAAAAATTCTTAATTATCGATTTTTATTAAAGACTGTTCATAAAAGTTGTTAAATCAAGAAAACAAAACAATTTAATTTTTTAACGCAAAAATGAAAAACCAAATCCTCTTTATTTGGACTACGTCCATCATTTTATATCACAGAGCTAGATAAGGATCGTAGAAACGTGAAAATCAATCATTTTCACAGCATCGAGCACATCATACAAACGCTGCATTTTTGCATTTGCTACTGTACCATTACAACATGAACCCAACAGAACTGATCTGGAGCCAAGCTGCGGGATTTGGCCCGAGAAGTAACAAGACTGTTAAGCTCACAGACGTACTGAAACTAAAGCACGCAGCTTTTTCACACGTCACTGCCGAACGCTGGCGGGATATAGAACGGCTCGTCATAAAGGAAGAAAAGAAAATGCTGCCCCTGGTTGGCTTCGTGGATTCTATCGTTGATAAGTTAGTCATCAGCGTAGCAGGTGACACTTCCAGAACTGAAATGCATTTGTCGGATTCGGATAAGGAAGGAGCTAAGAGATTACCAGACGACTGACTATAAGTAATACCTTCAGTGGCTTCAATATTTAACTATACGGTGAAATCCTTCAACACTCTCTTACGTTACACACAGTTTATGCAGAAAAATTACCCTGTGGTTCAGTCAGGAATTTTCAAAAAATGGTTCAAATGGCTCTGAGCACTATGGGACTTAACATCTGTGGTCATCAGTCCCCTAGAACTTAGAACTACTTAAACCTAACTAACCTAAGGACATCACGCACATCCATGCCCGAGGCAGGATTCGAACCTGCGACCGTAGCAGTCGCGCGGTTCCGGACTGAGCGCCTAGAACCGCTAGACCACCGCGGCCGGCAGGAATTTTCATCATTCTTGTTTTTAATTACAATAGTACGTTAGGTTAAAACCATAACGTGTTGCTGTTTTGGTCTAGTCGTCTAAGGAGCATGTTGTGGGAGATCAGGAATGTATTATTTCATTCTGCTTAAAAATTAAATGACAGTCGAAGCAGTATTGCTCCACTGCTCGTCTCTTTTTACATGTGAACTGCAGCTGGCCACGTCACTGCAGGCTAGCTGTACCAGCTGCCTAGCTAGCCAATGCTGTCCAAGTTAAACGCGCCAGTAAAGCAGTTGTCCCGTACTATCACTAAGTCGACGTACTCTTAACTCACAGCACAAAACGTACCCTTATTATCGTACTTGCCAGTAATCGAGACAGCTTGACTGCAGTCCCACGTGATACGGAAATCGAATGAGGTTCCAGCAAACGCGGAAGAATACATAGTGTAATGTTTACATCAGGTTTATTCTTATAGTGAACGGATTATAGCACAGTAACATACCTGGAAACGCGTTTATTATATGCATACAACAAACATATTTTACAAGCCACTAAGGATGCTTCGGAGATAAGAAAAAGCGGTGCGCGTATGGTATAGAAACAGCCAGCCTTCTATTTAGCTCCGTAGCGGAACCACATCTCCAGTAATATACACTCCTGGAAATGGAAAAAAGAACACATTGACACAGGTGTGTCAGACCCACCATACTTGCTCCGGACACTGCGAGAGGGCTGTAGAAGCAATGATCACACGCACGGCACAGCGGACACACCAGGAACCGCGGTGTTGGCCGTCGAATGGCGCTAGCTGCGCAGCATTTGTGCACCGCCGCCGTCAGTGTCAGCCAGTTTGCCGTGGCATACGGAGCTCCATCGCAGTCTTTAACACTGGTAGCATGCCGCGACAGCGTGAACGTGAACCGTATGTGCAGCTGACGGACTTTGAGCGAGGGCGTATAGTGGGCATGCGGGAGGCCGGGTGGACGTACCACCGAATTGCTCAACACGTGGGGCGTGAGGTCTCCACAGTACATCGATGTTGTCGCCAGTGGTCGGCGGAAGGTGCACGTGCCCGTCGACCTGGGACCGGACCGCAGCGACGCACGGATGCACGCCAAGACCGTAGGATCCTACGCAGTGCCGTAGGGGACCGCACCGCCACTTCCCAGCAAATTAGGGACACTGTTGCTCCTGGGGTATCGGCGAGGACCATTCGCAACCGTCTCCATGAAGCTGGGCTACGGTCCCGCACACCGTTAGGCCGTCTTCCGCTCACGCCCCAACATCGTGCAGCCCGCCTCCAGTGGTGTCGCGACAGGCGCGAATGGAGGGACGAATGGAGACGTGTCGTCTTCAGCGATGAGAGTCGCTTCTGCCTTGGTGCCAATGATGGTCGTATGCGTGTTTGGCGCCGTGCAGGTGAGCGCCACAATCAGGACTGCATACGACCGAGGCACACAGGGCCAACACCCGGCATCATGGTGTGGGGAGCGATCTCCTACACTGGCCGTACACCACTGGTGATCGTCGAGGGGACACTGAATAGTGCACGGTACATCCAAACCGTCATCGAACCCATCGTTCTACCATTCCTAGACCGGCAAGGGAACTTGCTGTTCCAACAGGACAATGCACGTCCGCATGTATCCCGTGCCACCCAACGTGCTCTAGAAGGTGTACGCCAACTACCCTGGCCAGCAAGATCTCCGGATCTGTCCCCCATTGAGCATGTTTGGGACTGGATGAAGCGTCGTCTCACGCGGTCTGCACGTCCAGCACGAACGCTGGTCCGACTGAGGCGCCAGGTGGAAATGGCATGGCAAGCCGTTCCACAGGACTACATCCAGCATCTCTACGATCGTCTCCATGGGAGAATAGCAGCCTGTATTGCTGCGAAAGGTGGATATACACTGTACTAGTGCCGACATTGTGCATGCTCTGTTGCCTGTGTCTATGTGCCTGTGGTTCTGTCAGTGTGATCATGTGATGTATCTGACCCCAGGAATGTGTCAATAAAGTTTCCCCTTCCTGGGACAATGAATTCGCGGTGTTCTTATTTCAATTTCCAGGAGTGTATTAATAATAACAATGCACTAATCACTGATTAAAAGATTTTATTGTTATAATTGTTATGTATTAGCTGACAAAAAACTGAAGCACCCAAAAACATGGTTGGATGTCATCTAACTTATTTACGCACCATCTGCGGGTATGTAAATGATTAGAGTTGCAGTTCTGTGTGAACGGCTAGCAGAGGGCATTAATGTTGTTCATATGTAGTGTTGTTACAAGGCATGAAAGGGTATATAACGACCGTGAACAGCTTCTGAGGTGAATGATCACTGTGAAGGACACGGAGATGCCACGCACTCGTACGAGACAGCGTTATCAGCGCCTGACAGAGTTTCAGAGGGGTCTCGCTGTAGGTCTTCAGTTGGCTAGCTAGTCTAATTATGAAATATTCAGATTTGTGAGACATTCGAATGTGACAATTTCATTAAGCTGGATTTATGGGAACGTGAGGACGGGGATACTGGTCGTCAAGATTACGGTCGACCAAGTCTGACCATCACAAGGAAGGATAGCCGTACTCTGCACCAAGCATATCATAAACCATTCACATCTGCCCCTGGACTCTGAGAACAAGTATTGGACTCCCCGCAACATTCTGTCTCATCATGCACCATTTGTCTAAGACTAGCAGCACCCGGACAAGGGAATTACCGTCCCATGCGTAGGCTGCCGTTAACATCACTACAGAAACTACTGCTTTTGGAGTGGTTCTGGGACCGGGGAGCAGCGACTGCTGGTGAATGGCGTCGCATTGTGTTCAGCGATGAATACCGTTTCTGCACTACTTCGAATGACCATCGTCGGCGATTATGGCGGTGACTTGGAGGGGAACTGCGGTGTTATTTCTGGTGTCATGGTGTGGAGAGCCATCCGGTATGCCTTAGGTCACGACTGGTAGTGACTGAGGGAACACTAACGGCACAACAGTTCGTCACGGACATGCGGCGTGCTAAATGTGACTGATCGTGGTGCCATTTTTCAACAAGACAATTCTCGTCCACACATTGGACATGTCTCTGTGAACTGTATGAGTGATGCTGAGGTACTATCGTGGCCAGCACTATCCCAAGATCTGTCCCCAGTAGAACATGTGCGTGACCAGCTCGGACGTGAACTACGTCCCAGTACCAGTATCTAGGATATCAACGACAAGATATAACAGACCATTTGTAACAGCAAAATTAGAATCATATATTAATACCTTCAGCTGCTGACAGTCGTTGTTGTATATCAACGGGGATAGGTGAAAATGTGTGCCCCGAACGGGACTCGAACCGGGGATCTCCTGCTTACATGGCAGACATTCCATCCATCCTTTTTTAAAATTGATCGTTAAATTCGTTCGGGGCGGTCGTCCGATGACACCCGCTCAGCCTCTCCGTTGATTCCTTCACTCAGTTTTCTTTCTTTTTTTTTATTTTTTTATTTTTATTTTTTTACGAGTATAACAGAGGGCAGCTACCCCTCTGACGGAACACGTTGAGGTACTGTGCCGGCTCCATCTGAGCCACAAAGGGCGACTGCAGGGACTATCCCGCGCACGCCTCCCGCGAGACCCACATTCTCATCTTATATGTTCACACACTACATTCGTAGTGTCCCTACCCAACACACTCATTACTCGTGGAAGACATTCTTACCAAGTCCCATAAGAGTTCGGGTAATATGTGTGCATCCGCACAGAAGAGGAAGGTCATGGCCGGTATTGCCAGAACTATATACTTGTATGGATATGGTGTCTGTTCTTTCGGACATGTTCGAACTCTTACGGGACTTGGTAAGAATGTCTTCCACGAGTAATGGGTGTGTTGGGTAGGGACACTACTAATGTAGTGTGTGGACATATAAGGTGAGAATGTGGGTGTCGCGAGAGGCGTGCGCGGGATAGTCCGTGCAGTCGCACTATCCTCTGTGCCCTCGGTGACTCAGATGGATAGAGCGTCTGCCATGTAAGCAGGAGATACCGGATTCGAGTCCCGGTCAGGTCACACATTTTCACCTGTCCCGGTTGATATATATCAACGCCCGTCAGCAGCTGAAGGTATTAATATATAATTCTAATTTCGTTCTAGACGGCTGCAGGTCATCAATGTCGGACATGTCCGAAAGAACAGACACCATATCCATATAAGTATATTTTGAACAGCTGTGAGCCAGCTTTCCTCAGAAGAGGTTACAACGGCTTTATGACACCCTTCCAAACCAAGTCAGTGCACGCATCGAGGCCAGAGTGTGTACAACGTCACACTGTTAAGTAGGCTTATACTGCCAATTTCTTTGTAAATTTGATTCGGCTTTGAAATCACTGAAAAGTCACATACCGTTTCAATCTGTGAAGTTTTCTTTTTTTTTCCTGCTCCTCCTTCTATGTCTTCACTTCTTTTGTTTGGCGGTGTAATTAAACATTTTATTATCATTATTGTAATCGTTGGCATCTGTGGCAAATTAATAATGGGGGTGACGGCAAGATAAATCTGGGGGAGAGGGGGGGGGATGAAAGAAACACTATAACAAACTATGATACCTCAGAAATGCACCCTGGATCCTCGAAAGCGTGAATTGGTATGGATATTTTGAGACACTCTGTATAATCGCAGGCACTGACTTGAAAACTGTTTCTTGGAATTTAATAAGTAGTTTTTTGTGCAGTATTAGGCATGTGTCTAGCAGAATGTCAACTGGACGATGACGAAATCCAGAGAATAAATGAAATCGTTTGTTAACACGCGTAACAAAGACTCTGAACACGAAAATTAGTAAATCACAGGAAATAAGAGCATGCCGTAAACACTATGTCTCGTATACAGCATTCCGTGTTGTTTGGCGGCAAGCGCCGCATGGAAAGGAACTGGAGAGAAAAAGTGAGAAGCGAGTTCACGGAACTCCGGGGCTGAAGCAAGAACTTGTGCGGATGTAGCTGGGGATGACAGTAATACTGTCAGCTCGAGACGAAAAAAGGTAGCTGGAGAGTGCCATTAGGGCACACACATGCGCGTGGCAGCTGGGCAAAATTAAGTTTGAGGCTGTTGCCTGGGAGCGGGAGTGGTGGAAGACAAGGGCAGGTCGATAGGCGCGCCTCGGCCCACGTGACCATTTTGCGAAAGCTGCGCCGCTCCGCCCTCGGCAGTGGGCCTCCACCCGCGCCGCAATCACACTCGACACGTCACTGCCGGATTACTTCGCACAGGGCAAAACGCCGCGCGCGTTTCCGGAATAGGCCGCCACTTAAGGCTGAGATTAAATTTGGGCGGAAACGCCGCAATTTTTATCGTTACCCGCACTACAAACTGGCCTACGTGTTACTCTTCCCGTATTTGTCTATATTATTAAACGGCTAATTCCAGTCACAGACGCAGTTGCAGGTTTTGCCTATCTAATGGCTTCCGGAGGTAACAACAATTTGATTTTCAGTATTTCGTACAGTTATTGACTGAATTTAAAAATTTTAAATGCTGTCATAATCTTCACATTAAGAACTATAATCGTATCTTAGAGTTTTAACCCAGTAAGTCAAGTATCACAGTTAAAAACCGTGCAAATTTCTTTTAGGCAGCATAAATCATCGTGCGCAGAATACCCAGGGTATATTCACGCAGTATTTGAGAATGAGAGCGCTTAGCAAATTCCAAGAAAAACCCTTACGATACTTTTCCTCCCTGAATCCCGCACAAAATGATGAAAGGAAAAAAGTTTATCCTTTACGTTAGCTGTTGATGCAGTAAAACTTCAGTACCACGCATGATGTTTTAATTTATTACTTGCTTACTAGAAACTGTATTCTCAACACATTTTACGGGCAGCATTCGTATACAGGGTGTTACAAAAAGGTACGGCCAAACTTTCAGGAAACATGCCTCACACACAAATAAAGAAAAGATGTTACGTGTACATGTGTCCGGAAACGCTTAATTTCCATGTTAGAGCACATTTTAGATTCGTCAGTATGTACTGTACTTCCTCGATTCACCGCCAGTTGGCCTAATTGAAGGAAGGTAATGTTGACTTCGGTGCTTGTGTTGACATGCGACTCACTGCTCTACAGTACTAGCATCAAGCACATCAGTACGTAGCATCAACAGGTTAATGTTCATCACGACCGTGGTTTTGCAGTCAGTGCAATGTTTACAAATGCGGAGTTGGGAGATGCCCATTTTATGTATGGATTAGCACGGGGCAATACCCGTGGCGCCGTACGTTTGTATCGAGACAGATTTCCAGAACGAATGTGTCCCGACAGGAAGACGTTCGAATCAATTGATCGGCGTCTTAGGGAGCACGGAACATTCCAGTCTATGACTCGCGACTGGGGAAGACCTAGAACGACGAGGACACCTGCAATGGACGAGGCAATTCTTCGTGCAGTTGGCGATACCCTGTCAGCGTCAGAGAAGTTGCTGCTGTACAAGGTAACGTTGACCACGTCACTGTATGGAGAGTGCTACGGGTGAACCAGTTGTTTCCGTACCATGTACAGCGTGTGCAGGCACTATCAGCAGCTGATTGGCCTCCACGGGTGCACTTCTGCGAATGGTTCATCCAACAATGTGTCAATCCTCATTTCAGTGCAAATGTTCTCTTTACGGATGAGGCTTCATTCCAACGTGATCAAATAGTAAATTTTCACAATCAACATGTGTAGGCTGACGAGAATCGGCACGCAATTGTGCAATCACGTCATCAACACCGATTTTCTGTGAACGTTTGGGCAGGCATTGTTGGTGATGTCTTGATTGGGCCCCATGTTCTTCCACCTACGCTCAGTGGAGCACGTTATCATGATTTCATACGGGATACTCTACCTGTGCTGCTAGAACATGTGCCTTTACAAGTACGACACAACATGTGGTTCATGCACGACGGAACTCCTGCACATTTCAGTCGAACTGTTCGTACGCTTCTCAACAACAGATTCGGTGACCGATGGATTGGTAGAGACGGACCAATTCCATGGCCTCCACGCTCTCCTGACCTCAACCCTCTTGACTTTCATTTGTGGGGGCATTTGGAAGCTCTTGGCTACGCAACCCCGGTACCATATGTACAGACTCTTCGTGCTCGTGTTGTGGACGGCTGTGATACAATACGCCATTCTCCAGGGCTGCATCAGGGATTCCATGCGACGGAGGGTGGATGCATGTATCCTCGCTAACGGAGGACATTTTGAACGTTTCCTGTAACAAAGTGTTTGAAGTCACGCTGGTACGTTCTGTTGCTGTGTGTTTCCATTCCACGATTAATGTGATTTGAAGAGAAGTAATAAAATGAGCTCTAACATGGAAAGTAAGCATTTCCGGACATATGTCCACATAAAATATTTTCTTTCTTTGTGCGTGAGGAATGTTTACTGGAAGTTTGGCCGTACCTTTTTGTAACACCCTGTATATCGCTGGATACACATACAAAATCATTGTACTGGACGTAGTGCAGGAGGGATGATCTCATAAACATTGAGATGTATGAAAAACTAACTTTTGCTTAAAACGGAGCGCGATTTACTCATGCTACGTCCATCCGATCTTTGATAATGAGAACACTTAGCATACTTCCATCAAAATTTAAAAATAATTTCAAGTATTTTCTAAACTTTTTCTCAAATGGTTCAAATGGCTCTAAGCACTATGGGACTTTGCATCTGATGTCATCAGACCCCTAGACTTAGAACTACTTAAACCTAACTAACCTAAGGACATCACACACATCCATGTCCGAGGCAGGATTAGAACCTGCGACCGTAGCAGCAGAGCGGTTCCGGACTGAAGCACCTAGAACCGCTCGGCCACAGCGGCCGGCTCAAACTTTTTCTCGCTCACATTATTAACGTCTCATATGTAACACATTAACTTATTTGTAAAGCAAACGTTTGAAGCTGTTTCAAACAGGGAAGGCCGATTCTTGAAGACTCTATGGTAGGAGTTTTACTGGTACCACAGCAAGGAAAGTTTTACAGTCAAATCCTAGCGAAAAATTATAATTTTTTCTATTGGACTTACAGTATACTGCTCGAGCACCAACTTGGCCTAAATGATTGAAAGGGAGTAAGCCGGAACTACACCAAAGATACATCGGATAATATAGCCGAAATTCATCTGCTGTGGTATACTATGACGTAATTGCGCTATCCTCAGAGCCATAAATTGCGATAGTTAGATGACCGCGGTGTTTCTTTGCTTTCGAAAACCTTCTGCTCATTACCATGCTGATACCTAATTCTCCTTCTTTTCCGTTTCAGATCGAGTAAATATCACGTTTAAGAGGCTAAGGCAGCTTTACGTTCTTCCTGCTGTTCCTTCTGTGTAACCGCGGGGATGTTAATCACTACGTTTCACTCACTACTCAATATGGGTCCAGACATTTCCTGTGGGATTACGATCGGGCGACATAGCTGGCCAGTCCACGTGGGCTCCTAAATGTTGGTCAAACCAGAAACGTATGCGTGCAGTCTTGTGAACACAGCTGTTGCCCTCTTAAAGAAGCCGGTAGCGTTGTCAGCACGTTCATCATGAAGATTTAGTAGAAAGGCTTACATTTCGTCACCGAGAAAATTGAAATAGACATAATGGTTCACATTCACAGTAGCCTGAATGAGTGGATCTAGGTGATGATCCGAAAAACACAGCCAAATCATCACAGAACCACCTGAGGCCTGAATTGCACAATCCACGCATTACGGCTGAAATGCTTCATTGTGTCGTCGGTGACTCGCCGCTTTGCATCATTTGGGAAGAGGCAAAACTGCGGATCGTCCAATCACACTACAAGGCTACAGCCAGATAACTAAGGCATTCTGTGTTATTTGGCCAACTGAAGATGTGAGATTTTATATGCCGATGTGAGCAGCGGCCTTTTACCTGACAGAAATTTCTCATACTGAGAAAATGAAAGGAGCAATCTGGATTTAACTTTGAAAAAAATTTTATAGCCAAGTTCGCATTAATTAATGTTTATTATTGACGACCTGGCTCCACAGCTGAAACCATTGACTAATATTTATTATTGACGACCGGGCTCGACAGCTGAAACTGTCATCTTCTGACCTGTAACATATTGCTTTACATGGGATACATCTACCAACATGATTTGTGAAAAACGTTTATGTTTGACGTAACAAATAAGGAAAGGGAAACTGAACGTTTTCATACATTCAAAATTTTTTTTTTGTTCTATATCATGGCCCATTATGAGTTTATCAGCCATGCCATGTCGTCATTATGAGGGAGAACATACTGCACATACATAGGTTTGTCAAAAGTAAAACCGTATACAGATAAAAAGTACCTTGTGCAAATGGGCATGTTCACACATGAACACTACACGGAGGCTTGTTAGTTCTTAACATGCACGACGTATAGTAAAAATGCACATTTGTACAAATGTTTATCTCTACATGACATCATGGATGCGTTTCATTTGAAGTATACGGAGCGACTGGATGACATCGAGGCAAAGATGAGGCATGCACATAATTGCTGCCACTAGATGGCACTTACGTAGGTATCTTAAAACTAGAACGCAAATTATTTTCTTTTTACTTTTAAAATTGCAGTTTTTTGTTAATATCCCTTTACATTACTACACTAGAAAAACTGCACTGTTTTTTTGTATAAGAACTATTTTTACATTTTCACAATATACTTGAAAAACTCTTATTACAACATGCTTTGCATGTAGGTTTTTGGTATTTATTCCGTTACAATATATTTCAGTTTTATTGTGACGTGACCTTTTGTACACGGCGGACATGCCGCCGCCGTCACCCCCCGTCCACCTTCTCCAGTTTGCCGATGACACCGCCTTCCTTGCCCTTGCCCCCACCCTGCAGCGCTCCCAACACCTTCTCCAATCCCATCTTGACCGGTTCACCGCTTGGTGCAACCAGTGGTTGCTCAAGGTCAATCCCTCCAAAACCCAGGCGATCATTGTAGGCAAAACTACCCCTTCCTTCCGCCTCCTTGATTTCTACATCACCATCTATGGCCGTCCTATCGCCCTCACTCCCACCCTTAAGTACCGTTGCGTCACCCTCGACCGTCGCCTCTCCTGGACTCCCCACCTCCGGACAATCCAAGCCAAGGCACGCTCCCGACTCAGTCTCCTCAAGCTCCTCTCCGGCCGTCCGTGGGGTCTGGACCCCTCCACCATCCTCCACACCTATAAATCCCTCATCCGCCCTATCCTTTGTTATGCCCATCCGGCTTGGATCTCCGCCCCCCCTACCTTTTATAAATCCCTCCAAATCCTTGAACGCCATGCTCTCCGCCTCGCCTATCGCATCCGTCTCCCCTCCCCTACGCGGATCCTGTACGATCTCATCCCCTTCCCCCACCTCCTCCTTTTCCTTGAAAGGATACGGATCCTGTACACCTCCCGTAAACTCGATCCTCCTCAACCGCTCATCTTCCTGATCCTCTCTCACCCCCGCCCGCTGCCGCGCCTGTATTCCCACGTCCTACCCGGTCTCCATCTCTCCACCCTCTTTACCCTCTCCCAAGGTGGCTTCCGCCAGCTCCCCCTCCCTGATGATGTCCTCCTCCCCTCCATCTACCCCTCCTATCAACTTTGACCCTGCCCCACCCCCCACTTCCGGTGTCCTTTCCCTTAGGCACCCTCCCTCCCTTCTCTTCCCTTCCCTTCTCTTTCCTTTTCCCCCGTCCCCTACCTCTACCCCTCTTCCACCGGGCTTCCCCTCCCCCTTCCTCCCTCCCCCCTATCTCCCCTGCCCGTGGCATCTCTGCTCTCCCCTCTCGGTCTCCCACT
Source organism: Schistocerca serialis cubense (assembly GCF_023864345.2). NCBI lineage: Eukaryota > Metazoa > Arthropoda > Insecta > Orthoptera > Acrididae > Schistocerca > Schistocerca serialis. The sequence continues at coordinate 250,406,089 of NC_064640.1, forward strand.
CCCCTTCCTCCTCCTCCTCTCTTGGCAGGTCCCCGGACTCGCACACGCATGGTGAACATTTGCGCGCCGGAGATCATCGCCATCAGTGTCTCGTGTGTGTGCTTCGTTTTGTGTTTCGCGTTCTTTCGCCGTTCCAACTCCACTGTTCACATGTGCCGTCGCCGTCCTCCGTGTTTTGTGCGCCGTGTCAACAAGTGTTAGTGTTTTTATCGTCCAGCGTGAACGGCTTCATGTTTATTGTTTCTTTTTTTTTTGTATCTCCGTTTTTTTGCCCGCCGTTTTTTTGTATTCTCTGTATCACTTCTATGTCATGTTATTGTTCCACTTAAGGCTGAAGAGCAGCGTAATAAGCTGCTGACAGCCCGCCTGTATAGGTGATTAAAATTACAATAAAGGAAAAAAAAAATTGTGACGTGGGCGTCCCATCCACATGCAGTCAACATGCACAACCATCAGTTTGAGTGTGCCCGTACAAAAAATTGGTTCAAATGGCTCTGAGCACTATGGGATTTAACATCTGAGGTCATCAGTCCCCTAGAACTGGGAACTACCTAAACCTAACTAACCTAAGGACATCACACACATCCATGCCCGAGGCAGGATTCGAACCTGCGACCGTAGCGGTCACGCGGTTCCAAACTGAAGCGCTTAGAACCGCACGGCCACACTGGCCGGCTGTGCCCGGACATACGCGTATGTACGTACATACGTACATAAGAGACTTGATATGCTTATAAGATATGTAACGTATGACATGAGTCTTGAAAGAAAAGGGGGCGGGGTGCATATACATAAAACATTCACACTGAATACTGCTAGTTATAATATGTGTATTTAGCAGGTAACATTAATCTACAGTGTATGTACAAATATTATCTTTTAGAAACAGTAAAGCACTGAAGTATAGTTATTCAAGAGGGCAATGTATAAGTGCATGGAAAGAATATGCTTCTCAGGGTGTCCCACATAAACTTTTCACAGCCAATATCTCTGGAACCACAATAGACACCGACAAACGGCTTCCACGGGTATGAATGTACGGCAGCGGCTCACAAAAGTAAATACTATGAGATATTCTAAGCCGTGTGCAAATATCGGTTTCAACAGAAACGCCGGCCGGTGTTGCCGAACGGCTCTAGGCGCTTCAGTCTGGAACCGCGCGACCGCTACGGTCGCAGGTTCGAATTCTGCCTCGGGCATGGATGTGTGTGATGTCCTTTGGTTAGTTAGGTTTAGGTAGTTCTAAGTTCTAGGGGACTGATGACCTCAGATGTTAAGTCCCGTAGTGCTCACAGCCATTGAAACCAATCAACAGAAACTTATGGACACCCCAAATTATTCCATACGCAATTAGTAGCATGAGAAATCCCAATAATGTCGGCATTGGTTGCATCGCAATACGTCAATTACATTTCTAGAAATTGAAACTCGACGTTGACTCCTGAATAAAAGAAACGCGCTGCTTTTTGCACTTCCCGCGCTGCAAGTGTGACCCGCACTTTGCTCGTAATGGCGATTTGATTGGCGTACGTATACTTACTTTCACTGTTATCAAGAGAGCCAAAAGTAATTATAGGGATTCCTGCCATAAATATTGCTATATACGTAACGCTGTTCCTCGTGGTGCGACTGCTGCGGTCGCAGGTTCGAATCCTGCCTAGGGCATGGATGTGTGTGATGTTCTTAGGTTAGTTAGGTTTAAGTAGTTCTAAGTTCTAGGGGACTGATGACCACAGCTGTTAAGTCCCATAGTGCTTAGAGCCATTTGAACCATTTTTTTTTTTTTTGTTCCTCGTGCATGTTGTATTTATATTTGGAACAGTACTGGCCGGTGTAGCCGCCGCCTTACATAGCCCATGTCAACTTTCGCGTCTCTAGTTGTCTACAGGAACGGGTCGCAATCGCCTCTGTGTGTGGGAATAGCTCACTACGAAGCAGGTTGTCCTGTGTGGAAGTACATACAGGTACATTGCACCGGTGCACTCTACACTATTATTGGTGCCACTGCTGCATCTGTGATATTAATTTAGCTGTCCATCCGTTCTAGGCATTCGACACGGTATTCACAAATGAGGAAATGGTTGACTTGATATTACTGTGAGGAGAATGTCATCAAAATGACAGACGTGCGTCACAGATGTATGCCCAGCGGTACCTTGATAGACGTCATCCGACCCGCCCTACCTTCCTGACAAGGGAACCTCCCCATCGCACCCCCCCCCCCCCCAGATTTAGTTATAAGTTGGCGCAGTGGATAGGCCTTGAAAAACTGAACACAGATCAATCGAGAAAACAGGAAGAAGTTGTGTGGTACTATGAAAAAAATTAATAAAATATACAAACTGAGTAGTCCATGCGCGAGATAAGCAACATCAAGGACAACCTGAGCTCGGGAGCGCCGTGGTCCCGTGGTTAGCTTGAGTAGTTGCGGAACAAGAAGTCCTTAGTTCGAGTCTTCCCTCGACTGAAAATTTTACTTTCTTTATTTTCGCAAAGTTATGATATGTCCGTTCGTTCATTGACGTCTCTGTTCACTGTAATAAGTTTGGTGTCTGTATTTTGCGACCGCACCGCAAAACCGTGCTATTAGTAGACGAAAGGACGTGCCTCTGCAATGGGAACCGAGAACATTTGATCGCAAGGTCATAGGTCAACCGATTCCTCCACAGGAAAACACGTCTGATATACTCTATACGGCACTGGTGACGGCATGTGCGTCACATGACGGGAATATGTTGTCCACCCACCTAACTTGTACACTTAGCGAATGGGTAAAAAGATTCTTCTACCTTGCCCGATTTAGGTTTCCTTGTGGATATGATAATCACTCCCAAAAAAGTGATGAAACCATAAGAGTTTGTCACATAAACTGAAAATAAAAAAATAAACTTTTCACTCGAGAGAGGACTTGAACCTAGGACCTCTCGTTCCGTCGCTGCTCTCGCTAACCACGGGACCACGGCCATCCTCGACTACCATTGTCCTTGATGTTGCCTATCTTCGCATGGACTACTAAGTTTGTATATTTTACTAATTTTTTTCATAGTTCCACACAACTTCTTCCTGTTTTCTCGATTGATCTGTGTTCAGTTTTTCAAGGCCTATCCACTGTGCCAACTTATAACTAAACCTGAGGGGGGTGCGATGGGGAGGTTCCCTTGTGAGTACTGTTAGAAGGCTTCGCGCGACAGGGCAGTTGTCTCCTAAAACGCGGATTCGGAGCAGAGGCGTAACACCAGCAGAGGTAGCTGTTCAAGCGGCCACTGCAATAAAACCTCATGCAAGTATTCGTGAAATGGAGAGACAGATGGAGATCGCTGGAACAAGCGTGATGCGTATTCTGCAGAGGCATAGATACCATCCACACCACGTGGCGCTACATCAAGGCCTCCATGACAACGACGTTCACTGTCGCCTGGAATACTGTCAGTGCGTTCTGTAGCAAGGCCACGACTTTCTGCGTAGGATACTATGAGGCCACGTTTATAAACCATGGCAACGTCAACTTACACAACCCACACTCGATGTTGAACATCAACGTCAGTGGAGTATCAATGTATGATGTGGTATTATAGGACACCACATCATTGGTTCGTATTTCATCGATCGCAATCTTAGCGGGCGACAGTGTGAGCATTTCCTGAGATGCACCCTACCCGGATTGACGGAAGACCTACCCCTTCATTTGCGTCAAATAATGTGGTATCTTCATGATGGATGCCCGAAGGATTGGAAGGGATTACTTCTCTTCAAATAACATTAATCATGGAATGGAAACACACAGCAACAGAACGTACCAGCGTGACTTCAAACACTTTGTTACAGGAAACGTTCAAAATGTCCTCCGTTAGCGAGGATACATGCATCCACCCTCCGTCGCATGGAATCCCTGATGCAGCCCTGGAGAATGGCGTATTGTATCACAGCCGTCCACAACACGAGCACGAAGAGTCTGTATATTTGGTACCGGGGTTGCGTAGACAAGAGCTTTCAAATGCCCCCACAAACGAAAGTCAAGAGGGTTGAGGGCAGGAGAGAGTGGAGGCCATGGAATTGGTCCGCCTCTACCAATCCATCGGTCACCGAATCTGTTGTTGAGAAGCGTACGAACACTTCGACTGAAATGTGCAGAAGCTCCATCGTGCATGAACCCCATGTTGTGTCGTACTTGTAAAGGCACATGCTCTAGCAGCACAGGTAGAGTATCCTGTATGAAATCATGATAACGTGCTCCATTGAGCGTAGGTGGAAGAACATGGGGCCCAATCAAGACATCACCAACAATGCCTGCCCAAACGTTCACAGAAAATCTGTGTTGATGACGTGATTGCACAATTGCGTGCCGATTCTCGTCAGCCCACACATGTTGACTGTGAAAATTTACAATTTGATCAGGTTGGAATGAAGCCTCATCCGTAAAGAGAACATTTGTACTGAAATGGGGATTGACACATTGTCGGATGAAACATTCGCAGAAGTGTACCCGTCGAGGCCAATCAGCTGCTGATAGTGCCTGCACACGCTGCACATGGTACGGAAACAACTGGTTCTCCCGTAGCACTCTCCATACAGTGACGTGGTCAACGTTACCTTGTACAGCAGCAACTACTCTGACACTGACATTAGGGTTATCGTCAACTGCACGAAGAATTGCCTCGTCCATTGCAGGTGTCCTCGTCGTTCTAGGTCTTCCCCAGTCGCGAGTCATAGGCTGGAATGTTCCGTGCTCCCTAAGACGCCGATCAATTGCTTCGAACGTCTTCCTGTCGGGACACCTTCGTTCTGGAAATCTGTCTCGATACAAACGTACCACGCCACGGCTATTGCCCCGTGCTAATCCATACATCAAATGGGCATCTGCCAACTCCACATTTGTGAACATTGCACTGACTGCAAAACCACGTTCGTGGTGAACACTAACATGTTGATGCTACGTACTGATGTGCTTGAGGCTAGTACTGTAGAGCAACGAGTCGCATGTCAACAGATGAACCGAAGTCAACATTACCTTCCTTCAATTGGGCCAACTGGCGGTGAATCGAGGAAGTACAGTACATACTGACGAAACTAAAATGAGCTCTAACATGGAAATTAAGCGTTTCCGGACACATGTCCACATAACATCTTTTATTTATTTGTGTGTGAGGAATGTTTCCTGAAAGTTTGGTCGTACCTTTTTGTAACACCCTGTATAATATTTTGTCGTGTGAGATAATTCTCCACTGTCCGACTCATTTCAGTAAATTACATTTCTGTAACGCAGTTAAGTGGGTCCAAGGAAAACTCTCTTGGCTTTGCTGTTAAAACCTGCCACTGAACGAGCAATCTGCCAGCAGCAATCTTCAATTCTGATGGAAGCATGTTGAAAACGATTGTTACAGTGTGGACCACAGTCGTATGAAGAACAGTTGAGTATTTGCTCACAACAAAGAGGTTTTTCCTCTGTCTCTCACTCACTGGATTCATGTTGTTGTTCGTTCGAAAGAATTATACACGGATTTCATAAGCGATCAAATGTGCTGCGAGATCATTGTGCGAATTATCGGCTTCTTAACTAGATGCCTACATCATGAGTTTCATACATTATAATCATATATGATGTGATTAGCTTGGTTCCGGGCTAAAAATACTCCTTATATCTGGACTCAGTTAACCCAAAATATTATCCCGTATGACCTCATGGAATGTAAACAAATTACTAGGTTCTCATAGGTGCTAATCGTGGACAATAACAAGGGAAGCGCGTGACAACGAACGCTCAGAATCAAACGTAAATGTGCTTAGAACATAAATCGCTCATTCCAAACATGTTGGTAAGGGCCATTCACATGCGAAATGCAACTGTTGTCTGATAGCGCCATTCGACGGTGGTCAGATGGTCCTCTCGTAGATGAAAGTTTTCCGAACAGGGATGTTGTGCTCGAGATATTGCTACCGAAGGCAATAAAATATTGCCAGTCTCTTGATGTGTTCTTCTTTAGGCAGTATAAGCACTACATGAGAAAAATCGTTGATTTTGTAAGACTACAATGTGTAAAACTACAAGTAAAAATACGCGATCGTCATCTCACCATCAGATTGGACTCTGTGTTATACAACCAGCTTTCTGCATCGAATTACAAGCCTGTGTTACCGTAATCTTGTCAAACGGCAGATTATGACATTGACATACCAATACAATCATTTGAAAATGTAATTACTGTGGCGGTTGATACTGGACTGCTTGAATGCAGAAGTGATAGCGATTATGAAAAAGTGGCTTCAGTTAGACGTACACATTGTTCTATTTCACTGCGTTTGGACCATTTCAATGAAATCCCACACCTGCACTTTTAAGATTGAATTTTTGTGCAACACTGTCACGTCACTAGAAAAATTTATTTGTTCAGGTAGCGTAAATATTTTAAGCAAAGGGAACTATAATAATAAGTCACGGCAATGAAATTTGTGTGTTTTTGGTCCTGTTATATCCCTATTTTGCTTCTTCACGTTATCAAAGTTCCTCTATTACGCCTTCAGTACCTTATCATTAAAATGTCTCTCATGGTAAAACACGTAGTTTTGTACGCAAATGACTCACACCACTGGTTTTGGCATGGACGAATTACATTCTAAGAACATTTTAATTCATTTCTGAGCGTTCGAGGTCATTCACTTCCCTTGTAGCAGATTTCTCAGATACTTCATTATTACCTTAGTTTATTTTAGTTTCTAGTAAACCAACTTACTTTTGTTCCTTAAATCATTCTGTAAGATATTTAAGTAGTTATTGTTGTCGGAGAAGTTTTGATTCAGTTTGACCGCTATCGACAAGAAACTTCAAAATTGGTTCAAATGGCTCTGAGCACTATGAGACTTAACATCTGAGGTCTCAGTCCCCTAAAACTTAGAACTACTTAAACCTAACTAACCTAAGGCCATCACACACATCCATGCCCGAGGCAGGATTCGAACCTGCGACCGTAGCGGTCGCGCGGTTCCAGACTGAAGCGCTTAGAACCGCTTTTTTTTAACTCATTGTGTTCGACTTTGTTCGTTGCATCTGCTCGGGGTGGACGTCGTAAGACATCCGTTTAAGTTCGTTGTTGATCGATTAACTCAGTTTTATTTTTATTACAGAGGGAGCTTACCCACTGACCGAACACGCTGAGCTACAGTGCCGGCTTGAACCGCTCGGCCACATCGGCCGGCGACAAGAAACTATCATTGCATTGTCTGCCTATTTCAGTAATATCGGGAACATATGTATTCTCCATTTTCAGTTAATTTCTAATTAAAATTTTTTTTATTAGGTCGCTTTCTTGTCTCTCTGTCTGGTAAAAATATTGTAACTGATTTTTAATTGACTTTCCGATGAGCCAGAGAGAGACTTGAAATTTTAAACAAAGATCAGAACTGGATTACAATTCAGTTGTGTGGGTTGGACTACAATTCAACTGTGTGAGTGTGAGAAACACCTGCCTGCAACACAGAAGAGCGAGGAACTCAAAACGAAAGACAGAGAACCATAACGCAGAGCACCGCCTTTCCAATGGAGTTCCTGCATGACGGTTGTGCTTAGCAGATTGGGGCATAGCTCCTTTAGACGCAATATAAATTAGCTGCTGCCAAAAGAGTCTGCCATAACTCTTTCGATTTATAGGCGCACTTCTTAAGGCTTGAAACCGTTTCTGCCAAATGACACACAAATGACTTGCAACCTAGAAAAAAGTTACTGTGATAGAAAGACCCCCCCCCCCCCCCCCCCCCCCCGCTTCAGCACACCTACAGCTGAGGGTTGGGGTGAGAAGATACTTCAGGGACGCCTGGAGCAACTTCAACCAAATTTGGTACATATGTGAATCATTGTACTACGTTTTTATTAACTCGTTCTCCTGTCTCATTGGCCGGCAGCTGTGGCCGAGCGGTTTTAGGCGCTTCAGTCTGGAATCGCACGACCGCTAAAGTCGCAGGTTCGAATCCTGCCTCGGGCATGTATGATGTGTGATGTCCTTAGGTTAGTTAGGTTTATGTAGTTCTAAGTTCTAGGGTACTGATGACCTCAGATGTTAAGTCCCATAGTGCTCAGAGTCATTTGAACCATCCTGTTTCATTGTCCCTTCGGTACAAATTTTGTAATCGATTCCTGGTGAGCTAGAGATTTGAAACTTCAACATAGCTTAGAAGTGGATCACAAAGCAATATTAACTAGCTTTCTTGTGCGATGTGTGGCGGAGGGTACTTTATTTACCAGTGTTGCTTCCCAATGAGCTGTGGACTTGGAACTTACGACATAGCTCAGAATTTGATGACAGTGCAGCATTAAGTCGCTTTATTTCCAGGTGTGTGGCGGAGGGTACTTTGAGCACCACTGCCATTCCCTCCTTTCTACTTCGACCCGCGAATGGTTCTCGGGAATAATGGTTGTTGGTAAATCTACGTGTGCGCTGAAATCTCTCTAATTCTTACCTTCAGCATTTTTTGCGAGATACACGTAGGAGGAAGCAATATACTGACTTACGAAGGTGAAGAGGAACTGAGCTAAACATGAAATTTACCACATGTCTCTGTGGTGATCTCATCAAGATGTTTGACATCGGCTGAAAAATTGCACACACGTATGACTAACAAGCAGAAAATAATTATTTAAATAAAAATAAATTTTTAGTGTATCACGTTTTTAAAATGGACTAAAAAGTATCAAATAATTTCTTGTGTTGCTATACAGACTCCGAACACCACATAGATAATTCTGAAGAATGTGTGATTGTTAATTTTTAATAGCTGTGAAAATATTAGTAAGACTCATAACGAAAAACGTGGGACACATGTAGAACGTAAGTGATGCATGAATAGTTATAAACTATTGTCTATTGCATGCACCCTCCCTCCCCCCCTCCCTTTTCGTTACAACTCTTACGAAAATTCACGATCACAAATTTTGAGAGCTATTTACATGCTGTTCGGAATCTGTGTGAGGCTAGGAGAAATTATTTTATAGTTTTTAGCCCGATGTAAAATTATGTAATATTAAACATGTTTTCTTTAAATAATTATTACATTAAATGATTCTTAAATTTTTCTGCTTCCTTATTAGAAATATCCTCACTATATCCTATACTGAATCGACTTTATACGCTACTTGCAAATCTCATATTCTTAGTCTCTCTAATGCCAATCGTTAGACTTAACAACACACTCATTGTCTGATAACCAACTAATAATTATTTTCACACTGAATCTAGCTTGACCTATCACATTAATGACGATGTTACCTGTTGCTGTATCGATGCTTCTCTATACCCTTGCTCAGAAAGTAGCCGTTAAAAGTAAGTTATAGGATGGTAGGTCACCTTCTAGTCATTTAATCGTGTAGTTGAAAGTAAGGATATGGCTGCTTCTAAATCACGATAGGCTCAAAATCGTAGCGAAAGGAACGGAAAATTTGTTCAGTGGAAGTTCCCGATTGAATGTGCAGTAGCTTAGGAAATCTGGTTATTGCTTACTTAATGTTTATCACTGCGATCTTATTGTGGCGAGTATAAAACAATCAGAAACATACAGACGTGTGCAAAAGTTAAGGACGAAAGTAACTTTCGCATCTTGAGTCACTACCAAGAAATATTGCTCGATGAAACTTGGACCATACTGCCAGTATAGCACAGAAGGTAACTGAAAGAAATACGCAGTGACACGAACAGAGATGACATTTTTATTCAAAGACAATAATTACCCTGAATTCACTGGCCATTACAAAATGGTCATGTGTACGTTACGTGTTCCCACCTCTCGCCTAATGAAGGTACATGCAGCATTGCCGAACACGATAGATTTGGTGATCCATGTGTTATTTATTTATTTTATTTATCGTATCCAAGACATCACCGTTTTACAAAAAAAATTATATTACAATGCAAGAGAGGCAGTTATAATACAATATTACATGGTTATAAGGTAAATTAACTACAATAATATAGAAAAGTATGTAACATATAATGATAAGCGCTAAGGATGCGAAACAGAGCGATTTTAATATCCCACGTGAAGCCCAATACACTGCAGCTTGAATAGCCTTGTCATTTGCTTCAAATAGGTCTTGAGTCGAACACGGGTTGTTTAGTTTCCTGCAGACCAGTAGGTGTCGTGGGTCTTACTGTTCTCCACACTCGCAGGGCTCGTCTGCACTGATGTAGCCCCATTTTTCCAAGTTTGCTCTGCATCTTGATACGCCTGTTCGTAGTCTATTCAGGGCTTTCCAGGTCGTATATGGGAGTTCAGAGCCAGCTGTGGGTTCTTCCCTGGGGCTATTCCCTGGTCTTCCTGGGTCCACATTGTACCACAGCTCTTCTCGTCGTGCTCTAGGCGATAAAAGAGTTGCTTCAGTTGTTCGTAGGAAACTGTTCCTTGATTTAAGTCGGCGAGGTTGAAGATTGTATCCGAACATTGGATGCCTGGGATCTGTCTCCTGTTTATGTTTCTCGATTTCTGCGGCAGTCCTTCTTCTGATGTCTGGCGGGGCTATGCCCATGAGGTGGTACAGCTGCTTTGTGGGAGTTGGGCGGAGGCATCCTGTCACGGTGCGTCCAGTCTCATTCAATTCTATATTTACTTGTTCAGCGTGGGTGGAATTTTGCCAAACGGGTGCCGAGTACTCCGCAGTGGAGAAACATAAAGCTAAAGCTGACGCGCGGAGAACTGTAGGTTGCGCTCCCCATCTGCTATTTGTTAGCTTGCGGATGATGTTGTTCCTGGCACTCACTTCCATCTTTGTGGCCAAACAGTGTTCCTTGTAGGTGAGAGCACGGTCAAGTTTAATCCCAAGATATTTTGGTGTGTCGCAGTGAAATAGATGTTGTCCCTTCCAGCTTATGTTGAGTTTCCTCCTTGCTTCTTATTACGTAGGTGAAAAGCACAAACCTGGGTTTTTGCTGGGTTTGGCTTGAGGTGGTTATTATCATAATAGTCACCCAGCTTTTCAATCGCTAAAAGCTGGGTTGACATCATGCTGTATGAACGTACTGACTTTCAAATCTTGAACACGGTGCACCCACCGGTCAGTTTTATGGTGGGACTGTACGTCTTCCCCATGTGATTCTTTTGAGGGGTGCATGCGATCCTGACTTCACCTTTACGGATGACAATGCGCGACCGCATCGAACAGTGCACTCGAGGAGCTCTTGGAACGAGAGAATTATTTGGCGACGGTACTGGCCTCCCCGGTCCACCTATTTAAATCCCAATGAGCACTTGCGAGAAGCACTGAGCAGACGTATTGCACCACGTCCACAGGCACCAGTGACCATCCAGCAGTTGTGAGTCACGCTGTTGGAGGAATGAAACGCCGTACCACAAGAACTCATTACCATCGTTGTGGCCAGCATGGCAGCACGTTGCAGAGCAAGCATAGCTATCTTTTGTGAACACACACTCACACTTAAGCGCCAAAGAAACTGGTACAGGCATGCGTATTCAGATACAGAGATATGTAAACAGGCTGAATACGGCGCTGCGGTCGGCAAAGCCTATGTAAGACAACAAGTGTCTGGTGCAGTTGCTAGATCGGTTACTGCTGCTACAATGGTTGCTTATCAACATTTAAATGAGTTTAAACCTGGTGCTATGGTCGGCGCACGAGCGATGGGACACAGCATCTCCGAGGTAGCGATGAAGTGGAGATTTTCCCATATGACTATTTCACGAGAGTACCGTTAATATCAGGAATCTTGAAAAACACCAAATCTCGGACATCGCTGCATCCGAGAAAAGAGCCTACGAGAACGGGACCACCGACGACTGAAGAGAATCGTTCAACGTGGCAGAAGTTTAACTTTTCCGCAGATTGGTGGACATTTCAATGCTGGGCCATCAACAACTTTCAGCGTACGAACCATTCAACGAAACATCATCGATATGGGCTTTCGGAGCCGAAGGCTCACTCGTGTACCCTTGATAACTGCACGACACAAAGCTTTACGCCTCGCCTGGTCCCGTCAAAGCAGCGCAGGATTAGCCGAGCGGTCTGAGGCGCTGCAGTCATGGACTGTGCGGCTGGTCCCGGCGGAGGCTCGAGTCCTCCCCAGGGCATGGGTGTGTGTGTTTGTCCTTAGGATAATTTAGGTTAAGTAGTGTGTAATCTTAGGGACTGATGACCTTAGCAGTTAAGTCCCATAAGATTTCACACACATTTGAACATTTTTTTTTTTTGGTCCCGTCAACACTGACATTGAACTATTGATGACTGGAGACACGTTGCCTGGTCGGACGCGTCTCGTTTCAGATTGTATCGAGTGGATGGATGTGTACGGGTATGCACAGAATCTCATGAATCCATGGACTCTGCATGCCAGCAAGGGGACTGTTCGAGCTAGTGGAGGCACTGTAATGGTGTGGGGTGCGTGTAGTTGGAGCGATATGGGACCCCTGATACGTCTAGATATGAGTCTGACGGATGACACGTAGATAAGCATCCTGTCTGGTCACCTGCACCCATTCATGTCCATCGTGCATTCTGACGGACTTGGGCAATTCTAGCAGGACAATGCGACACCCCACGCGTTCAGAATTGCTCTAGAGTGGCTCTAGAAACATTCCTCCGAGTTTAAACACTTCCGCTGGTCACCAAACTCCCCAGATACGAGCATTATGGAGCATAGCTGGGATGCCTTGCAACGTGCTGTTCAGAAAAGATCTCCATCCCCTCGTACTCTTACATGGTGTCAGTTCCCTCCAGCACTACTTCAGACATTAGTCTAGTCCATGCCACGTCGTGTTGCGGAACTTCTGCATGCTCGCGGGGGCCCTACACATTAGGCAGATGTACCAGTTTCTTTGGTTGTTCTGTGTAAAAGCCACCTCCTGCCGTTTTTAATGCCCAAGGGACCATGAGGAATTGCAGTGACTTCAGTGTAATTTTTGTCTTTGAATAAAATCGTCATTTCAGTTCGTGTCATGCGTATTTCTTTCAATACCTTCTGTACTATACTGTAGAAGTTCTGTCTATGCATGGTCCAAGCTACATCGAGCCATGTTACTTGACCATGACATATCATGTGAAAGTTAGTTTTGTTCTTAAGTTTCGCACATCAGCGTATAATCTGCTGAGAGTTAACTTTAAAAGGCGACAAAACCTTGGTAAACTTACTCTTTACCAAGTGACGTTCTCACTTCCAAAGACGTGGTACCCAATACATACTTGTTGGGTGGCGTTCTAACCGAAGACAGACCATTTGAATACTGGCGGCAAAATTTTTGATTTTTAATATTTAATCAGGATGAGGCAGTAGTGCGACGTCGACGACATTTTCGTAGACAGCACCCAGCGCGCCGCGCGTCGCTCGCAGATACTCGGGAGGCGGTAGTTAAATCTCCGCACGCGCGCCGCTAGCGAGGTCTCGCTTCCATCAAAAAATGGTTCAAATGGCTCTGAGCACTATGGGACTTAACTTCTGTGGTCATCAGTCCCCTAGAACTTAGAACTACTTAAACCTAACTAACCTAAGGACATCACACACATCCATGCCCGAGGCAGGATTCGAACCTGCGACCGTAGCAGTCGCGCGGTTACGGACTGAGCGCCTTAACCGCGAGACCACCGCGGCCGGCTCGCTTCCATCGCTCGGTGCCTCCGATGGGGAGTGCGACGTATACGTTCTCGCAAACTAAGTTGACACTCGACGTGATGGCTGATGGGAACGACGGTAAAGGCATTTCCCATTTACAGTCGGTCTCATCAACCAATGCACCGAGTGTCAACTTAGTTTGAGAGAATGGCACACGCCACCAAAGAATGCCGAATCCACATGACGTCACTGCTTGGGACTTTGATTGGCCGGCGCATCTTCTTAAGCAGCCGCTCTCAGAGCTTTGCCACAGTCTCTGTCAATCTACGGACTTAGCAACCATACGGAGGTCTGGAGTGAGGAAATTACACGGACGTAGCACGGCGCTACTAACGAAGAGAACACAGCAAGTGCCGTAGACCGATTTCCCAGAAGCTTTGCTCAATGGAAGACATGTCAAAACCAGCGAACACGTGTCTCTCCGTAGATACTCGACAATCTAAGTTTTCGACGTAATTTAAATATCATTTCGGCCCCGATACTTTCATCCGAAACGGTGGCAAAGTGGCTAGCGTCACGGCCTCTCACTTTTGCGGCCCGTGTTCGAAGCCCGAGTTTTTGTTTTTATTTATTTTATTTTATTGTATTATTTTTTCGTTTATCTACCCATATCCGTAAAAGGTTACTGCAAGAATGTTCCATACCAAGTTAGAAGATACAAGGACGTTATATTACACTACTGGCCATTAAAATTGCTACACCAAGAAGAAATGCAGAGGATAAACGGGTATTCGTTGGACAGATATATTATACTAGAACTGACATGTGATTACATTTTCACGCAATTTGGGTGCATAGATCCTGAGAAATCAGTACCCAGAACAACCACCTCTGGTCGTAATAACGGCCTTGATACGTCTGGGCATTGAGTCAAACAGAGCTTGGATAGCGTGTACAGGTACAGCTGCCCATGCAGCTTCAACACGATACCACAGTTCATCAAGAATAGTGACTGGCGTATTGTGAGGAGCCAGTTGCTCGGCCACCATTGACCAGACGTTTTCAATTGGTGAGAGATCTGGAGAATGTGCTGGCCAAGGCAGCAGTCGAACATTCTCTGTATCCAGAATGGCTCGTACAACATGCGGTCGTGCATTATCCTGCTGAAATGTAGGGTTTCGCAGGGATCGAATGAAGTGTAGAACCACGGGTCGTAACACATTTGAAATATAACGTCCACTGTTCAAAGTGCCGTCAATGCGAACAAGAGGTGACTGAGACGTGTAACCAATGGCACCCCATACCATCACGCCGCGTGATACGCCAGTATGGCGATGACGAAATACACGCTTCCAATGTGCGTTCACCGCGAAGTCGCCAAACACTGATGCGACCATCATGATGCTGTAAACAGAACCTGGATTCATCCGAAAAAATTACGTTTTACCGTTCGTGCACCCAGGTTCGTCGTTGAGTACACCATCGCAGGCGCTCTTGTCTGTGATGCAACGTCAAGGGTAACCGAAGCCATGGTCTCCGAGCTGATAGTCCATGCTGCTGCAAACGTCGTTGAACTGTTCGTGCAGATGGTTGTTGCCTTGCAAACGTCCCCAACTGTTGACTCAGGGATCGAGACGTGGCTGCACGATCCGTTACAGCCATGCGGATAAGATGCCTGTCATCTCGACTGTTAGTGATACGAGGCCGTTGGGATCCAGTATGGCGTTCCGTATTACCCTTCTGAACCCACCGATCCAAATTCTGCTAACAGTCATTGGATCTCGACCAACGCGAGCAGCAATGTCGCGGTACGATAAACTGCAATCGCAATAGGTTACAATCCGACCTTTATCAAAGTCGGAAACGTGATGGTACGCATTTTTCCTCCTCACAAGAGTCGTCACAACAACGTTTCACCAGGCAACGCCGGTCAGCTGCTGTTTGTGTATGAGAAATCGCCGTTTGTGAATGCTCTGAAAAGCTAATCATTTGCATGTCACAGCATCTTCTTCCTGTCGGTTAAATTTCGCGTCTGTAGTACGTCATCTTCGTGGTGTAGCAATTTTAATGGTAGTAGTGTAATATATATGTGTTTATGGTATCTTCAGGGGTTCCAATCTTTTTTAAATTCTCATATTCTTGTATCAATTCTTGTATTAATTCTTATACAAGGGGTCCATTACAACTGAAGTTCCAATTTCAAAACTCTGAAGAAAGAGAATCTCTCCTCAGAATGACGTCAAATTTGAACAGCATATTATTAACGCAGTGGGAAACGTCATGGAACAAAAAATTTAACGAAAATTTGACCAATAGATGGCGCTATAAACGTGAGAATATGCACACCGACAGACGCGCGGCACCCGGTTGTTCCTCAGTTTGCGTCCGAGACGCCCAACTTGACTGTCTCCATGAAAGATTGAGCTTTGCTGGTAAAGATCTTTTACAAGAACGGTGACTGTGCGCTAGCAGCCCTGAAGAAGTTGCGGACTCACAAGAGTATGAAAAAAGGCCTTGTTCCGATGTCTGCTAAGGGTCTGGAGGAAATGATTATAAAATTCGAAAAGACAGGTTCTTCTGTAGTTCAGTGCGGCAGAGGGAGGAAAGCAGTTGATCCGACGTCTGTCGAATATGTGGTCACAGCAGTGCAGCAGGGACCAAGCGGTGCTGTGCAAATATGCAGTGCACAGAAAACTGCCCGAACGTTGGACATGCCTGCGAGTATGGTGCATAAAATCCTGCAGAAATCCTGCATTGCTTTCCATACAAAATCACCAGTTTTCAGGTGTTGCTTCCTGCTGATCTGCCAGCAAGATAAACGTTCGCTCTGGAATTTCTTGCTCGCATGGTAGTGGACGATAAGTGGTCATCGAACATTCTGTATGCAGACGAAGCTCTTTTCCATCTTCAAGGACATGTAAATATTTTAGAATTACGGAATATGGACAGCGGAAAATCTGCATTAGGACCGTATTGTTTCGAGTTGAGTCTAGCGGGCCCTGTTACCTGTAAATGCTATGAGAGTGTTTTGCGCACCAATGTCATCGCAACCCTTCAACGGCTTGGATGTGTGGGTAGGATCATTTTTATGCAAGATGGAGCGCCTGCATGCATTGCACAGCCAGTGAAGCGGCTGCTCCAGAGGCATTTCGGAAATGTTAGAATTATCATCTGTCATTTCCCTACAGCCTGGCCGTCCAGATCACCTGATCTTAATCCATGTGAATTCTGGCTGTGGCGTTATGTGAAAGACATTGTGTTCAGTATGCTAATTACAAACGTAGCTGAATTGAAGGCATGCATTGTGCAGCGTATTCTGAACGCGATCCCCGAGACACTCCGACCTGTTGTGAAACATACTGTTTCTCGATTTCAGTTTCTGACAGAGAACAGTGACAGCATATTGAACACGTCTTGCGCTAGTCTCACGACAATTAGAAACCGACGTCATTCTGCTTTTTATGCGGTTTTTGGCCTCAGAACAGTTAAAAACCAATTTTTCCCATCCGATGTGGGACCACCTTGCCATGGTGGATGGGCTTACCTAGTTAACAGTGCCACAATTCTTGATTGACGAGCTTGTGCAGTTGTGCACATTGAAGAGTACGGATGGTTTATGTGCAACACAACCCTTAACAGTAGTATTGCGATTCATCTGTCATTTGTAGCCGACCCCATTTACGTTTAGTCGCTTACAGTGTCATCTGCTGGTAATTTTTTTTTTGTGTGTGTGTGTTTGTGAATCAAGATACACTACAGGAAAGATACACTACAGGAATTTCAGATAATTTTCTCACAGATTGTCTTAATTCATTCACCAGACATACTGTTTAGCAGATGAATGAGGACAACATTATTTCAATGTACACGGGAAAACATTCGTGTAATAACTTTTTACGGACGTGCGTAGATCAATGAACAACAAAAATAAAAACAATAATCGGGTTTCGAACACGGGGCGCAAAATTGTGAAAGTCAACGCTAGACACTGTTCCACCACCTCAGTTGTAGTATTTTCTCGCTAAAAAGCACATAAAGGGGATCTAAAACTATGACCGTCATTTTCTCTGAAACGGTAGAGTACCTTCGGTTAAACTGAGACACGCCTTCGCTTATTTGGACCTGTCTTCCACTGAGCGAAGTTTCTGGGAATCCGGGTTATGGAAATTGCCGTGTTCTCTTCGTAAGCATTATTAGTTAGCAGTGACTTACGTGATTGTACCAACATTCAAGGCTATTTGTTTCTATGAAGAACATTACTCTCATTGTATATACACACATCAAAAAAGTTTTGCATCACCCCGGTTCCCAGAAATCCTGAAGACAGACATTGACTGTGGATATTGTATCACAGAGACAGTCTCTTTGACTGTTCAGAGATGTTACTAAACCCGCCCAAAGATGCAAGCAACCATGCATGAGTAGCGCCTATTAGACGAAGCGGGTTCGACAGCCGATCAGTTCTAGTCATTCCACCAGGAACGAGGTACACGGCTCGTGTTGTCTGTAGTTCAACCATGCCTAGACAGTCAATACCGCGGTTCGATCGCTTCCGCATTCTTATTTTGTGCCAAGAAGGGCTCTCAACACGGGAAGTGTCCAGGCATCACGGAGTGAACCAAAGTGATGTTATTCGGACGTGGAGGAGATACAGAGAGACAGAAACTGTCGATGACATATCTCGCTCAGGCCGCCCAAGGGATACTACTGCAGTGGATGACCGCTACCTACGGATTATGGTTCGGAAGAACCCTGACAGCAACGCCATCATGTAGAATAATGCTTTTCGTGCAGCCACAGGACGTCGTGTTATGACTCAAACTGTGCGCAATAGACTGCATGATGCGCAACTTCAGTCCAGACGTCCATGTTGAGATCCATCTTTGCAACCACGGCACCATGCAGCGCGGTACAGATGGGCCCAACAACATGCCGAACGGACCGCTCAGGACTGGCATCACGTTCTCCTCACCGATGAGTGTCGCATATACCTTTAACGAGACAATCGTCGGAGACGTGTTTGGTGGCAACCCGGTCAGGCTGAACGCCTTACACACACTGTCCAGCGAGTGCAGCAAGGTGGAGGTTCCCTGATGTTTTAGGTGGGCATTATGTGGGTCCGACGTACGCCGCTGGTGGTCATGGAAGGCACCGTAACGGCTGTACAATACGTGAATGCCATCCTCCGACCGATAGTGCAACGATACCGGCAGCATATTGGCGAGGCATTCGTCTTCATGGACGACAATTCGCGCCCCTATCGTGCACATCTTGTGAATGACTTCCTTCAGGATAACGACATCATTCGACTAGAGTGGCCAGCATGTTCTCCAGATGTGAACATGCCTGGGATAGATTGAAAAGGGCTGTTTTTGGACGACGTGACCCACGTACCACTCTGAGGGATCTATGCCGAATCGCTGTTGAGGAGTAGGACAATCTGGACCAGTAGTGGCTGGATGAACTTGTGGATAGTATGCCACGACGAATACAGGCATGCATCAGTGCAAGAGGACGTGCTACTGGGTATTAGAGGTACCAGTGTGTACAGCAATCTGGACCACCACCTCTGAAGGTCTCGCTGTGTCGTGGTACAACTTGCAATGTGTGGTTTTCATGATCAATAAAAAGGGTGGAAATGATGTTTATGTTGATCTCTATTTCAATTTTCTGTACAGGTTCAGTAACTCTCGGAACCGAGGTGATGCAAAACCTTTTTTGATGTGTGTAGTTCAGCAACACAAAAGGACCTACTGCTACTCAAAGTTCCGTGTATCTCAGTTATTAAGTGCTCATATTGTAAATAAACTCATCAGTGAATCAGAGACTCAGATGGTTCTGTGACCGTGAAGGCTGCAGATTCCCCGACTTGCGCCATAGGGTGTCCGGGTTTCGGGTTCCGCTGAACGGGTCAGGAGTCCATTGCACGCAGGAGGCGCTACACGGGTAGCAGGGGCTGTGTGGCGTGGACGGGGCGGTAATTTAGGTTAGTGGGTATCGGGAAAACACAGAAAGGGCTTCAGTCTGAAAGGGTGTAGGCCGAACACAGGAAGATCATAGATACAGAAACTATTGGTATAACATTTATGAATTGCCGTAGCTGTGTTGGGTAAGTATCAGAGTTCCAAGCGCTAATAGAAAGCACTGCTGCCCAAATCCTTATAGACACTGAAAGTTGGCTAAAGCCGCGGTGGCGTGTTTGGTGCTGTTACAAGTAGTTCATCTTGTCGCGAAATTGAAGTAGTTAGTTTCTGTGAGTTAGTATGGGAAGAGGTCGTTCTTGGCAACCGGAATAAAATAATAATTTAATAATTGGACCCTTTTACCAAGTTCCCTACTCAGATGATAAAATTGCTGAAGGTTCAGAGATAACTTAAGGTTAATTTTAAACATGTACCCCACTCATACAATTATAGTTGGTGAGAACTTTAATTTACCTTCGATATGTTGGCGAAAATAAATATTTACATCTGGAGGTACGCGTAAAACATCATCCCAAATTGTGCTAAACGCATTCTCTCAAAATTATTTCGAGCAGTTAATTCACGAGCCCACGCGAATATTAAACGGTTGTGAAAACACACTTGACCCCTTAGCAACAAATAATCCTGAGCTAATAACGAGCATCAAAACGGATGCAGGGATCAGTGAACATAGGGATGTCGTAGCGAGATTGAATATTGTAATCTCCAAATCGTCCAAAAATAAACGAAAGCATACTTATTCAAAGAAAAACAGATAAATAAATCACTTGACGCTTTCCTGAGAGACAACTCCACTCCTTCCAAATTAACAATGTAAGTGTAGACCAGATGTGGCTAGAATTCAAAGGAATAGTATCGACAGCAATTGAGAGATTTGTACAAAATAAATTAACAAACGAAGGAGTTTATCCTCCTTGGTACACAAAACGGGTCAGAATACTGTTGCAGGAACAACGAAAAAAGCATGCCAAATTTAAACGAACGCATTATCTTCAAGACTGGTGATCTCTTACAGAAGCTCGAAGTATAGCGCGGACATCAGTGCGAGATGCTTATATACGACAATACTTTGTCTCGAAACTTGGCAGAAAATCCAAATGGATTCTGGTCGTGTGTAAAGTGTGCTAGCGGCAAGACACAATCAATGTCTTCTCTGCGCGACAGCAGTGGAAATACTATCGACGACGGTGCTTCCAAAGCAGAGCTACTAAATACAGCCTTCCGAAACTCCTTCACCAAAGAAGACAAAGTAAATATTCCAGAATTTGAACCAGGAACAGCTGTCAACATGACTAACTTAGAAGTAGATATTCTCTGAGCAGTGAAGCAACTTAAATCACTTAATAAAAGCAGGTCTTCCAGTCCAGACTGTAAACCGATTAGGTTCCTTTCAGAGTATGCTAATACAATATCTTCATACTTAACTATCACACACAACCGCTCGCTCGACGAAAGATTCGTACCAAAAGACTGGAAAGTTGCACATGTCACACCAATATTCAAGAAAGGTAGTAGGAGTAACTCAATAAATTACAGGCTCATATGGTTAACGTCGATATGCAGCAGGAGTTTGGAGCATATATTGTGTTAGAACATTATGAATAACATTGAGGAGAACAGTCTATTGGCACACAGTCAGCCCGGATTTAGAAAACATCGTTCTTGTGAAACACAACTAGCTCTTTATACGTACGAAATGTTGAGCGCTATTGACAAGGGATTTCAGATCGATTCCGTATTTCTGGATTTCCGGAAGGTTTTTGACGCTGTACCACACAAGCGGCTTGTAGTGAAATTGTGTGCTTATGGAATATCGTCTCAGTTAAGTGACTGGATTTGTGATTTCCTGTCAGAGAGGTCACAGTTCGTAGTAATTGACGGAAAGTCATTGAGGAAAACAGAAGTGATTTCTAGCGTTCCCCAAGGTAGTGTTATAGGCCCTCTGCTGTTCCTTATCTATATAAACGATTTAGGCGACGATCTGAGCAGCTGTCTTAGGTTGTTTGCAGATGAAGCTGTCGTTTATCGTCTAGTAAAGTCATCATAACATCAAAATAAAATGCAAAACGATTTAAAAAAGATATCTGTATGGTGCAAAAATTGTCAATTAACCCTAAATAACGAAAAGTGTGAGGAATCTATTAAACTTCTGTTGCGCGATGAATCAGTGAAATCTAAAGGCCGTACATTCAACAAAGTACCTAGGAATTACAATTACGAACAACTTAACATAGAAAATGTTGTGGGGGAAGGATACCAAAGACTGCGTTTTAGTGGCAGCACACTTTGAAAATATAACAGATCTGCTGAAGAGACTGTCTACACTATGCTTGACCGTTCTCTTTTAGTATACTGTTGCGTGGTGTAGGATCCTTACCAGATATGGCTAACGGACTACATCGAGAAAGTTCAAAAAAGGGCAGCACGTTTAGTATAATCGCGAAATAGGGGAGAGAGAATCACTGACATGATACAGGATTTGGTGTGGACATCATTAAAACAAAGGCCTTTTTCATTGCGTCAGAATTTTCTCACGAAATTTCAGTCACCAACTTTCTCCGCCGAATGCGACAACATTTTGCTGTCGCCGACCTACACCGGGAGAAACAATCATCATAATAAAACAAAGGAAATCAGAGCTCGCATTGAAAGATACAGGGTTCCTTTTTTCCGCTTGCTGTTCGAGATTGGAATAATAGACAGTTATTGTGGAGGCCATGCACTGAAATGTGATTTGCAGAGTATCCATGTTGATGTGGAATGTGTTATCTTTTTGAAGATATCTGATTGTATTTATCCGTCACCTCAGCATCGCACACATTACAAAGCGTACAGTTTTTCATAGCTAAACTGATCGTCGCTGTCCTGCGTTACATTTTAGAGCCCTTTGAACTGTTGGAGGAAGGGCACGTGAGGGGCACTGTGTCAAACGCTTTTCGGAAATATAGAAATATGGAATCTGCCTGTTGCCCTTCATCTATAGTTCGCAGGATATCATGTGAGAAAACGGAAATCTGAATTGCGCACGGTTGATGCTTTCTAAAACCATGCTTATTCGTGGACATAAGTTTCATGGTGTCAAGCATTTGTGAGGCAATGGGTTATGGACAACAACAGTCCTGAAATGGACTGGCCTGCCCAGTATTCCAACCTGACCTCAATGGAACAATTTTGGGATGAGCTAGAAAAGTTGATTTCGCTCTAGGCCCCAGCGTCCAGCATCACTATCTTCACTGGTTTCTGCTCTTGAGTAAGATTGGGCTCCCATTCCTTCACAGTTATTGAGACACCACATTGGTAGTGTCCCATCAGAGTTCAAGCCGTCATAAAGGCGAAGGGTGGACATACCCTGCAGTAATGTCAACGAATAGGTGCCTGGCATATTTGATAAGATAATTCATACTCCGTCGAAGTATCTGTTGTCTAAGTGTGGCTACGTCTTACTAGCTGTAACAGGGTCTTGAAGAAAATGACTGTGATACTCTAAAATGCGCTATCATAATTGTTGTCTTTCTTATAGAGACGTTAGGCTGCTGAGAGCGTGGAAAGGGTGGTTCAGGCGAAGGTCCATACTGGAAAAGCAGAATGGCTATACAGATAAACAGATCCGTCGTGCTTTCCAGTATGGACCTTCGCCTGAACCACCAGAAGATACCTGCAAATCGGTGGCCTTTCTGCCTTTTGCTGGGAGCATTTCACGAAGATAGGAAGAATTCTGAAAAGATACCATATCAAAAGTACACTCCTGGAAATGGAAAAAAGAACACATTGACACCGGTGTGTCAGACCCACCATACTTGCTCCGGACACTGCGAGAGGGCTGTACAAGCAATGATCACACGCACGGCACAGTGGACACACCAGGAACCGCGGTGTTGGCCGTCGAATGGCGCTAGCTGCGCAGCATTTGTGCACCGCCGCCGTCAGTGTCAGCCAGTTTGCCGTGGCATACGGAGCTCCATCGCAGTCTTTAACACTGGTAGCATGCCGCGACAGCGTGGACGTGAACCGTATGTGCAGTTGACGGACTTTGAGCGAGGGCGTATAGTGGGCATGCGGGAGGCCGGGTGGACGTACCGCCGAATTGCTCAACACGTGGGGCGTGAGGTCTCCACAGTACATCGATGTTGTCGCCAGTGGTCGGCGGAAGGTGCACGTGCCCGTCGACCTGGGACCGGACCGCAGTGACGCACGGATGCACGCCAAGACCGTAGGATCCTACGCAGTGCCGTAGGGGACCGCACCGCCACTTCCCAGCAAATTAGGGACACTGTTGCTCCTGGGGTATCGGCGAGGACCATTCGCAACCGTCTCCATGAAGCTGGGCTACGGTCCCGCACACCGTTAGGCCGTCTTCCGCTCACGCCCCAACATCGTGCAGCCCGCCTCCAGTGGTGTCGCGACAGGCGTGAATGGAGGGACGAATCGAGACGTGTCGTCTTCAGCGATGAGAGTCGCTTCTGCCTTGGTGCCAATGATGGTCGTATGCGTGTTTGGCGCCGTGCAGGTGAGCGCCACAATCAGGACTGCATACGACCGAGGCACACAGGGCCAACACCCGGCATCATGGTGTGGGGAGCGATCTCCTACACTGGCCATACACCACTGGTGATCGTCGAGGGGACACTGAATAGTGCACGGTACATCCAAACCGTCATCGAACCCATCGTTCTACCATTCCTAGACCGGCAAGGGAACTTGCTGTTCCAACAGGACAATGCACGTCCGCATGTATCCCGTGCCACCCAACGTGCTCTAGAAGGTGTAAGTCAACTACCCTGGCCAGCAAGATCTCCGGATCTGTCCCCCATTGAGCATGTTTGGGACTGGATGAAGCGTCGTCTCACGCGGTCTGCACGTCCAGCACGAACGCTGGTCCAACTGAGGCGCCAGGTGGAAATGGCATGGCAAGCCGTTCCACAGGACTACATCCAGCATCTCTACGATCGTCTCCATGGGAGAATAGCAGCCTGCATTGCTGCGAAAGGTGGATATACACTGTACTAGTGCCGACATTGTGCATGCTCTGTTGCCTGTGTCTATGTGCCTGTGGTTCTGTCAGTGTGATCATGTGATGTATCTGACCCCAGGAATGTGTCAATAAAGTTTCCCCTTCCTGGGACAATGAATTCACGGTGTTCTTATTTCAATTTCCAGGAGTGTATTTTTCGTCCGCCAGCCAAGATTAGAGCGCTCCTTGGCTCTGTAAAGGATGACTTGGGTTTGAGGAAGCCCGGTGTGTACAAGATCCCTTGCCACTGTGGGAAGGCTTATATTGGGCAGACAATCCGGACCATTCAGGACCGATGTGTTGAGCATCAGCAGCACACACGGCTGCTTCAACCTGAGAAGTCTGCAGTGGCGGAGCACTGTCTCACCGAAGGACACAGAATGCTCTATGACAAGACACAAATGGTTGCCCCTGCATCTCGCTATTGGGACTGTGTTTTAAAAGAAACCATAGAGATTCGTTTATCTGACAATCTTCTTAATAGAGACAAGGGCTATCTTTTAAGTAAGACTTGGGACCCGGTGTTATCTGAGATCAAAAAACAACGGTCTGTGTTTCGATCGTCGGAATAAAAAAAATAAAAAAAAATTATTTTTTTTTTTAATTTTTGACAGCGATATCTCGATTTCGCCTATTTCCACCACTGGCGGCGCGGTATGTTTACTGCGCTAGAGGACAGTTACGGCACCTTCTCGCGCACGCGTTGTGGGTCTTCTGCTGGCCTATATAGGGGCCGCAGCTTGCGCTAGGAAGTCAGTTCCGGCGAGTTCGTGCACCAGCACTCTCACCTGAAGATGGCGGCGAGATGGACTGCGGAAATATTGTGTCATGAAGACGTTATGATCCGGCTGCATACCCGAGAAGAATATTACAAATAAGTGTATTACGTGCTTGGAAATGCAAATGAAGAGCATTTCAGCTCAACGACATGAAGTAGGTAGGAGTAACGCCATCTACAATCTGAATGTAAGGAAACATTACGCAGTGGGTTTCTCATTAATAAATCGCATTTGAGTGTTGTTTCGTTGTGGAAGACCATGTTATGTCTCGTGCTAGAAGAAGAAACGTCTGCCAACAGGTGTCTAGTCCACAGCGACAGGATCGTGGCCTGTCGACTGTAGTTTACACTGCCACCCCAGACCACGTCTGGGATTCCACGATACTGCTGTTCTCGGCGATCGCAAACCCACGTCTGTCATGCGAATATGAATCTATGGTTTCAGCAGTGCCGTACCAATGCCAAGCAGGATTTAAAAAGTCAACATGCGACTAGCACCCGAGTGGACAGACATATCGTTCAAAATGGTTCAAATGGCTCTGAGCACTATGGGACTTAACTTCTGTGGTCATCAGTCCCCTAGAACTTAGAACTACTTAAACCTAACTAACCTAAGGACATCACACACATCCATGCCCGAGGCAGGATTCGAACCTGCGACGTAGCAGCCCCCTCGGTTCCGGACTGCGCGCCTAGATCACTAGACCACCGCGGCCGGCACATATCGTTCGCTTGGCCGTGCTGGATCGTACAGCCAGTTCCACACCTGAGTCAGGAAATAGGTTTGTTTGCAGCAAGACAAGTATCGACGTGGATAGCGCGATGGTGTATGGAGCCCCATTGACTTTCAGCACGGCGCCCCCTGTTGCGGTTTCCCCAGCAGAGACAGGCAGGCCGACAGTGATGCGCTACACAACACTGGGCACAGGAGAGCCACCACCTTGTCTTTTCAAATGAATCACAATTCTGTGTACAGCAGCACGACGGGACCAACTATGCCTGGAGACTCCGAGGAGAACCAACTTTTGCCAGATTACATTCATCATCATCATACGGACCCAGTACCTGCTGTGATGGTATGGGGTGCGACTGGATACACATCACGATCAACTCTCTTTTGCATAGCCGGTATTTTGGACAGATGGTGTTATGTTTCAAACATGTTAATCTGGTTGCTGTGCCCTATCTTTGAAGTATCTGAGACATCTTTCAACAAGTTAATTTTAATGGCCCGCTGAATATGTTGGCGTAACTTACGTTCTTCTTGCATACCATCCGAAAAAGGTACAGGAAGGTGTACACTTCGTACCTTCTGCCAAACAGTAGTTTTATAGCCTGCAGAAGTAAATTTCCATTAACCAATTTCCTTTTTGCTATCATAGAACTCCACAAAGCGTTAGGATCTTCATCGTTTAACGGGAAGGATGAACGATCCTGGTTCAGGTGACTAGTGGAAACATGTGTGATTGGGCACTTCGTGGCAACATTTCACGTGTAGCAAATTTCAAATGCGATGCGAAGTAAACATTTCGTTGTTTGACAGACCATGTTGTTCGTTGTTTGACAGACCACGTTGTAGTGCGTTCTCTATGTGAGACAATAGTAATGTAACTACACTGTACTGGAGGCATGACAGCCAGAATGGTACAACGATGATTTGTACGTTTATTCAGGCTATATGTTATTAAAATGTATATCTAACAAGCAAACGGAGAACTCACCCGACGTTTGCACACCTGTGTAAAGCTAAGTCGGTACATATCTGCTGATTTGCTGAATTTACAAGTCTTATATTAACGTAGCTTTTATTTGCTCTCCGTCTGGAGTGCTTCAACTCAATGACCAAGGAACTGAATATTAAACTCTTCTGGTGATTGCACTTGCTACAGCTACACCTCGAGTATTTGGCTAAATGCATTTAACAGCAATATTTCAAACAGTAAACGAATAGTGTCGTCTCGTCTTCTCGGTGTTAGTTTTCGCGTATTTGAAAAATGTTGTGTAAATAGCAGCAGTTTCACAGGAAATGATCAAATTACGGAGTTTAAAGAAGAACATTCTATTATAATTGAGACTACTGATACTTTTTACATGCAGTCAGCATCATACAAAATTCATAGAATGTTCCCTTCCGGAAGAAAAAACTGAGCCAAAAGAGAAGTGATACTGTAATAAGAGAAAAAATTATACCAGGCTGATGTGTTTTATGTGAAAGTCGTATGAGAATCATCTTTGCTACAAGACTTTCCGTATGAGGGGAAATCATTATGTAATAATTTTTGTAGAAAACAGCTGTCAGTTCTTGAGTTCTTGCTAACAACAGTCTGTTGTAATGGGAAAAAAGCCGTTACTAGTAACCTGTACAAATATATTCGCCTGGGAACAAGGTGGTGGGTCAGAACACGTTAAAGAAAAAAAATCAGCGTTTTCTGCTTTACTCGTGATTCTTATCAGAGCTGAGTTTTGCAGCGAAAGAAGGAATGTCACGTAAGTTGTTAAGCTCTGGATGACTTTGTGATGTGTCAACGAGATTATGGAGTTTTGCAGGAGAAATACAAACATCAAGTCTCAGTTTCAAATGTTCCAACACATAACCCTATCATAGACTGCCACCCGCGACGTCTTCATGGGTATCTATCTTTAATTACACTTTAAATTAATTACGTATTTATAGATATTTTGGAGTCCATCGTTGCACAGTATTAGAATTTTTAGAACTGTTTCTCTTTATATAGAGGGTGTTTCACAGTTCCTATTGCAGGCTTCTAGAGGCTGTAGAGAGGAAATAGTAGACAAAGTTTTGACACGGAACCCATGTCTAGAAATAAACCGTTTGGATTAAAATAAGTCTGAAGAGCGGATCACTTTCAAATCCGGTGCTTCGCGGTACGCACGCATCGTTTTGACAATGAGCTCTGACCTGTATACTCTACAGCGTGGGAAATGTTCCTTGTACCCGTCGTCGCGTTCTCTTCTACGTGACTAAGTATGTCCTCTTCAAAGTCGAGAGTATGACACGTCCCTGAAGCACCACACTAAACAAATGGTTCAAATGGCTCTGAGTACTATGGGACTTAACTTCTAAGGTCATCAGTCCCCTAGAACTTAGAACTACTTAAACCTAACTAACCTAAGGACATCACACACATCCATGCCCGAGGCAGGATTCGAACCTCCGACCGTAGCGGTCGCGCGGTTCCAGACTGTAGCGCCTAGAACCGCTCGGCCACCTCGGCCGCCCACAGTAAACCCTTCTAGTTGCGAACGTACGCAGCCGTTGTTGCCGTCAGATGAAAATGGTATCTGATGTCATAATTATAACAGGGACTGATGACCGCACCGCTGTCCCCAATAACACATCTTGTCGTCCTGCTTCTTGAAAAATTGTGTTACATACTAGCTAGTTGTTACAGTCAACAAAACCATGAAGTGTCGCCGTGGCTGCGGCTTAATTGACACTAAAACAGGCTGGACCAATTATATGCAGTAAGGCTAATTTGTTTGTCACTATATAGCTGGTAACAGGTCTTACGCTGACTCGATCATTCAGGATATTTTAAGTCGATTCTAAGCTGATGTACAGATTTGCAGTGAGGAGTTAAAACTCTCAACCGCCGCACTGGGAGAAGCACTATACATCGCTCAGCAATTTGAAATTTCGCCAGCAGTTGGGCTGCACATATTGGTTCCCTCCGAAGGTTAAGTCACAGTCAAGTGCACACGTTAAGGGCATTTTGCTGCTGTATGGTAAAGCAATCGCACACGTTTACGGCTGCCAGATCCTCATCTGGAGCGCATGGCTGTAATCAGCATAAGGCCACAGACAGCACACCCGCTTGGATCGACAATACGAATGTTCGTGGACCTCACTATAGGCAGTCATAACGAACGTTTTCAGGTTGACACAGGCGCATCTGTCACACTAATGAGTCTGGAAACCTTCAGCGTCTAGATTCCCCAGGGCTGTCGCAACTTATTCGAAAACTAGTTTGAGATAGCAACGACCACATACAGCTCAAGGGAATGTTTGCAGGGAATCTAGGATAAGAGCATTTCACTCGATGTCCTGACAGTCCGGTAGTAGATCGCCTGGCGATAGAGCATTCTTTCGGCTTAGACACTTTTTCAGCTTTCGGATTTGCTATCTATCACTTGCACACTTAACGTAGTTTTGGACACGATTCTATTTCAGTCGTTAGGAGTACTGTGAAAAGAATTTTCGGACTTGTGCAATTAGTCATACAGCCCATAGCACTTTGAAGCTATCGGCTGTCTCCCGTTTCGTTCTGCCTCAATCCAATTCGTTCACATTAAAAGAGGCTTTTAAGGCTAAACTGGACCGATTAGAGCAGCAGCGTCGTCACACAAATCACTTCCATTCATGAACAACGTCATTAGTGATATTCAAAAACCAAACGGGAAACTACGCCTCTACAACGACTTCAAAGGTACAATCATTTCGTAATCATTTACTATTGTTTACCCAATTCCACTCCCTGAATAAGTTTTAGCCAATCTCTGCGATTTCTAGTGCTTCTCAAAGATGGACCTCGAATATGCATCACTTTAAATCCCCTTGGATAAAAAAGCTCAAAAGTTAGCTGTGCTTCAGTTTCAGCGATTGCCTCTTGGCGTAGCTGGTGTACCAGCTCCGTCCAAACGATATTTAGAAGAATTGACGAGAGACATTTCATCATACGTAAACTATTTGGACGATATCGCCGTCACGGAAGCTAATCAACAGGAAAACTTATCAAAACTACGTATCTCACTGAAAAAACTGCAGGCAACCGGACTATGCTACAACTTAAGCAAAAGAAAATTCTTCGAGGCAAAGGTGGAATATTTGGGCCACATGCTAAGCAAAAACGGCCTCTCTCCTATGGAGCATTATTTAAAAGCCATTGAAAAACTACAAATATTCAAGAATATAAAAGAGTTGCAATCTTTCATGCACAAAATAAACGATTATGTGAAATTTATTCCATACATAACTACCATAGCCCTTTCCATCAACCCGTTACGAAAGAAGAGTTCAAGTAGACAATAGCATGTGACAGGATCCACAAACTCTTAAAGAAACATATCCGATCTGCCCCATGTCTTAGATCATTTGAAACCAGATGAGCGTCGCCCTTGGCAACTGACACATAAGCCAACGGCATTGACTGAAATGAACGCTGAAAAGATTGAACAGCTTATCGTGTATGCTTCAAAAATGCTGACACCTGCTCAGAGGAAATTCTCCCAGATGCAATGAGAGGCCTTAACCATCGTTTACAGCATCACGAAATTCCACGCCTATCTCTTTGGAGCACTCATCCATCTAATCGTAAATCCTTACTGACAATATTCGGGCAGCGCAAAAGGCTATCTGAGCAGATAGCACAGCACCTGCAAAGATGGGCGTCATCTACGACTATGAAATCACTAAAAGTCGACAACTAGATATGCTAATGCCGACATGTTGTCCTTCCTGCCTATAGGTCCCAACCCAGCCTTTGATA
Organism: Schistocerca serialis cubense; assembly: GCF_023864345.2. NCBI lineage: Eukaryota > Metazoa > Arthropoda > Insecta > Orthoptera > Acrididae > Schistocerca > Schistocerca serialis. The sequence continues at coordinate 250,436,907 of NC_064640.1, forward strand.
ATAGGGCAGAGGTCTGCTTCCAGATAGATTCGTCAGCCCATGATGCTGTGCAAAGCTTTCCCGTAACAGTCAGAAAGGTAGCCTATGCTACAAGACAGGTCTCAACAATTCAGCACGTCCTGCACCGGTTTCGTCAACGCAGGCCCGCCAAGTGACACCCTAACTGTGGACGCTCTTTCACTTGAAAAATCGACTTTCGGTTATTCATGAATTGATCTAGTGGGCACAGATCGCAAAGGCTTCCCTGTGGTCATTCTCTGGCCATGGAGGCCTCGAGTTTTAGATCTTCTACATCGAGGCAACTGGGAATGATCTGAATGAAGAACATGGCGTGCCAACATGTGTGTTGACCACAGGTCGATAGAGACATCGAACATATAGCCTATGCCGAGCATCAAGCAACCCCGCTACAAAACCGTTCACCATGGTCAGCACCATGAAAGCCTTTGGACATAATGTACATGGGACTTGTGGAGTCTTCCTAAAATTCAGATGACTCATACTGATGGACAAGTTGTCGAGCTACCCTTACGTGGTTGATACGAGTTTCATCGCTACAGAAGGCTCTCTCCAGGAGCTAATATAAGTATTGTCTTTAGAAGGCCTGCTCCAACATAAAAGTAATGGACAATGGTCCCCCAATTTATATCCAAAACATTCCCGGAAATTTTTAAAATTTTGTACGTGGCTGGAGCAGCAACCGTAGGATGAAATATTCTTGGAGAAATCAGTAGCACAATGAACGGTTTATTGTATTCCCTTTATCATGGATTCAACATTTATAAAAAAAACTTCTTCAGAATAACATATTGACAACTGGATTACATGTTGTGGTATAGGCACGATATTAAAAAAGCCGGAAGGCGTCAGTCAAATATAAAATTTCACCACCATAATAGGAGAAATTATATATTTGATTGATGCCTTTCGGCTATATTTTAATGAACTTCCTCCACAACATGTAATCCAATAGTCAGTATATCCTTCTGAAGAAGGCTTTTTTATAAACGTTGAATCCATGGTAAAGAGGTTTTAATAAATCTTCTATTTTGCAATTGATTGGCTGTTTTTATTTCTACAACAAGATTCCGAGAAATGTACATTCAGAATGACGTATCTCACATGTCAGTGCTACCTTTTCACTCATCATATAACAGCAGGGCAGAAAGAATGTTGCCCAAATACAAACAAAAAATCTCAGAGACCATAGGAGAGACGTCAATGCAGGCAGGGCTAGCCTTATTTTTTAGCACTTACAACATGAGGCCAGTCAATGATTGCAGCCATGCTGAAGTACTGCATGCCGGACAACTGTGCTCCGTTCTGCACCACAGCCACACAGGGGGCAGATGAGCAGCCAGAAGATATAAACATGAAAGTTTCCGACGACGTTTCCATCCTGACGTTAGTTCCTGCACTACCGGAACATGCCCGAGAAGGCGCCACCGATCTTCACGTCATCTCCCGGGCACCATTTGCCTCGGCAGATCCACTCATCCGCAGCTGTATATGAGGCAAGCCAGAATCAGCTACAGGCACTTTGTGTCTGATTCTCACCGTGTTGTATCTGCCTCAAGTTTCGCAAAACGCCGTCGACATCGCTGTGACCAGGACTCTGCGTGATGTAGCGGCCACTCACCTGGCAGATCTGCAACCCCTCATACACCTGTGTTATGCAAGAGGTCTAGCTTGAAAGGGGTTACATCAGGGGAACACAGAACTTTAGTCAAGCACATTGACTAGGCCAGCAGGCGGCAGCACAAGTATCGCTAGAGGTCGCAGGCTCCACGGATGTGTTTGCTTACGCGGGTAACATAACCGCAAATAGTTCCTCTAGTATCTCTACTTAGGGTGACGCAACGCTGCTCCAACCCAGCCTTTCATCGAGCTCTGGGGCTGCACCTGCAGTTCTTCAATCAGAGTCTCGATCAGAATGTTTGTTATGTCCGACGCCATGCCGCAGGCCAGCCACTGCCGATTGAGACAGCCACCAGTATCTGTCACCACAATCACTATTGACCTTTGTTACGATATTTTGTTCTACGACCAAGTGGATATTGAACTGTGACTATTTCATCCTCATGGTCTTCATCCTCAGTTGAGGCTTGTGTAAATTCAGTATTAATCACAACTATTATAGTGATTAAGTTTTCTCCAAAGAGAAACTTTTGGTTGATGCACTGGTTAATAAAACTGTTCAACGTTTTTACCTGCGTTGTGTTCTCATTGCACCTCAACCGGCGCAAGACATATCACTTCGCTTATGGATTAGTCTTCGAACTAATGAGTGATCGTTGCACATCAGATATTCTCTAGACTGCCTTACAGAATCTGCTTACGGACGAACTGTCTAACTCATGAGTGGGTCCTACCCTTGGAATCTGTACTAAACCATTGCAGGATTCTGTATGTGATACTTGGTGAGCGTGCAATAAATACTAATTGAAACAGAAAACACTTCATGCCAATTTGACGTTTAGTGCATGCCGTCTTCATGATGTCGCAGCTGTAATGACCAGGAGTGTATAAATTTGGAAACACGTGCAGATATCCGAGCGCATTAATTCGCATCTTCCAGGATACGGGGAGACGAACCTACCGTGGATCGGATCCCCCTCGGAGATTAATGATAGGGATTGGTGAGCCGACCATCCTGGATGCGGGTTTTAGGCGCATTCCTAGGTGAATGCAGGGCTCATAATTACGTCCCACCTGACGCACTCCACAAAAACATTTAGAAAACGTTCTCAGACTCGAATATCGATTTACTCCAGACGCAGACAGATGGAGTTCAAAAAAATGTTCAAATGTGTGTGAAATCCTATGGGACTTAACTGCTAAGGTCATCAGTCCCTAAGCTTACACACTACTTAACCTAAATTATCCTAAGGACAAACGCACACGCCCATGCCCGAGGGAGGACTCGAACCTCCGCCGGGACCAGCTGCACAGTCTATGACTGCAGCGCCCGAGACCACACGGCTAATCCCGCGCGGCGATGGAGTTCAGACTCCGTCCCTGTGAAGTAATGGCGTCAGAAAGGGTATCCGATTACCCACTGCCACTAACATTGTCAAAATCCACATAAAGATGCAGTCCCTGTAGATGAACGGAAAAAAAGGCAAAGAAAAAGGAGAAGAGTGTATAAACTTGGATCTTCGTGTTTTATAATAATTTACGGGAGGATGTTATCCATTTATCGACTCGTATTGCATTTTCGTGTACCGGAATATTCAAAGACGCACAATGGCTATCCCGTAGTGTCTCCAAGACAAGTTTTCTTTTGTTTTATCTTGTTTTTATGGTGACCAAATAAATCCGCGAATAACTGCACAATTATTTTTTGTCTGTGTTGTCTGTCAGCTCTAATACATCGAACAGATGATAATTTTAGGTCGACCTCCTTGATACATTGCTAATAACTCGTACATTTTACATATATGGAATTTATGACAGGAGACTGTAAATGACTAAGAATAATTGTTGTTCCATGATACCGTTCTGACTTTGAGACCTCTGGCCATTCTCAGTGGTGACACATTTAGTGTGGAAAAAAGGAAGAGTAGCGTCTAATATCTCGTCGACATCTTGGTCATTAGATACGGAGTACCCACTGGGAATGTTTAAAGGATGCAGAAGGAAATCAATCGGCCACTCTCTTCCAAAGGAACTATCCCGGCATTTCCCTGGAGCGATTTAGGGAAATCACGGAAAACGTAAATGTGTACGGCTGGATGCGGATCTGAACTGTCTTTCCCCATGCGAGTCCGTTTTTCTAACCACTGTGACACTTCGCTTGGTGTGTGCAGACAATTCGACCTTATTCTGCTGTTTCACGGTTACGTTAGTATGTTCTGCCATTGGATTCACGAATAATAAGAAGTGGGTGGCATTATGCTGCTTTTTAAACAAGGTTTGCATCACATATGACAGTGTGAATGAAAAGCTGCCTTGATAATGTTACTTTTTATTATAATGGACAGCATAACGATTCTTCAAATTGGTGTGCTGTTATCGTCAGTAAAAAAATGGCAAAGAAAGTGAACGGTTGCAGCTTATTTCATTGGTTTCGCTCAAAATAACACGGCATGACAGGCAGCTACCTCCTGCAGTGCCTGTGAGCACTGTAGCGTATGCTCTGGAACACCCAAGGTCACGCCGTGAACTTTGTCCCTCAGTAACAGCTGCAGCGGCTGCAAAGTTGTGCCTGTCCCGACGCAAGTGATGTTTTCTCGACCGTGCCCTGTAACCCGCATGTGTACGTCTCTCGCCGATCATGGATATACATGCAACTAACTCTCTTGTGATACAAATTCTGAAGCGTCTACGTAAGTCACTGAAAGAAGGCAAGAAGTAAAATTGTCTCTAAATATATTACCAAAAGACTTACTTTTTAACTGCAGAAAAAACAAAGCAGATGCATTTCTAACAGCTCTAACCACCAATAAAATTTATACAGGGTGTTACAAAAGGGTACGACCAAACTTTCAGGAAACATTCCTCACACACAAATAAAGAAAAGATGTTATGTGGACATGTGTCCGGAAACGCTTAATTTCCATGTTAGAGCACATTTTAGTTTCGTCAGTATGTACTGTACTTCCTCGATTCACCGCCAGTTGGCCCAATTCAAGGAAGGTAATGTTGACTTCGGTGCTCGTGTTGACATGCGACTCATTGCTCTACAGCAGTAGCATCGAGCACATCAGTACGTAGCATCAAGAGGTTAGTGTTCATCACGAACGTCGTTTTGCAGTCAGTGCAATGTTTACAAATGCGGAGTTGGGAGATGCCCATTTTATGTATGGATTAGCACGGGGCAATAGCCGTGGCGCGGTACGTTTGTATCGAGACAGATTTCCAGAACGAAGGTGTCCCGACAGGAAGACGTTCGAAACAATTGATCGGCGTCTTAGGGAGCACGGAACATTCCAGCCTATGACTCGCGACTGGGGAAGACCTAGAACGACGAGGACACCTGCAATGGACGAGGCAATTCTTCGTGCAGTTGACGATAACCCTAATGTCTGCGTCAGAGAAGTTGCTGCTGTACAACGTAACGTTGACCACGTCACTGTATGGAGAGTGCTACGGGAGAACCAGTTGTTTCCGTACCATGTACAGCGTGTACAGGCACTATCAGCAGCTGATTGGCCTCAACGGGTACACTTCCGCGAATGGTTCATCCAACAATGTGTCAATCCTCATTTCAGTGCAAATGTTCTCTTTACGGATGAGGCTTCATTCCAACGTGATCAAATTCTAAATTTTCACAGTCAACACGTGTGGGCTGACGAGAATCGGCACGCAATTGTGCAATCACGTCATCAATACAGATTTTCTGTGAAGGTTTGGGCAGGCATTGTTGCTGATGTCTTGATTGGGCCCCATGTTCTTCCACCTACGCTCGATGGAGCACGTTATCATGATTTCATACGGGATACTCTACCTGTGCTGCTAGAACATGTGCCTTTACAAGTACGACACAACATGTGGTTTATGCACGATGGAGCTCCTGCACATTTCAGTCGAAGTGTTCGTACGCTTCTCAACAACAGATTCGGTGACCGATGGATTGGTAGAGGCGGACCAATTCCATGGCCTCCGCGCTCTCCTGACCTCAACCCTCTTGACTTTAATTTATGAGGGCATTTGAAAGCTCTTGTCTACGCAACCCCGGTACCAAATGTAGAAACTCTTCGTGCTCGTATTGTGGACGGCTGTGATACAATACGCCATTCTCCAGGGCTGCATCAGCGCATCAAGGATTCCATGCGACGGAGGGTGGATGCATGTATCAGCGCTAACGGAGGACATTTTGAACATTTCGTGTAACAAAGTGTTTGAAGTCACGCTGTTACCTTCTGTTGCTGTGTGTTTCCATTCCATGATTGATGTGATTTGAAGAGAAGTAATAAAATGAGCTTTAACATGGAAAGTAAGCGTTTCTGGACACATGTCCACATAACATATTATCTTTCTTTATGTGTGAGGAATGTTTCCTGAAAGTTTGGCCATACATTTTTGTAACACCCTGTATAGGTAAACATTTTAGGTACTAGTACAACTGCGCCACGGATACATCTATGTCTACGTCCGTACTTCGTAAACCACTTGGCGGTGTGTGGCGAAAGGTACATATAGTACCATAAACTGATCCCCCAATCACTGTTCTGTTCACGAATGGCGGACGGGAAGAATGATTGTCAGTAACCATCTTTAATAGCTCTAATTTCTCGAATTTTTTCATGACACGAATAAAGAAGGAAGTAATATGATATCCGACTCTTCCTGGAACGTACTCTCACGGAATTTCAGTAGAAAAGTACTGCGCGACGCAGAACGCCTCTCTTACAGAGTCTGCCACTTCAGTTTGTTGAGCGTCGCTGCAACGCTCTCGCGCCGATTAAACGATTTCTCTCCTCATTGGAACTTCTCTATCTCCTCTATTACTCCTACCCGATGTGGGTCCCAGAGTGATGAGCAATACTCAAGAATCGATCGAACAGGCGCCTTTTAAGCCACTTCTTTCGTGACTGAGTTACATTTTCTTAAGATTCTTCCTTCTGCTTTTCCTATTACTTGTTTTTTGTGTTCATTCCAATTAAGGTCGCTCTGGATGGTTCCTCCTAGATTTTTAACGATAGATTTTGTTTCCAGAAATTTGTCATCAATGGTGTACTTGGACACTTGTGGATTTTTTCTCCTTCCTATGCGCAATGTGTTAAATTTATTTTCGTTCACGGTCAATTGCTAGTGTCTGCGACGTTCATCAGTACTCTGCAGGTCATTTTGCAAATCGCTATAGTCTTCTGGGGGTTGCTACTTTCTTATAGACAACCATATCATCTGCGAACAGCCGTACGGAACTTCCGATATTTTCTAGTAGACTTTTATTATTTTTTGAACTGCCAATTACGTGAGCGAGGGAGCTGAAGGAAGAGTTGCAAGAATCACATATCACATTTGACGCCATACGTCTCATAGTCGAGTGTTTGGGAGAATGTTGTACAACGGTCACTTCGTGGGACACTAAGTGAGAGCGAGAGAGTCAAGTTCAAATTCCGTGGAGAAGATAGATACATTGTCTGTCTCCAGCCTTGTACAAAATCGACCTTACCAGGAAGCTTAACAGAGACGAATTTTTCTATAGTTCCTGTGGGAGGAGCGTGCCTGTGACATCAATTGGGTTGGCAGCCTGCGAGGAGCCAGTGCCGCTAACAGCTGATGAAAGGCCAACGGTTTTCAGGTTGGTGCAAAAGCCCACTTGTAGACAGCAGCGTTAGAGAGAAGACGTGTCGTCCTACCGTCTCCATGAACAATGAGCCTCCGCTTCCGACTCAGAGCCTGTGCGGCACTGAGGTCATTGTCGCCACAGCGACCCACGTTGCAGTATGAAGGTAAACTCTCCGTGCGTAGCAAAACTCTGCTGCAATTGTTCCTCTGTTTTCTCTCACTTACATCGGATTTCTGTGTGTGCTTTATTGTTATAACTTGCGCATTGAAATGAATTAAGAATTTCTGCAGTTTTTACCGGGATTTTCGTCTTTTTAAATTTTTTTTATGACCAGACAAATAATAGGTTGTCTGTGGCTGCCCCCACCCATTTTGCAGCTCTGGAATCGATACACGGTCACAACATTGCTGTCCAACACTGCAAGTGGAATCGAGTCGATGATCCAGAACATTTCTAATTCGATTGACGTGCGTGAGCTAGTGTTTCACAGAGAGCTCTTAAAGTAAATTAATTTGGCGACCGTATTTTATGCAGCTATTTGAGTCAACTATACAGCTGGAGTCTGTGACATGAGTAATTAATCGACCTCAGGCGGGGACCGACAGAGGAGCTACTACCACACAGTTATATAGTAAAAGTCGATGGTGGTGAAATAAATTCCGTGTCCAGCACCGTGTACGTTGTGGTGGTGAAATTCAACGAGAGCGCAAATTATACATATACCACGATCACTTTCAGAGGGATACATGAAAATAAAACCATAAAGCTGTTAAATATTAGATTGGACTGCGAGCAGGGTGGGGGAAACAGAGTGTCAGTCAGGCTGCAGATGATGGATTGCCAGTGATTATCCCCTGCTCCCCCTCTCCCTTCCAGTCCCCCATACTGAAAACGCCGTATAGACTCGAAAGAAGAGAGAGTCTCAGCTGGAAATCGTAACCGAAATTCGAAGTAATGGAAGAAACGGCAAATAGGCTTGAGGTTTTGTTTTTGTTTAGTCCAGTAGTGACGTAAGGTATGATAACAGTAAGACACCAGGTCGTATCAGACGTCATTCAATGGCAAATAGGATCTGATGAATTAACCGACATATCTTCCTAAGAGTCCAAGATGGAAATTGTGGTGTAAAAGGAGAGGCTTCGATCAAGAAGAGACTTAATGTGGTGCGAACAGACCTGATCGGCGGGTGAGGCCAGAGCAGGAAAGTTCCAAGAGAGCTGACTCACAGATTTTATGCCAGTGCTATGTGTAGTGCACGGTTGGATAGCGCCAGAGCCAATAGTGTTCGCGAGGTACGCACCTTTACGATCGCGACGTAGGCTACCGCTGCACATTTGCGACTAGTACCTGCTCGAACAGTGAGACATCGCTGCGCATACCCGGATCAGATTGCAACGACTACCGTCGATTTCCGACATTACTATTGGCGCCTCAGTATCTTTAGATGGCAGTTCCTTTCCCGTGGATTTGTTAGCAAACGATGCGCTCAGAACTATATCAGTGTTGTCCGAGAGGGCAATAAGTTATGAAAGTAGGAAGTTCGATATGGCAGAGGTTGCAGCTGGTGCTTATAATCATATTGACGAAATATACGAGTAAACAAGTCAAGCACGACTTATTGAAATCTCAAACAATATTATATGCAGCGCATCCGCAGCTGCTGAAGATCATGATGAATGAAAACATTCATCATATGGAAATCTATGCACTTGAATTTTGGTGGCTTGCGAAATTATAAAGAGATACACCAGAGAGAAGAATCTAACACCACCTAACTTCCGAACTTGGAACACGTGAGAAAGGCCTATGTTTCCTTTGACTTTCGTTGTTATAATGATTTTATTTGAAAAAACGCCGTACATAAATTTATGTAAAGATAGCTTTAGTTAAGCTGCAAGAGCTCTATTGAAGTTCCCAGTCCAATTTTATAGAAAGTACAATCCTAGCTCAGCTCAAATCTACTTTTTACTTACGAAAACAAAGCTATTTTTTGATCTTATTTGCGTCAAAATTCGTGCGGAGCCGGTAGATCTTTAGCGCACTGGAGCAAATGAGATATGATACGACTGCTAAATTCCTCGTCTGTTCCGACTTTCTGAGTGCCTTTAACTCTTCACATCTATGTCCCCTACATCAATACGGTACTCTGAAAGCCACCTTACGGTGTGTGGCGTAGGGTGCTTCTGTTACCGCTAAACGTTCCTCATTCCCTGTTCCGCGTGCGAAGAATGATTGTCGGTAAGCCTCTGCATTAACTCCAATTTCTCGAATTTTCTCTTCTTGATCATTTCGTGGCACGGGTGTGGGGGGAAATAATACGTTGTCCGACACTTCCCGGAAAGTACTCTCTCGAAATTTCAATAGTAAACCTCTCCGAGTGCAGAACGTCTCTCTTGTAGCAATTGCTACTGGAGTTTGTTGAGCATCTCTGTAACGCTCTCGCGCCAACTAAACGATCCTGTGACGAAACGCGCCGCTCTTCATTGTATCTTCTCTATCTCTTCTATCAGTCCTACCTTGTAAGGTTCCAAAATTGATGAACAGTACTCAAGAATCGGTCGAACAAGCGCTTTGTTAGCCACTTCTGTAGTGTATGAATTATATTTCCTTGAGATTCTTTCTGTGATTATTTGTCTCGCATCTGTTCTTCCTGTTTTTTGTTTGACGTGGTCATGCCACAAAAGGTCGCTCCAGACAGATACTCCTAGATGTATTACGGTGGTTAGGGTTTCAGTGTTTCAAGCAATTTCCCATCAATAGTGTAGTTGCAGAGCAGGGGATTTCTTTCCCTATACACGTGCAATATATCAAATTTATTTATGTTCAGGGTCAACAGCCAGTCACGGCACCACTCATCACTCCTCTGTACATAGTTACCGCCTTCCAGCGTTGCTACCTACATACAGACAACCATATCAGCTGCGAACAGCCTTAAAGAGCTACTAGATTGCTTAAAACTGTGTGCCGGACCGAGACTCGAACTCGGGACCTTTGCCTTTCGCGGGCAAGCGCTCTACCGACTGAGCTACCCAAGCACGACTCACGCCCCGTCCTCACAGCTTTAATTCCGCCAGTACCTCGTCTCCTACCTTCCAAACTTTACAGAAGCTCTCCTGAGAACCATGCAGAACTAGAACGCTTGCCCGCGAAAGGCATAGGTCCCGAGTTCGAGTCTCGGTACGGCCCACAGTTTTAATCTGCCAGGAAGTTTCATATCAGCGCACACTCCGCTGTAGAGTGAAAATTTCATTGTAGCTACTAGATTATTTACATACATTGTAACCAGTAACGGTCCTATCACACATCCTTAGGGTACCCCCGAAATTAGCTTTACATTCGTCGGTTTTGTTTCATTACGTGTACCATGTTGAGTTCTATCTGCAAGGAAGTCTTGAGCCCAGTCGGTGTTAAGGAAAACGAAATGGCGCATATAGCAACCAAAGAGGCGTGCAACGATAATAGGATAGTTCAGTATGCCGTCCCCTTACATGCTGTCACCTCACTTTTTAGGCACAGAGTCATGTGTAGATAGGAAGAAGAGTGGTTGGAAATGACAGACTATATGCAGCGTCTAGTTAAGTCAACAACTAGAACATGGAGTACCTCATTCCAGCCAAACAAACGGGATTAAGATCTTTTCACTCGTTTGCGTATAGGACGTAGCCCTATGAAGCATCTATTCTTGCTCCAGAGAGGTGTGTGGTGCTTGTGGAGTACAGATGACAGTGAGCCACATTTTAGTTGACTGTGTTTCATATTGGGACAGCGGAAGAGCGTAATAAAGTCCCTGCGATGGTGTACTCAAATTGTAAATGACAGATATTGAGATAACCGAACAGAGATTTTGTGAAACTCAGTTCGCTCTCTTCCTCAATGAGATCTACAGCGCTGTAGACAACGGCGCTCAGATTGAAGCCGTGTTCCTCGACTTCAGGACGGTGTTTGTCTCCGTCCCACACTGCCGTTTAGTGAAAAATAAAGAAAACGAGCTTACCAAGTATCGGATCAGGTTTGCGAGTGGATTCAAGACTTCGTTGCAGATATAACTTAACACTTCATTCTGTCGGTATGGCTGGGAGGAGGTACGCCACAGTCGAGCTGTTGACTTTATTAGGTGCGGCTTATGGTCTGTTATCCTCAACCGCTCTTCTTCCCGTCTGTACATGACACTGTGCCTCAACTATGAGGTGATAGCATGTAGAGGGACGACACACTGAACTATCTGGTTATCGCTACACGCTTCTTTGGCTGCCATACTCTCCTTTTTTTTCCTTTATTGAATTTCGATTCCCCCCGAAGGGGGCGGGCTGGCACAAGCTTAGTATGCCGCTCTTCAGCCTACAGACTTTGTTAAAAAGATGAAGAGAATAAATAATAAAAACAGGCGATAAAATCGGAGAATTAAATAGTAACATGGCGAAAAAATCGTGGAACTTAAAACATAGAACAAAGGGATGATTATGCTAATAAAATACATACGAAGCAGACAGGTAAAACAATAGACAGACAATTAAAAAACACGGCGACAGTCTGGTTTCTGTTCGCAAAAGACATAAAATTCACACCCAGCGACAGCACGGTTTCTGTTCGTAACACGAGAAAGACGAACAACACTGAACATTCACTGGAACACTGCACTAAAAGGTTAGCAAATGTGACATACCACAGCCGAGAGTAGGTGGGGGGAAACTGGACAGATGATGGGAAAATAAAAAAAATGGGGGGAAGGAGAGGAAAAGTGAAGGGGGGGGGGGGAGGCGGGGAAAGGAGCCGATGGAGGATGAGGACCCGCAAGAGGGGTGGGGGGTGCCGGACAGATGCGACAGGGAGTGGGGAAGGCAGAGGAGGGGAATACAAAAGGACTCGGGGGGGGAGGGGGGGAGAAGGGAGGTAGGGAGAGGTTTGGTGGAGAGAAAACGGAATGGAAAGGGGGGGGGGGGAAAGAGGGAGCCCAGGGAAAGGACAGAGGAAAAGAGGGGGCGGGGGGGTGAGGATCACAGTTGATAGGAGGGATAGATGGAGGGAGAGAGGGCATCATCCAGGAGGGGGAGTTGATGGAAGCCACCTTGGGAAAGAAGATGAAGGGTGTAGAGGTGGAGGGTAGGGGACACAACAGTGAAAGCGTGGCAGGGGGCGGGGACGGGAGAGGAGAGGAGCAACCAGGGAGTGAGGGGGATCAAGGTGGCGGGAGGTGTAGAGTATGCAGATATGTTCGAGGAACAGGAGCAGATGGGGGAAAGGAATGAGGTCATAGAGTACCCGCGTGGGGGACGGGAGGCGTATACGGAATGCAAGGTGGAGTGCATGATGCTCAAGGATCTGGAGGGACTTATAGAATTTTGGGGGGCAGATATCCATGCAGGACTGGCATAACAGAGGATGGGACGGATTAAGGATTTGTAGGTGTGGAGGATGGTAGAGGGGTGCAACACCCATGTCCGGCCAGAGAGGAGTTTGAGGAGTTGGAGGCGGTTGCGGGCTTTGGATTGGATGGAGCGGATATGAGGGATCCAGGTGAGGTGACGGTCAATGGTGAGGCCGAGGTAGGTGAGGGTGGGGGTGAGGCGGACAGGACGGGCGCAGACGGTAAGGGAGGAATCCAGGAGCCGGAAGGAGCGAGTGGTACGACCTACGATGATAGCCTGGGTCTTGGAAGGATTGATTTTCAGGAGCCACCGGTTACACCATGCGGCAAAAAGGTCAAGGTGATTCTGAAGAAGCCGTTGGGACTGTTGGAGGGTAGGAGCGAGGGCGAGGAATGTGGTGGGGGCTGCTATACTCTCTATTTCGTTTTCCTTAATACCAGCTGAATTCAAGACTACCCTGCAGATAAAACTCAACACGTCACTCTGAACGGAACGAAATCGATATATGTAAAGGTAATTTCCGGAGTACCCCAAATAAGTGTGAAAGTACTGTTACTGTTTACAGTGTATACGGGGTGATCCATTGATAGTGACTGGGCCAAATAAGCATCAAACGAAAAAACTACAAAGAACGACTCGTCCAACTTGAAGGGGGAAAACAGATGGCGCTATGGTGGGCCCACTACATGGCGCTGCCATAGGTCAAACGGATATCAATTGCGTTTTTTTTAAATGGGAACCCCCATTTTTATTACATATTCGTATAGTACGTAAAGAAATATGAATGTTTTAGATGAATCACTTTTTTAGCTTTGTGATAGATGGCGCTGTAATAGTCACAAACGTATACGTACGTGGTATCACGTAACATTCCGCCAGTGCGGACGGTATTTGCTTCGTGATACATTACCCGTGTTAAAATGGACCGTTTACCAATTGCGGAAAAGGTCGATATCGCGTTGATGTATGGCTATTGTGATCAAAATGCCCAATGGGCGTGTGCTATGTGTGCTGCTCGGTATCCTGGACGACATCATCCTAGTGTCCGGACCGTTCGCCGAATAGGTACGTTATTTAAGGGAACAGGAAGTGTTCAGCCATATGAGAAACGTCAACCACGACCTGCAACAAATGATGTTGCCCAAGTAGGTGTTTTAGCTGCTGTCGCGGCTAATCCGCACATCAGTAACAGACAAACTACGCGAGAATCGGTAATCTCAAAAACGTCGGTGTTGAGAATGCTACATCAACATCGATTGCACCCGTACCATATTTCTATGCACCAGGAATTGCATGGCGATGACTTTGAACGTCGTGTACTAATCTGCCACTGGGCACAAGAGAAATTACTGGACGATGACAGATTTTTTGCACGCATTCTATTTCGCGACGAAGCGTCATTCACCAACAGCGGTAACGTAAACGGGCATAATATGCACTATTGGGCAACGGAAAATCAACGCAGGCTGCGACAAGTGCAACATCAGCGACCTTGGCGGGTTAATGTATGGTGCGGCATTATGGGATAAAGGATAATTGGCCCCCCTTTTTATCGATGGCAAACTAAATGGTGCATTGTATGCTGATTTCCTACGTAATGTTCTACCGATGTTACTACAAGATGTTTCACTGCATGACAGAATGGCGATGTACTTCCAACATGATGTCCGGCACATAGCTCGCGTGCGGTTGAAGCGGTATCGAATAGCATATTTCATGACAGGTGCATTGGTCGTCGAAGGACCATACCATGGCCCGCTCGTTCACCGGATCTGACGTCCCCGGATTTTTTTCTGTGGGGAAAGTTGAAGGATATTTGCTATCGTGATCCGCCGACAACGCCTGACAACATGCGTCAGCGGATTGTCAATGCATGTGCGAACATTACGGAAGGCGAACTACTCGCTGTTGAGAGGAATGTCGTTACACGTATTGTCAAAAGCATTGAGGTTGACGGACATCATTTTGAGCATTTATTGCATTAATGTGGTGTTTACAAGTAATCATGCTGCAACAGCATGCGTTCTCAGAAATGATAAGTTCACAAAGGTACACGCATCTTATCGAAACAACCGAAATAAAATGTTCAAACGTACCTACGTAATGTATTTTAATTTTAAAAACCTACCTGTTACCAGCTGTTCGTCTAAAATTGTGAGCCATATGTTTGTGACTATTACAGCGCGATCTATCACAAAGCAAAAAAAAATGGTCCAACTAAAACATTAATATTTCTTTACGTACTACACGAATATGTAATAAAAATGGAGTTTCCTATTTAAAAAACGCAGTTGATATCCGTTTGACCTATGGCAGCGCCATCTAGCGGACCGACCATAGCGCCATCTGGTTTCCCCCTTCATGCTAGACAAGTTTCGTCCTTTGTAGTTTTTTCGTTTGACGCTTATTTCGTGAGATATTTGGCCCGGTAGCGATCAATGGACCACCCTGTATAAATGGTCTTATAGAAAGCGTCGGATGCTCTTTAAGATTGTTCGCAGGTGATCCGGTTGTCTATAACACAGTAGTAATGCCAGAGGACAGATCTATTTGCAGAAGTATCTATAGAGGATTGAGGAATGGTGCAGGGACTGGCAGTTGAAAAAAATGGTTCAAATGGCTCTGAGCACTATGGGACTCAACTGCTGAGGTCATTAGTCCCCTAGAACTTAGAACTAGTTAAACCTAACTAACCTAAGGACATCACAAACATCCATGCCCGAGGCAGGATTCGAACCTGCGACCGTAGCGGTCTTGCGGCTCCAGACTGCAGCGCCTTTAACCCCACGGCCACTTCGGCAGGCTACTGGCAGTTGACCCCTAACGCAAATAAATATAACATATTGCGCATAAATAGGAAAACACATCCACTACTGTACTACTACACTATTGCAACCACCGTAAAATATCTTGGAGTAACTACCTACAGCGAGCTTAATTGGAATGACAACGGAAAAAACAACCAGCAGAAAAAGCAGATGCCAGACAGAGATTCCCAGAAAGAATCTTAAGGAAATGTAACTAATTCACGAAAGAAGTGCGTAAAAAGGAGCTTATTCGACCGATTGTTCACCAATATGACACCATTACCAGGTACACTACAGGCCATTAAAATTACTACACCACGAAGATGACGTGCTACAGACGCGAAATTTAACAGACAGGAAGAAGATGCTGTGATATGCAAATGATTAGCTTTTCAGAGCATTCACACAAGATTGGCGCCGGTGGCGACACATACAAGTTGCTGACATGAGGAAAGTTTCCAACCGATTTCTCATATACAAACAGCAGTTGACCGCCTTTGCCTGGTGAAACGTTGTTGTGGTGCCTCGTGTAAGGAGGAGAAATGCGTACCATCACGTTTGCGACTTTGATAAAGGTCGGATTGTAGCCTATCGCGATTGCGCTTTATCGTATCGCGACATTGCTGCTCGTGTTGGTCGAGATCCGATGACTGTTAGCAGAATATGGAATCGGTGGGTTCAGGATAGTAATAAGGAACGTTATGCTGGAGCCCAACGGCCTCGTATCACTAGCAGTCGAGATGACAGGCATCTCATCCGCGTGGCTGTAACGGATCGTGCAGCCACGTCTCGAGCTCTGAGTCAAGAGATGTGGACGTTTGCAAGACAAAAACGATCTGCAGGAACAGTTCGACGACGTTTGCAGCAGCATGGACTATCAGGTCGGAGACAATGGCTGTGGTTACCCTTGACGTTCCATCACAGGAAGGAGCGCCTGCGATGGTGTACTCAACGACGAACGTGGGTGCACGAATGGCAAAACGTCATTTTTTCGGATGAATTCAGGTTCTGTTTACAGCATCATGATGGTTGCATCCGTATTTGGCGACATCGTGGTGAACACACATTGGAAGCGTGTATTCGTCATCACCATACTGTCCTATCACCCGGCGTGACGGTATGGGTTGTCATTGGTTACACGTCTCGGTTACCTCTTGTTCGCATTGACCGCACTTTGAACAGTAGACGTTACATTTCAGATGTGTTACGACCCGTGGCTCTACCCTTCATTTTATCGCTGCGAAACCCCACATTTCAGCAGGATAATGCACGACCGCATGTTGCAGGTCCTGTACGGGCCTTTCTGGATACAGAAAATGTCCGACTGCTGCCCTGGCCAGCACATTCTCCAGATCTCTCACCAATTGAAACCATCTGGTCAATGGTGGCCGAGCAACTGGCTCGTCATAATACGCCAGTCACTATTCTTGATGAACTGTGGTATCGTGTTGAAGCTGCATGGGCAGCTGTACCTGTACACGTAATCCAAGCTCAGTTTGACACAATGCCCAGGCATATCAAGGCCGTTGATACAGCCAGAGGTGGTTATTCTGTGTACTGATTTCTTAGGATTTATGCACCCAAATAGCGTGAAAATGTAATCACGTGTCAATTCTAGTATAATACATTTGTCCAATGAATACCCGTTTATCACCTGTATTTCTTCTTGGTGTAGCAATTTTAATGGCCAGTGGTGTAGAAGTGATAGAAGAGAAAGAGAAGAAATGGTTCAAATGGCTCTGAGCACTATGGGACTCAACTGCTGTGGTCATCAGTCCCCTAGAACTTAGAACTACTTAAACCTAACTAACCTAAGGACATCACACACATCCACGCCCGAGGCAGGATTCGAACCTGCGACCGTAGCAGTCGCACGGTTCCGGACTGCGCGCCTAGAACCGCGAGACCACCGCGGCCGGCAAGAAAGAGAAGATCTAACGAAGAGCGGTGCGTTTCATAAAGGATCGTTTAAAAAGAGCTTTACGGAGATGGTCAAGAAACTCCAGTGTCAGACGTTGCTAGAGAGGCGTTGTGCATCACGCAGTACTTTTTTGAAATTCCGAGAGAATACCTTCCGGAAAAAAATCGGAAAACGTATTATTTCCTCCCACATACATCTCGCGAAATGACACGACGAAAAAAAAATCGAGAATTTAGAGCTCCCTGCGCAATCCACGAGTGGAACAGGGAAGGGGGGATCAGTTAGTGGTACCAGGATTAGCCTCCGCCACGCCATCAGGTGGCTTGCGGAGTATTGATGTAGATGTAGAAAACACTCTGCAGTTCGAAATCAGAGGCTACCTAACACTCACTAATTCGAATTTTTCTGACACTCACTAATTCGAATTTTTCGTCGATTGCTCGGATAGTTGATTCGTCATTCCGCTCTTCACAGAACTCTTTTGTTTCTTCAACAATGCTATAAAGAAACTTTACTTTCGCAGAAAAGGCGCAATTATCGAGATCTTGGAATGTTGCGTGAAAAAAAGAGGATGTAGTGGAAAGTTTCGGAAGTCCGTCATTCACATTGTCAGTAACCCCGGGAGAAGAGAGATATGATTGCTGCAAACATATTATAAGGATGGAGGGAGCGGACGCAGCAGGTTGAGTTCCTGCCCCTTCAAGAGTGGCTACTGAAATGGCTTAGCCGATGTTCAGGACAAAACAGACCTATTCAAGTTTATATGCTTAAAGATAAAGTCAAGTCATTCATTGCTAGTCAGGGCGTGGAAGGGTTCGCCGCAAGTGAAAGGTGGCTCACCAACTTTGTTTTTAAGAAGATCTGCGGAGAAAATGTGAGTGTTGATGGCAGTTTGTTCAGCGTGGAAAAATGAATTAAATCAAATTCTCTTATGTATTCTTGAAAATTTGTATGTGTCTTTCATTTGTAATGTTAAATTAAAACATAACTGAATAGCTAAGATATACCTTTGTTTTAATTTGAGTTCTGTTTATCACTTCCTGCTTCCAAAGAAATACCTATGTTACTGAAATTACAGTATCATTTTGAAGTTATACTTTCAGTTCGACTTTGTCCTGATTCCACCTTAACCAGACAAACTTCTGTTAAACTGAACTCTCAGTTATTCGAAGTTTTTGTTAAGCCTCATGAAACTTCGAATTATAGAGAGTTGGCTGCATTAATCTAATCGGTTACAAGGCACCAAAGTGCAAGACGTTCATAGCTGACATTTTCTTTTTTGCTTAGAGGTCACTAACATGTTATTAGTCTAGCACAATCTGCCACATAATAAATATAAATAAACAAAGGGAAAGTATTATAAAAGTAATATTAATGGCAGTAAGTGTAACTGACTCATGCCATGACTGTTGAGAGTGTGTGTAAAGTCTAGTGTCGTGTTTGTGTTGTTGATGATGTGAGACAGAAAGAAGAGTTAATGCAATTTTGTCATATGATGACATGGTTGGAGACAGTGGCTGTTGTTCGAAGGCAAATGTTGATGGTGTTGAGACAGCTACCAGTCACAAATTTATTTTAAGTGCCTTTATTCTAAAGGTACCGCTACCGGTTTCGAATCATTACAATTTATCGTTGGACGGCTTTCATGCTTTCATTAGAACATGTGGTGTGTTTTTTACTGATTAGTTGTCCCAAAATATAAGTAATACATAATTACAAGCACGCTACACAGATGGTTGCGTTACAGATTTGCATTGGGGTGTGACTTACGTAAAATGTCGGTTTGGAGTATTTGTTTCCATAGTTTTCGTCCAACAGATGATGTTCGCCTCTCAAATAGCACCAAAGGGGCAGCCGAGCTTACTGTCTCCATTTGACAAACGGATCACGCCACCATTGCAGGCTGCTAAAGAAGGTACAGGCATACGGAATACGTTCACAGATATGTGAATGGCTCGAAGACTTCTTAAGTTATAGAACCCAGTTTGTTGTCCTCGACAGCGAATGTTCATCAGAGGCAAGGGTATCGTCAGGTGTGTCCCAGGGAAGTGTGTCTCTCTATACATAAATGATTTGGCGGGCAGTGTGGGCAACAATCTGTGGTTGTTTGCTGATGATGCTGTGATGTACGGTAAGGTGTCGTCGTTGAGTGACTGTAAGAGGATACAAGATGACTTAGACAAAATTTCTAGTTGGTGTGATGAACAGCAGCTACCTCTGGTTGTAGGAAAATGTAAGTTAATGAGGAACACTTAATATTCGGATAAAGCTTTAGCAGTGTCCTACGTGACACAGTCACGTCGTTTAAATAATTGGGTGTAACGTTGCAAAGCGATATGAAATGGAACGAGCACGTGAGAACTGTAGTAGGGAAGGCGAATAGTTGACTTCGGTTTACTGGGAGAATTTTGTGAAAGTGTGGTACATCTGTAAAGGAGGCAGCATGTAAGACACTAGGAAGACCTATTCTTGAGTACTGCTCCAGTGTTTTGGATCAAAACCATGTCGGATTAAACGGAGACATCGAAGCAATTCAGAGGCAGGCTGCTAGATTTGTTACTGGTGAATTCTAACAACGTGCAAGTGTTACGGACATGCTTCGGGAACCCAAATGGAAGTCCGTGAGGGGAAGGAGATATTCTTTTCGACGAACACTACTGAGAAAATTTAGAGAACCCGCATTTGAAGCTCACTGCAGAATAATTCTGTTGTCTCCAACATGCATTTCGTTTAAGGACCACGAATATGAGATACGAGAAATTAGGGCTCGTACGGAGGCAAATAGACGGTCGTTTTTCCCTCGTTCTATTTTCGAGTGGAACCGGATAGGAACTGATTAGTAGTGGTACGGGCCACCCTCCGCCACGCGCCATAAGATGGATTGTGGTGTATCAATGTCTGTTTTACGGTATAGTGCATTATCACGCTGATACAAACAATCATAATCTCCAAACTGTTCCTGCTCTCTATGCAGTACATAATGCTGCAAAATGTGTACATATTCTTCCGTATTTAGCATTTTGTTAATCACAATAAAGGGACCATACCGTAACAATGAAAAACACCTCCAAAACTTAACACCACCTTTTCCGTACTCCGCTGTTGGCACCACACATGATGACACGTAACGTTCTTAAATCATTTACTAAATCCAAACCCTTCCATCGGATGCCACATCCCAAACCATCTCAGCATTCACGTTAATTGATTAAGAAATCAACGGGGAACCTACATAGTCCAGTCACATTAATATGAGCAGTACCTATGTTCGACGTCAGTGTGCAGTAACCATTCACAGAAACGTATAGGCTTGTGTATTCAAATACAGAGATTTGTAAACAGGCAGAATACGAAGCTGCGGTCGGCAACGCCTATATCAGACAAGAAGTGTCTGGCGCAGTTGTTAAATCGGTTACTGCTGCTCCAATGGCAGGTTATCATGATTTAAGCGAGTCTGAACGTGGTGCTATAATCGGCGCACGAGCGATGGGACACAGAATCTCCGAGGTAGCGATGAAGTGGGAATTTTCCCGTACGGCCATTTCATGAGTTTACCGTAAATACCAGGATTACGTAAAACATCAAATCTCCGTCATCGCTGCGGCCGGAAAAACATCCTTTCAACGTGGCAGAAGTGCAATACTTCCACAGAATGCTGCGTATTTCAATGCTGGGCCATCTACAATTGTCAGCGTGCGAACCATTCAACGAAACATCATCGATATGGGCTTTCAGAGCCGAATGCCCACTCGTGTACCTTTGATGACTGCACAACACAAAGCTTTACGCCTCGCCTGGGCCCGTGAACACCGAAATGTTCAAATGTGTGTGAAATCTTGTGGGACTGCTAAGGTCGTCAGTCCCTAAGCTTACACAGATTTATCATAAGGACAAACACAGACACCCATGAGCGAGGGAGGACTCGAACTGCGCCGGGACCATCCGCACAGTCCATGACTGCAACGCCTGAGACCGCTCGGCTAATCCTGCGCAGCGTGAACACCGACATTAGACTGTTGATGACTGGGAACATGTTGCCTGGTCTGATGAGTCTCGTTTCAAATTGTATCGAGCGGACGGATGTGTACGGGTATGGAGACAATTTCATGGATAAATGGACCCTGCATGTGAGCAGGGGACTGTTCAAGCTGCTGGAGGCTCTGTAATGGTGTGAGGTGCGTGTAGTTGGAGTGATATGGAACCCTTAATATGTCTAGATACGACAGGTGACACGTACATAGGCATCCTGTCTGATCATCTGTATCCATTCATGACCACTGTGCATTCCGACGAACTTGAGCAATTGCTACAGAGTGGCTCCAGAAACACTCTCCTGAGTTAAAACACTTCTGCTGGCCACCAAACTCCCCAGACATGAACATTACTGAGCATATCTGGGATGCCTTGCAGGGTGCTGTTCAGAAGGGATCTCCACCCCCTCGCACTCTTACGGATTTATAGACAGCCCTGCAGGATTCATGGTGTCAATTCCCTCCAGCAGCGCTTTAGACATTAGTCGAGTGTATGCCACGTGGTGTTGCGGCACTTCTGCGTGCTCACGGAGGCCCTACATGACATTAGGCTTCTTTGGTTCTTCAGTGTATATAAAGCGTGTCAGGAGGACTCAAATAACAGAGCAGTCGTTTCCGTAATCCGGAAACGGAGGAGCATGAGCTTTGGCTTTCGGGCTAAGGGTGACGGATTTCCGAAAGGCCGGCCGGGGTGGCCATGCGGTTCTAGGCGCTACAGTCTGTAACCGCGCGACCGCTACGGTCGCAGGTTCGAATCCTGCCTCGGGCATGGATGTGTGTGATGTCCTTAGGTTAGTTAGGTTTAAGTAGTTGTAACTTCTAGGGGACTGATGACCTCAGCAGTTTAAGTCCCATAGTGCTCAGAGCCATTTGAACCAACCATTTCCGAAAGAGCGAGTTCGTTAACTGTTCGAGTGCCGTCGCAGTTAAAGTACGCCGTGCATGACAAAATGGTACGATCCAAAACTGACACCGAGACTACTGTGGTGCACCAGGGGCCATAGATGACAAGAGTGAACGACGATTTGCGGAGATGTGTACCAGCGAATAGATGTTCAACTGTTGAGCAACTGACAATCCAGATGAACCAAGAAGCCACCACAGTGTCTCCTCAACAACTGTTGAGCGAACATTGCTACATTTGGGCCATTGCAGCAGGCGCCTGATTCACGCACCCACGCTTACAGCCCTTTGTCGGCGTAGAAAGCTGGAATTTGCACTCTAGTATCGCAACTGAACGTTCACTGATTGGCGACAGGTAGCCTTTTTAGACGAATAATGTTTTATGCTCCATCGAAGAGATGGCTGCTGGCGTGTACGGCGTGAAACATCTGAAAGCAAACACCCTGTAACAATCGTTGGAGCATGGTCAGGGGAATTTTTTGGTTCATTCACTGGCTGATCTTGTCATTCTGGAAGGCATAATGGATCAACACAGATATGCAGCTATCCTTGGGGACCATGTCCTCCCAGATATGAAGTTTGTTTCTCCTCGGCACCACGGCATCTACCAATCTACCGGTAGGACAATTCAACGTGTCACACAGCTCTCAGTGTACGTGAATGTTTCAAAGAGCACCAGGATGAGTTTAGCGTGCTCCCCTGGCCACCAAACTCCCCAGATTTAAATTCAATGGACACTCTGTGGGACCACTTCGATCGGGCTGTTCACCTCATGGATCCTCAACTGAGAAACCTAGCGAAACTGATCGTAGCATTGGAGTCGTCATGGCTCCACATCCCTGTCGATACCTTTCATTGACTCTCTTCCTACAACTTAGCCAGCGTTCCGCGCTGCAAAATGTGGTTTTTAAAGCTTTTGACATGTGGTCACTTTCATGCGACTGAGCTGTGCAAAACTAGAAGACCGGACAAGGATTTGAACTTCGCTCCTTGAGGATACGATTGGACTGTGTTACGCACAGCATCACTTCGCTAAGTGCTGGTAATGATCCCAGAGAATAGCTGACAATTTAACAGTAGCAAACTATTGCTTACGCAAGTAAGAGGATGAAATTAATTACCAAATGAAAAAAATGGAACGTATCTCATACCTTAAGTTTTTTTTACGTATATACTCTACAAGTCACTTTACCATCTAGATCACCATCATTTCCTCCTTTTCCTGTTCCAGCCTGGAATGGTGCGCGGAAGAAAATGATTTTTCCTAATACTCCGTATGAGCTCGAATCTTCTTTTATTTTTTTTTATTTTACTGTCATTGTCTTTTTTTCTATATATATATATATATATATATACAGTGGACCTACCCCCATGAACCATGGACCTTGCCGTTGGTGGGTAGGCTTGCGTGCCTCAACGATACAGATGGCCGTATCTGTTGAGAGGCCAGACAAACGTGTGGTTCCTGAAGAGGGGCAATAGCCTTTTCAGTAGTTGCAGGGGCAACAGTCTGGATGATTGACAAATATGGCCTTGTAACACTAACAAAAACGGCCCTGCTGTGCTGGTACTGCGAACGGCTAAAAGCAAGGGGAAACTACAGCCGTAATTTTTCCCGAGGGCATGCAGCGTTACTGTATGGTTAAATAATGATGGCGTCCTCTTGGGTAAAATATCCCGGAGGTAAAATAGTCCCCCATTCGGATCTCCGGGCAGGGACTACTCAAGAGGAAGTCATTCTCAGGAGAAAGAAAACTGGCGTTCTACGGATCGGAGCGTGGAATGTCAGATCCCTTAACCGGGCAGGTAGGTTAGAAAATTTAAAAAGGAAAATGGATAGGTTAAAGTTAGATATAGTGGGAACTATTGAAGTTCGGTGGCAGGAGGAACAAGACTTTTGGTCAGGTGAATACAGGGTTATAAATACAAAATCAAATAGGGGTAATGCAGGAGTAGGTTTAATAATGAATAAAAAAATAGGAGTGCGGGTAAGCTACTACAAACAGCATAGTGAACGCATTATTGTGGCCAAGATAGACACGAAGCCCATGCCTACTGCGATAGTTCAAGTTTATATGCCAACTGGTTCTGCAGATGATGAAGAAATTGATGAAATGTATGATGAGATAAAAGAAATTATTCAGGTAGTTAAGGGAGACGAAAATTTAATAGTCATGGGTGACTGGAATTCGAGAGTAGGAAAAGGGAGAGATGGAAACATAGTGGGTGAATATGGATTGGGGGAGAGAAATGAAAGAGGAAACCGTCTGGTAGAATTTTGCACAGAACGTAACTTAATCATAGCTAACACTTGGTTCAAGAATCATAAAAGAAGGTTGTATACATGGAGAAATCCTGGAGATACTAGAAGGTATCAGATAGATTATATAATGGTAAGACAGAGATTTAGGAACCAGGTTTTAAATTGTAAGACATTTCCAGGGGCAGATGTGCACTCTGACAACAATCTATTGGTTATGAACTGTAGATTAAAATTGAAGAAACTGCAAAAATGTGGGAATTTAAGGAGATGGGACCTGGATAAACTGAAAGAACCAGAGGTTGTACAGAGTTTCAGGGAGAGCATAAGGGAACAATTGACAGGAATGGGGGAAAGAAATACAGTAGAAGAAGAATGGGTAGCTCTGAGGGATGAAGTAGTGAAGGCAGCAGAAGATCAAGTAGGTAAAAAGACAAGGGCTAGTAGAAATCCTTGGGTAACAGAAGAAATATTGAATTAAATTGATGAAAGGAGAAAATATAAAAACGCAGTAAATGAAGCAGGCAAAAAGGAATACAAACGTCTCAAAAATGAGATCGATCGGAAGTGCAAAATGGCTAAGCAGGGATGGCTAGAGGACAAATGTAAGGATGTAGAGGCTTATCTCACTAGGGGTAAGGTAGATACTGCCTACAGGAAAATTAAAGAGACCTTTGGAGAAAAGAGAACCACTTGTACGAATATCAAGAGCTCAGATGGAAACCCGGTTCTAAGCAAAGAAAGGAAAGCAGAAAGGTGGAAGGAGTATATAGAGGGTCTATACAGGGGTGATGTTCTTGAGGACAATATTATGGAAATGGAAGAGGAGGTAGATGAAGATGAAATGGGAGATATGTTACTGCGTGAAGAGTTTGACAGAGCACTGTAAGACCTAAGTCGAAACAAGGCCCCGGAAGTAGACAACATTCCATTAGAACTGCTTACAGCCTTGGGAGAGCCAGTCCTGACAAAACTCTACCATCTGGTGAGCAAGATGTATGAGAAAGGCGAAATTCCCTCAGACTTCAAGAAGAATATAATAATTCCAATCCCAAAGAAAGCAGGTGTTGACAGAGAACTATCAGTTTGATAAGTCACAGCTGCAAAATACTAACGCGAATTCTTTACAGACGAATGGAAAAACTGATAGAAGCCGACCTCGGGGAAGATCAGTTTGGATTCCGCAGAAATGTTGGAACACGTGAGGCAATACTGACCCTACGACTTATCTTAGAAAATAGATTAAGGAAAGGCAAACCTACGTTTCTAGCATTTGTAGACTTAGAGAAAGCTTTTGACAATTTTGACTGGAATACTCTCTTTCAAATTCTAAAGATGGCAGGGGTAAAATACAGGGAGCGAACGGCTATTTACAATTTGTACAGAAACCAGATGGCAGTTATAAGAAGCGAGGGGCATGAAAGGGAAGCAGTGGTTGGGAAGGGAGTGAGACAGGGTTGTAGCCTGTCCCCGATGTTATTCAATCTGTGTATTGAGCAAGCAGTAAAGGAAACAAAAGAAAAGTTCGGAGTAGGTATTAAAATCCATGGAAAAGAAATAAAAACGTTGAGGTTCCCTGATGGCATTGTAATTCTTTCAGAGACAGTAAAGGACTTGGAAGAGCAGTTGAACGGAATGGACAGTGTCTTGAAAGGAGGATATAAGATGAACATAAACAAAAGCAAAACGAGGATAATGGAATGTAGTCGAATTAAGTCGGCTGATGCTGAGGGAGTTAGATTAGGAAATGAGACACTTAAAGTGGTAAAGGAGTTTTCCTATTTGGGGAGCAAAATAACTGATGATGGTCGAAGTAGAGAGGATATAAAATGTAGACTGGCAATGGCAAGGAAAGCGTTTCTGAAGAAGAGAAATTTCTTAACATCGAGCATAGATTTAAGTGTCAGGAAGTCGTTTCTGAAAGTATTTGTATGGAGTGTAGCCATGTAGGGAAGTGAAACATGGACGATAAATAGTTTGGACAAGAAGAGAATAGAAGCTTTTGTAATGTGGTGCTACAGAAGAATGCTGAAGATTAGATGGGTAGATCACATAACTAATGAGGAGGTTTTGAATAGAATTGGGGAGAAGAGGAGTTTGTGGCACAACTTGACAAGAAGAAGGGACAGGTTGGTAGGACATGTTCTGAGGCATGAAGGGATCACAAATTTAGCATTGGAGGGCAGCGTGGAGGGTAAAAATCGTAGAGGGAGACCAAGAGATGAATACACTAAGCAGATTCAGAAGGAGTAGGTTGCAGTAAGTACTGGGAGATGAAGAAGCTTGCACAGGATAGAGTAGCATGGAGAGCTGCATCAAACCAGTCTCAGGACTGAAGACAACAACAACAACAACAATACAATGGAAGACTTAATGTGTTCCTTGACTCTTCTCTGAAATTACGCTTTTGGAATTTTAACAGTAAACCTCTCCGCGGTGCACAATATCGGTCTTGTCACGTCTGTCACTTGTGTGGGATGAGTATCTCTGTGTTGCTCTTGCGGGCCGGTGTAGATGCGAACTGTTCTTAGTTGAATGTTCTCTATTAAGTATACCGGACTGACAAGTAAAATTCAGTAATCGGTCGCACGTAGGTTTCGCAGTTTTTTCTGTCTAAATTAGGTTTCCTTAGGATCCGTCCTTTGAATCTGAGTGACATGCGACCTCGTTACAAGTTAGAAGAACGCTCCTGGAAACTATCGAAACTTTTAGAACACGATTTTAAAAGATTACACGGTAGATTAAAGCAACTAGTTTTAATTTACAGTAAAATGGTGTTCTAGCACCGTAAATGTTGATAATAGTAGTGGTTTCATGATTCAGCAACAAAAAATGGCAAGTAAGAGACACCGATATCGAGAGACAACTCAACTAAAACACCACACCGAAAAAAAAAAAACAGATTGGAAACAACACTCGTGTATCAAAAACTGACTACATATGACTGGCAGATGAAACAGAGTGGTCCTTACGAATATCTTTTCCTCTGTCTACTGTAAATGCCACCCCTAACTTCCTGGTTTAAAATTAAATAGATGATACAGAGGCACAAACTGGGTTCTTCGAGATAGGAAATCACAGATTGGAAGACCTAACAGAAATACAGCGCAATCGTGAACGAGGTAAAGGACAGAAGAACGAAGGAAAAAGCGCCTTTATTTTATATGAAAAACACGAAAGAGAAACTTACAGCGAAAATTTTTCAAATAAATATTACAGAGGGGCAAGGCAGATACACCTCTGCATGAAGTCAGGACAGCTGTTGGAAACATGTGCAGCGTCTTCGACGTTAGTGAAACATCATTAGAGTTTAATCATTTATCCTCAACGTTTAGAAGTCTTCGTTTTTCGGCATCAGCCTCGGATAATGCTTCATCCAGCTGCATGTTGGATTCTAGCTGACGTCTGTCGAGTCATCTCAGCTTTTGCATACCCAAGCGAGGTGCTGCGACTTCGGCGCCATTGCGGGTTGCTGGGGGCAAGAGCGGCCGTTGCCCAGCGCGAAGTGGTCTCGTGCTGACCACTGCAGTGTCCTCCGTCCCACTCCTAATTCTACAATGACCGTTGATGACCCATCAGAGGTATACCCGGTGTCGGTAGTCATGTGGCCGGTTGACTTCCTCCCTACTGTCCTGGTAGGGAAGCTCCTGGTGGTGCCTGGATGTTGAACAGGAACGTGGACCTCATGAGGCCCTGTTGCTGGCTTTCATGTTGAAGTTCAGTGCTGGCTGCATCCAGTGATGTCAATTTTCCATCCGTAGATGGTAGGTGGCAGACAGCAGGAAGTTCATCAGGTACAGCTCCAGCTAGTTCATAAACTGTGCTGTACCATCTAGGACACAGATTCACTACAGTGTCGTAATCTTGAAATCAAGTGCTATTACTGTTAATGCCATTGATCCCAATGATAAACTTCCGACAAGAGCTGGAAAGCTGGAGTAATTTAAAGGAGCTAGTGTGAGGCTATGACGTGAGGTTCAGTTCGCAATAACTGCATGTATCCTCCTTATTCTGCTATATTCACTTACAGACTGTAAAATGCTGTGTCAGTTCCGCACTACATACTCTTGTGTAAGAGATAGAGTTGCTTGCACCATGTGTTATGAGCTAACAGATATGTTTGTCTCGCTTCCTTTGGTTTTCTGACACAGTCTTCTTTCTGCTGAATGAGTATTCTCACTAGGCAGAGTGTGTCGTAATATGCCAATTGCCGGGACCACTTGCGACATACTGGCTCGCTTCCTGCTTAATGAGTTTCAATAAAAGTTTCTAATTTCTTACCCCTTATTATTCTGCGCTGTAACAATATCATCCATAGAAAGAAACGAACGCTAGAGCTAAATGTTCCATATACACCAGTGTAATTACAGGTAGAACATCAGCTTAGTTGAATAAAACGGAGGTAGGCAGTGGACAGTGCCATTGTCGAAGGAACCTTGTAGATGTACAGCTGAAATTAATTAGTGAAATCACGTTAAGGATAAATCAGGATGGTCACATGGGAATTTAAATCCTATTGTGTCCGTGTAGTGAAGCTGGCCACGGTGCAAGACGCAAATTGCTTGCATAAAAGAAAATTATCTCAGGTCATGTAGACCAATCACTGATAATAAGCAATTTTGACATTGGTTAAGGCCTATACTCTGCATTGTGTGTAAGAATGCTACTACCCCAAGGAAGTGTGACAGGGCCCTTAACGGTGTACAGTATGTTTTGATGATTTAGTTGATAACGTTATGAATTCCCTGAGGCTAGATTATCTACAGGAAGGATGTGAAATGTAAGAAGAACTGCAGAGGGTAGAATAATGGTGCAGGGACAGGCAGTTGAACCTGAACGTAAATAAATGTGACATACTGCACGTAGACAGGCGAAAGAATCTACTAATTTCCGATTTCATTATTGGCAACAAGTCGCTAGAAACTGTAAATACCGAAAAATACCTTGGGTAACTATCCGGAATGACATAAAGTGGAATTACTGCATAAGACATATTGTAGGAAAGAAGATGCCAGGGTAAGATTCATTGGGAACATCTTAATAAAATGCAATTTTTCGACGAAAGAAGTGGATTACAAAACACTTGTAAATCCGATCCTTGAGTACTGCTGATCAATCTGGTACACTTATTAGATTGGGTCCATGTAAAAGATAAAGAAAATCAAACGAAGAGCTGTGCTTTGAGTTTGGTTGAGTCCGCACGAGACCGTTACAGAAATGCTTAACAAACTCCTCTGGCAGACGCAGCAAGAGAGACATTGTGTGTCACTGAAAGTTTCACTGTAAAAATTCCGAGAGAGCACTTTTCCGGAAGAATCATTATGCATATCGCTTACTCCCACATACGTATTGTGATATGACCACAACGAGAATATTAGAGGGATCAGAAAGCTCACCGATGTTACCGACAACCATTCGCGAATAGAGAAGGGGGGAAGATAGTGGAACCAGAAGTATCTTCCGCTACATACTAATGTGGCTTACGGAGTATGGGTTTAGTCGTAGATAAGTGAGCAGTATTACGCATTATGGGTGCTCATTTTTCCACTTATCTTTGTGTGCATGCGCTCTAATCGTTTCTCGTATTACCGAGCAGCGGATGTTTTTGTTTGCCAAGAAAGATGAAGCAATGTTCTCTATTTGTGCTTCCTCTTTGTTCCTCATTCTCTACAGCGTTGTTGGGCACCTAGACGTTTCCAACGTTTGGTTTTGTTCCTCTAAGCACTCAGTTGGCTTCCATCCACCTCGATAACGTCCGGGAGGTTATACACAAACTATATATTTTGTATCTCGTGCCCTTCCGTGAGAGAGAGAGAGAGAGAGAGAGAGAGAGAGAGAGATTTATTGGTCAGTCTGCAATTCCCGAACGGTTAGGAGCAAATGGAGAAAGACAAACTTCCAGCGACGGCAAGTCGATTGGTTGAAACAGCGCCAAACACTTTCACAGGGCCCCTACGAGAGGCGTTAATTTTGGGATTCGATAGGATACTCGCAGGAGACTCAGGGGACTTCAGCGTCTGAATAAACTTAAGTATTTTCTTCAGACTAACTAGTCACTACAGGCTAATTCTAAGTACTAGAAAAGCAAAGGATGCGACGCACTAGAAAAGCAAAGGATGCGACGGGTTGCGCAACGGAAGTCAGTGTCTGAGCCCGTGGGTTGAGAGCTAACAGAAGCAGCAATTACCAACTGCATTGTAAAATACAAATATTGAGAGCAGCACTCCAAGTGAGAAAAACAGGTTTGTCGGAGCTTTCCCGTAGCTGCCGACGAGTGACAAGTGTAGGTGGGGTGCCAACAGTCTGACTGAGAATTCTATTGAATGCAAATACCTGGGTTTTTAAAAGGATCGTGGAAACGCACTATTTCTCCCTATCTATAGTCCACCCGCCAACTGGCACTTTAAGGACATCGGCCAATCTGATGTGCGGCTCTGCACCTCCAGGGCGCCTTTGATCACAGTAAGATCCCTCCCCTCTCCTATCTGTAGGTAGGGATGTCCCCGGTTTTTACAGTAACAAACAAGTATGACAGAAACAACGTTCAGCTGAAAGCTAAACATCATTGTCCGTCCTCTTATGGCTAGTAACAACGGTGTTTTACGTCACATGGCCCCTCCGTGAGGCCTCTAGCGAGTGAGGACTGCTGTTCCAGCAGTTTTACTCATTTCCAATCTCACTCTAACCAGTGTAAAATCACTGACGTTGCTTGATTCCAGGAGGAAGTATCAAGCTTGTTTTCTGTGCTGAGACGTGCCTGATTGCTACCATTGTCTACTAAGACACTTTAAAACAGCTTCTAGGTAGTGAATGAAGTTATCAGTCAATTCTCTGAAGTGAAACCTATACCCTGGACCAGGCTTCTGTCGTTACTATTTACAGTTGGTCACCTAAACGGTGTCCACCCCCTGTGGCTGAGTGGTCAGCGCTACGGAAGGTCAATCCTAAGAGCCCGGGTTTGATTCCCGGCTGTGTCGGAGATTTTCTCCGCTCAGGGACTGGGCGTTGTGTTGTCCTAATCATCATCGTTTCATCCCCACCGACGAGCAAGTCGCCGAAGTGGTGTCAAATCGAAAGACTTGCACCCGGAGAACGGTCTACCCGACGGAAGGCCCTAGTCACGCGACATTTACATTTATTT
The DNA here is from genome assembly GCF_023864345.2 of Schistocerca serialis cubense. Lineage (NCBI taxonomy): Eukaryota > Metazoa > Arthropoda > Insecta > Orthoptera > Acrididae > Schistocerca > Schistocerca serialis. The sequence continues at coordinate 250,468,573 of NC_064640.1, forward strand.
GCCTAAGCGATAACACTTCTGCCTGCTCTCCGCATTGTGTCTCTGATTTCCTATCTTGGAGTGCTCTTTCTGGCTTCCGACAGCCTTCAGCTTAACAACGTATTAGGTTTATAACTTTGCTTCCGCCGTTCTGCAAACAGATGGTAGTAGCGGCAAGTGATGGTGCAGGTGGTACGTCGTAAGTATCATAAAATAAGCTCAAGTACTTGTAAACATAACGCCATCAAAATATTAGTCGATTTGTCATGGCACCATTAAGTCGATTTCTATTCAATATGTCAACTTAAGATCCCAATTCTCGTTATTTCCGTGTAGTTTTAATTTTCTGCTTTATCATGAAGCAATCTGCAGCTGAGGCTCATAAAATGCTGGGTAAGACCTATGGTGAGGCACCTCTTAGTGAAGGAACCTGCAGAGATTGGATTCAGCGCTTCAATAACGGTGATTTTGACGTCAAAGACTGGGATAGCGGTGGAAGAAAAAAGGTTTTCGAAGCTACTGAAACCGGTGGAAACAATCACAGGAGATCGTTATCGAAAGCAGTTGATGCTACTGAGTCGAGCACTGAAAGACAAAAGGCTGCTGTACAAAGATTGACATGAAAAGGTGAGTTTGTAGCATGACAATGCTCGATTTCATGTTGCAAATCCCGCCAAGATATAAGTGGAAACGTTGAAATGGGAAGTCTCATCCCCCCGCCGTATCCTCCAAACATAGCTCGACCTGACTACCACCTATTCAGATCAATGGCACACGGCCTGTGTGATCAGCACTTCCGGTCATATGAACAAGTGCTAAATTGAATCGATTCTTGGATCTCCTCAAAATGCGCCCAGATTTTCCGCCGTGGCGTTCATATATTGTCCGAAATATCGGAGAAAGTAGTGGCCAGCGATGGCCAATGCTTTTAATCTTAAATGTTGTGTATGACAAGTGTTTATCAAAAAATGAACTAAGGCTGTTCGAGGTGAACAGCAAATTTCTCGACTTTGGTGAGGGCTGACAAGATCACCTTGAAGATAACAGCGATCCAGTGTTTAAGAATACGTGGAAAACAAAACAGTCTTTGAGCGCAAATTTGTTGATTTAATTCAATAGCCGGTTTCGATCGTTACGATCATCATCAGATTGAGTTAAGAAAGAAACAATTGGCGTATTTATGAGTAAAAGTACTATGATAAGTTACAACAGTGTAAGTAGCAGCGTTGATCGACATGACCTGCGAAGCATATAACAAGTAACATACTTGCCTCCTTAAACTTAGTAAAACAAGCGAATAAATTTTTTTAGCAATGATTGGCATTGTCACAAAATATAAAACCGTGATAACACTGGGATGAACATTGATGCCCCGTGATGCAGGGCCGTCGTTGGCACATTGTGCTTACAGTTGCAGTACAAACAGCTAAGGAGGTTTGGCCGCTAGGTATCGTTGATCGTATGCACAGTTTACTATGATGTATTAGAAGGCTGCAAACAGGACGTTAATATAAGCCGAAACAGGATGAGTTCAAATGTAATTTAAAAAAAGATAAAGTGGCTTCAGAATAATATTAGCTGACGCTATAAATGTCAGCTCTCAAATAAATGTCTATGCCGCATATAGCCCATACTGAAATTAACTCAGAGCAGGGCATCGAGACATGAAAAAACTGCAGACACGACGGGCTCGTGAAAACAAGCCCAAGAAGACGCACACCAGCGAGTAAGACCATTAGAAATTAAAATTGCTACACCACAAAGATGACGTGCTACAGACGCGAAATTTAACCGACAGGAAGAAGATGCTGTGATATGCAAATGATTAGCTATTCAGAGCATTCACACAAGATTGGCGCCGGTGGCGACACCTACAACGTGCTGACATGAGGAAAGTTTCCAACCGATTTCTCATATACAAACAGCAGTTGACCAGCGTTGCCTGGTGAAACGTTGTTGTGGTGCCTCGTGTAAGGAGGAGAAATGCGTACCATCACGTCTCAGAATTTGATAAAGGTCGGATTGTAGCCTATCGCGATTGCGGTTTATCGTATCGCGACATTGCTGCTCGCGTTGGTCGAGATCCAATTACTGTTAGCAGAAAATGGAATCGGTGGGTTCAGGAGGGTAATACGGAACGCCGTGCTGGATCCCAACGACCTCGTATCACTAGCAGTCGAGATGATAGGCATCTTATCCGCATGGCTGTAACGGATCGTGCAGCCACGTCTCGATCCGTGAGTCAACAGATAGGGATGTTAGCAAGACAACAACCATCTTCACGAACAGTTCGACGACGTTTGCAGCAGCATGGACCATCAGCTCGGAGACCATGGCTGCAGTTACCCTTGACGCTGCATCACAGACAGGAGCGCCTGCGATGGTGTACTCAACGACGAACCTGGGTGCACGAATGGCAAAACGTCATTTTATCGGATGAATCCATGTTCTGTTTACAGCATCATGATGGTCGCATCCGTGTTTGGCGACATCGAAGTGAACGCAAATAGGAAGCGTGTATTCATCATCGCCATACTGGCGTTATCACCCGGCGTGATGGTATGGGGTGCCATTGGTTACACGTCGCGGTCACCTCTTGTTCGCATTGACGGCACTTTGAACAGTGGACGTTACATTTCAGATGTGTTACGACCCGTGGCTCTACTCTGCATTCGATCGCTGCGAAACCGTACATTTCAGCAGGATAATGCACGACCGTATGTTGCAGGTCCTGTACGGGCCTTTTTGGATACAGAAAATGTCTGACTGCTGCCCTGGCCAGCACATTCTCCAGATCTGTCACCAACTGAAAACGTCTGGTCAGTGGTGGCCGAGCAACTGGCTCGTCACAATACGCCAGTCACTACTCTTGATGAACTGTGGTACCATGTTGAAGCTGCATGGGCAGCTGTACCTGTACACGCCATCCAAGCTTTGTTTGACACAATGCCCAGGCGTATCAAGGCCGTTATTACGGCCAGAGGTGGTTGTTCTAGGTACTGATATCTCAGGATCTATGCACCCAAATTGCGTGAAAATATAATCACATGTCAGTTCTAGTATAATATATTTGTCCAATGAATACCCGTTTATCATCTGCATTTCTTCTTGGTGTAGCAATTTTAATGACCAGTAGTGTACTATAAGGGCCCTCAAATGAAAACGAGACAGATGAGGAAAAAGTAACTAAACTGTTTATTATTTCAAAAGTAATCGCCATAGATGTTAATACATATATCCCACTGTGAACAAGACGGTCAGTCCCTTCATGGAAAAATGTTTGCGGTTGCGTACGAAACCGTGATTGTACCTACGCGTGCGTCTCTTCGTCCGAAGCAAATCGCCGGCACGAATGTCTTTCTTCACGGCTCCAAAAGTACGGAAATCGTATGGGGAGAAATCAGCACTGTATGGAGGATGTGTTACGGATTTCCAGCGAAACTTTTGCAGCGTACTCGAAACAGCCTTGGCAACTTATGGGCGAGCATTTTGTTGGCATGTTGTTTCCACTATGCTGCAGAAGTTTCACTGGAGAGTCCTTACACATCCTCCATACAGTCCCGATTACTCCCCATGCGATTTGCATACTTTCGGAGCCGCGAAGTAAGACGTTCGTGGCCGTCGATTTGCTTCAGTCGGAGAGGTGCACGCCTGAGTAGCCATTTTTTCGTAGGTAAGCGCAAACATTTTTCCATGAAGACACTGACCGGCATCTTTCACAGTGGGATAACATATTAACAGTTATGGCGAGTACTTTTGAAATAGTTGACAGTTTACTTACTCTTTTCCCATCTGTCTCGTTCTCATATGACTGCCCCTTATATCATTAAATTACAACGGGAATTTACAGAAAACCAGATTTTAAAACTAAAGCGAAGACGAAGGTTCGTTTCGAGGAGTAAGAAGAGATTTATCAACGTCCCAAAACGACACGCCAATGTCGTTGACAACCTCACAAAAGCGATGTTAACGGCAGCCTCTTGTAAGCTGTCAACCTGGTGATCGATACGCGTAGACATGTAATTACGAGAGACGTTAATGAGGCTGTGGAGGCGGTGAGCAGTGCGCAGGTGCGGCAGCGGGGGCGGGCAGCGGGGGCGGCCGGCGTGGGTCGGCGTCTGCCGGCGTATCGACGGCAGTGGGTCCGCTGCCGCTATGTCGCTTGGCTGGCGCCATGAGCCTCATCGCAGGTAAGGCGCTACCACGCACCAATCGCCCTCTGAGAACGCTCTTACTAGCGGCAGTTCACGTCTACTGCTTCTGTAATTCTCCATAGCTGGCAGCTTTTGCGTCTCTACGTGCTTTGGCGCACGAGACTGACCCATTAGCTACTTTAGTCATTTAAGAAAGTGAATCGCCATTGTAAGAGTGCAAGTAAATGGCCTTTATTTTAGCTGGAAACGACGCAATTCACGATTCACCTGAAGTCTAAGTCCTTGCTTAAGGCTGTCATTCTCTTGCTGTCACCATACATCGCTTCAGCACGTCTTATTGGCTTTGTTCGTGCGTGGGCATGTGTCACATGTATTTACACGTGTCACCAGTCGTATCATTATTTTTTTGTCTGAAGTGGAAGGTAACAAACACCGTAAAGTTGTCATAAATACCGGCAGGCCATCTTACAACCTTACCATTACCCTGTGTTTGTGAACAGTGTAAAATGTCAAGACTGTCAGTAATTGTACACTATTTGGAACGATGTAACCATGTGGCGCGACAGACATGGGCGCAGCACTGTAGTTGATGATGGGAATTAAATCGGCAGTGCCATTTCGAAGGAACGAATACGGCATTTGCCTTCAGCGATTTAGGGAAATCACGGAAAACCTAAATCCAGATGGCCGGACGGGGATGTGAATCTTAACGAAATGTAACTCATCCACGAAGGAAGTGGCTTACAAGGCGCTTGTTCGTCTGATTCCTGAGTATTGTTCATCAATATGAGAACCTTACCAGGTAGGAATGATAGAAGAGGCAGACAAGATCTAACGATGAGCGTCGCGGGAGCAGTACCGAGTTGTTCAACAAACTCCATTGGCAGTCTAGAATGAAATTTTCTCTCTACAGCGGAGTGTGCGCTGATATGAAACTTCCTGGCAGATTAAAACTGTGTGCCCGACCGAGACTCGAACTCGGGACCTTTGCATTTCGCGGGAAAGTGCTGTACCGACTGAGCTACCCAAGCACGACTCACGCCCCGTCCTCACAGCTTTAATTCCAACAGTGCCTCGTCTCCTACCTTCCAAACTACACAGAAGCTCTCCTGCGAACCTTGCAGAACTAGCACTCCTGGAAGAAAGGATATTGCGGAGACATGGCTTAGCCACAGCCTGGGGGATGTTTCTAGAATGAAATTTTCACTCTACAGCGGAGTGTGCGCTGATATGCCCGCGAAAGGAAAAGGTCCCGAGTTCGAGTCTCGGTCCGGCACACAGTTTTAATCCGCCAGGAAGTTTCCATTGGCAGTCGTTACAAGAGGGGCGCTGGGTATCACGGAGAGGTTTTCTACTGAAATTTCGAGACAGCACTTTCCAGTAAGAATCTGACAACATTTTAATTCCTCCCACATACGTCTCGCGTAATGATCACGACGAAAAAATTCGAGAAATTAAAGCCAATGCAGAGGCTCACTGACAATCATTCTTCCCAACCGCCATTCACGAGTGGAACAGGGAAGGAGGGATCAGTTAGTGGAACCAGAATTATTCTCCGCCACGCACCGTTAGGTGGTTTATGGATGTTCTTGATGTAGATGTAGATGTCGATATAGATGTAGTTGAAACGTCGCCCTCCAGAGTGGGAATCGAGTCGTTACACCAGAAACTGCAAGTATGTTGACTGTTTTGTCAGACGCGGATTGTCGTTGACCTATTGGGTCGCACTCTGACCTTCTCGTCTCTCGGCTTCTCCTTTATGAATTATTCAGCTGCCACTTCCGCTTATTCTCTCAAACTGCCAGAAGACGATGCTACAGCACTGATTCACGGCAACCGTGCCTTCTGTTTTCGAGAACGTCATCACCATACAAGTACGTATACAGTATGTTAAAAAAAGTATTCCGTATTTTTAGAGGAGGAAGTATGGACCAAAACGAGGCAAAAATGTCGAGTAAACATAGGTTCTAAAATGCATACCTTAATATCTACCGCGAATCACGTATCTTCTTGTACAAGTCCTTTGCTATTACGAAGGACCTGCAGAATGCAATAAACAAACGGGGACACATTCCTCAGTTATTTTCTGTGGTTACAGCATGCAGTAGCCGGCCGGAGTGGCCGTGCGGTACTAGGCGCTACAGTCTGGAACCGAGCGACCGCTACGGTAGAAGGTTCGAATCCTGCCTCGGGAATGGATGTGTGTGATGTCCTTAAGTTAGTTAGGTATAATTAGTTCTAAGTTATAGGCGACTGATGACCTCAGAAGTTAAGTCGCATAGTGCTCAAAGCCATTTTTGAGCAAGCAGTAAACATCTGCCAGCGTTCCGTCACAATATCAGCCTACCAGAAGGCAACTCTCCCAGTGGCTGTTACAAAGATGTGGTGAAGATCCACTTTTCGCAACAAAGATACTGTTCGCAGACGAGGCTTGTTTCACGCTAGATAAAATTATCAATTTTCATAGCCAGCATGTGTGAGCTGATGCAAATCCACGCGCAGTTGATGTAGCATGATATCAGCGCCGATTTTCAATTAATGTGAGGGAGGAATTATTGGTGACAGACTAATAGGACACAACATACGACCAAACAGGCTGACTGGTGCGAGGTATCTTCAGTTTCTGCCAAACGACTTGTCTGTCCTGATAGAAGAGGTATCATTCCAACAACTACTGGAGATGTGGTTCGTGCATTATGGAGCACCAGCACATTTCCAAAAATGGTTCAAATGGCTCTAAGCACTATGCGACTTAACTTCTGAGGTCATCAGTCCCCTAGAACTTAGAACTAATTAAACCTAATTAACCTAAGTACATCACACACATCCATGCCCGAGGCAGGATTCGAACCTGCGACCGTAGTGGTCGCTCGGTTCCAGATTGTAGCGCCTAGAACCGCACGGCCACTCCGGCCGGCCCAGCACATTTTCACCCAAATGTCCCAGGATACCTCACACAGGCATTCATTGGGCAATTGACTGATCGGGGAGGCTCAGCACGTTGGCCAACTCGTTCACCCTATCTTAATCCTGTGGAGTCTTGCTTGCGGGGGACCTTGAAATCTTTGGCGTACGCAAACTCCATTAATGATTTACAAACACTAAAGGAACGCATCAACAGTACCAGCCACCTCATATGTGACTACTCTGGAGTTTTCAGAGTGTGAGTGATTTCCTAAGATAGAGGACTGAAGCACGCTTTTCTGTGATGATCAACACATTTACCACCTCCTTTAGCTTTGGCTCACAAGTGCTGGTCGTATGTAATAGCAAGTAGATTATATTCGAAGTTCCGATGTTTCACAGTAACAGAATAATGTGTTCTCATTTGCTTACTGCATTCTGTAGCTCGTACATAATAGCAAAGGAATTGCAGTAGAAGAGATGTGTTGCAGAGCAGCGAATACGAACAAGCGCATTTAGAGCACATGTTTACTTGACATATTTTGCTTGTTTTTGTCCATAATATCACCTCTCAAAATATGGAATACCTTTTAACACTCCGTATACACCACCATAACCCTACCCAAGGAGATTACAAGGGCGTGCTGAAAAGTAATGGCTCCGAATTTTTTATCTGAAATCTTTTAAGGCGTTTTTAAATTAAACAAAGGTTATTACATTCTACACCCTTATTCTTCATGTCTACATATTCACTTCTCAACATAGTCTCCCTGGCGACGAACACGTTTCTCCCGAGACACCATTTTGTTGATACCGTCACTGTAGAACGTTTGACTTTGTTGACGGAACCACAGCCTCAACTCAGCTTGCACCTCGTCATCACTATCAAAGCGAAGTTCTCGAAGGTGTTGTTTAAGTTTTGTTAACAGATGAAAATCGAATGGGGTCAAGTCGGAACTGTATGGATGATGATCGATGACAGTAAAACCCAAGGCGTCGGATTCTTGCAGATATCGCACCTCTCGTGTGTGGTCTGATATTGTCATGATGAAGGAAAGGATGCTTTAAGTGTGGAAGAACTGTTAGAATTGGAAACCCAATTATAGCCCGCTGTTTCACACACACACACACACACACACACACACACACACACACACAGAATGTTAATAACCTTTGTTTTATTTGAACAGCTTTAAGAGTTTCCACATAAAAAAATCGGAGGCATTGCTTTTCAGCATGCCTTCGTACCACTACACTGTGTTAGCGAAGGGTACAAGGCGTAATTGATGAACGTTGATTGCACTAGGAATTGCAAGTATGCAGACTGTGTTGTTAGACGTAGGTCACCACTGAACCACTGGGTCGCACTCAGACCCTCTTAGCTACTGGCTTCCCTATTGAGGACTATTCAGTTTCCGATTTCGATGCTTCTCTCTGATTGTTAATAGCCGATGATACAACACTTGTTAATGACAACGCTGCCTACTGTTTTTGAGAACATCAGTAGAAGTATATACAGGGTGAGTCACTAACTATTGCCACCTAGAATAACTCCGAAAGTATGATAGTAGCTGAAAAATTTGTGGGATAAATGTAGCGTGGGACAACGGGAGCCATCATATGATGTTGGTTTTTTGTTGCTAGGTGGGGTCGCTTCAGAGATATGAAGGTCAACTTTTTTTTTCAATGGGATGCTATAGTTTCTTACTTATTTTCTGATAGCGGCTATCGAAACGCATCCAAAGATGTGCAACAGTAAGGTCTTTGAAGGTCAACGAAGGTCACAAAGCTGACATGAACGTCCATTTACAGAAGGTATCAATGTAGTGCTGCAATCTTATCATGGATTTAATAGTATTCCTTATCACATCGGCACTTGTCGAAGCACATACTCTGACAATTCTCTCTCGTATATCGTGCAAATAGCAAATATTCGCCGAATACAGCGTATCCATCAAACGTGCCGCTATCAGAAAATAAATACCAAATTATAACATCCCATTAAAAAAAAAGTTGACCTTCGTATCTCTGAGCGACCCCACCTAGAAATAAAAAACCGACATCATGTGATGGCACCCTTTTTCCCATGCAACATTTGTCCCACAAACTTTTCAGCTACTATCATACTTTCGGAGTTATTCTAGGTGGCAATTTTTAGTGACTCACTCTGTATATAGTTTATATATCTGAATCGGTTCATATGTTGGAATGGGGCAATACCATGTATAAGGGGTAGTCAAATGAAAACCAATACCCGCCGCAACGGGGCTATGGAATGTTTCCATTGAAAAATAATCATCACACGCCTTATCACGTTTATCCCACTGGGAGACGAGACGATCAATTCCTGTTTACTAGAACGTGGTCGGCAGCTGACGAATTCACAAAATGGTTCAAATGGCTCTGAGTACTATGGGACTCAACATCTGAGGTCATCAGTCCCCTAGAACTTAGAACTACTTAAACCCAACTAACCTAAGGACGTCACACACATCCATGCCAGAGGCAGGATTCGAACCTGCGACCGTAGCGGTCGAGCGGTTCCAGACTGAAGCTCCTAGAACCGCTCGGCCACACCAGCAGGCGACGAATTCACAACCGCACCCTCCCTTGCACTTCCTCGACCGATTGAAACGGACGTCAACGCATGTCCTTCAGGTCGCCAAAGATGTGAAAATCACACGCTAAAACATACGTGCTGTACGGAGAATGTTGCGGTATTTTGTAAGCAAATCACTGAAGCGTAATGGCGACGCAGTTTCTCAGAATTGTCTTCATAGCGCTGCGCATTGATTGTGGTTCCACGTCCGAGGAACTCGACGAAGAGAAGGCCCCTGCAGTCGAAGAACTGGTGTGAACAGCTTCAGATTTCTTCGGCAGGTGAGATGTGGAACTTCTCGACTGTTGGGTTTCCCGTTTGCCCTCAGGCCCGAAATGCTGTCGGATGGAACCATCGTGTTGCACGAGAACGCCCGCCCCACACTGTCAATCGGACGAAGGCTACCCTTCAGCGATATGGTTGGGAAACACCGCAACATCCTCCGTACAGCCCGGATCTTTCACCGTGTGATTTTCACATCTTTAGTGACCTGAAGAAAGTCATGCGTGGATGTCGGCTTCAGGCGGAAAAGGAAATGCGAGCGTGGGTGCAGTTGCGGATCCGCCAGAGGCCGATCGCGCTTTACGAAACAAGAATTGATTGTCTAGTCTGCTACTGAAATAAATGTCTTAACGCTTGTGGTAGTTACTTTTGAATGGAACTGTTCGATGATCCGGTTGTGGCTGGTGTTCGGTTTTCATTTGACTGCCCCGCGTACCACCACTGTGAAAGAAAGAGTCATATAGCATTATTGGCTGAGATTACGCGGAGGATAGCAGCCGCCTAATCGGAAAGGGTTTTCTTCCTCCGTGTACCATTGCCACTTACCTCATGGTGTGTGAGTTGCGTCTTTACTGTATCTGTTAAGTGTAGGTTGCTGTACTGGATTGTATACAGGACATTTCAGTGTCTTTGCATCAAGATACTTGTGGTGACAGATCACATCATGGAAGCAACTTTTGCTGGAGACAATATGTTCGCTGACACCTCCGAGCAATGGTAGACGTCCTTTAGTATTTGCCGGCCCTTGAACGACGAGATTTCACCGGTCTACCAGGAGCTATTAACCTGGTGTGCTGCATACTACCTACACCAGTAGACTGATAGAGCGATCTGCGCCAAGAAAACCTTATGAATGAGTATCTCTAAGCGAAGAAAGGTACGTCAGATGCGAATCAGGGAATTTAATTTTGCTGGGCGTACCCCTTTCACACGGAGCAGGTGACTGAATTTTATAGCCACCACACAAGGCATATGTACGCCACAGACTGTCTACACCCCGCCACCTCTCAGGGGATAACCAATACGAAAGGATACGCAACGTCGCCGGAAAGCTTTAGCGAACATTTTGTCTCTAACAAAAGCTGTTTCTCATGACATGATCTATCACGCCTAGAAGTTTGGTGCAAAAACTGTGAAGCAACGTGTATAGCATGTTACCATGTTTACGTTTTATAATACTGAGATAATGCAGATGGTGAAACCCTCCTGAGCAGCACCAAGGAAGTCGCCATGAGGACGGACGGATCACCATTAACAGAGTCACATGATCTCACTCCATGATATCCTGCGGAGAAGTTTGGAATTTAATCCAGGGTCTTGGTGTAAAGTTAGGTGATCACCAACTCACCGCCGCCGTCTCTCCCCCCCTTGTCGGCCAAATGTAAGAGACGAAAATTTCTTCCATCAGTACGGTTCGAATTGGCTGCCTCCTAGCTGAACGTCCCGAACACCAGTATATAGGCGAGCGTTAACGACCTCGGCTAAAGATGCGTGTTATCTCCAGTAAGACATCGGATATCATGTCATTACATTCGAATCATCCTCCTAACTAAAAAGGTACTTATTTTTCATGAACCGCCCTTCAAACAGTAATTTGCACACAGACTGTCTACTTAGTCTTTTATGAAACTTTCTCAGCGCTACTGGTAGAAGATACTCTACCGAATGTACAGTCGGACTGATTGTTTCTACAAATAACCTAGTCATCTTCATCACGTCCTGAAAACAAGGCTTTGGAACTGTTGGATGAAGTCTAGACAGCGAGCGCTGCCAAATTTATGGTTTTTGCAGGGCTTGGACAGAAATGAAAGTAAGAGAAGAGGGAGCTCCAGATGGCCAAGAATTTAGAAAAAATGCGTTTCTGGCCTGACTCGGCAGAGGTATGAGCCATTTATGTTTGCGTAGTTGACACGTAGCGGTTGGAGCAGCAGGAAGACTTGTGATCGGTAATCCCAGGGTTGGGTTCCTATGCGGAAACATTTTTTTTTATTTTAAGTTTTTACTTTACTTATACCGCAAATGAGCTGAAAAAATCCTCAAGTATTGCGTTTATTAATGTTTTCGTTACAGTAACGAAAAGCCTAGGCAAAGGAAAATTTGGGATTGAAAATAAATTTCCAGGAAGGTACGTGAATTTCGTATGTAAAATTAGATTCTTTTATTATTTTACGGTTGATGATTTTCACGTGCTGGGAAGATATTCATCATAAAAACAGGGGAACCTACTGTTCATGTTCAGCTGCCGAGGGCTGCTCGCAGATAAAAATTAAGCTAACGGTACAGAATACGAAGTTCTGTACGCTTTAATTAAAATCTCTACTTGAAAAGTTATTTTCAAAATCCTGGTGAAAACTGTAACTACAAACCTTTCTTGGAAATTATTTGCAGTCCTAATTTTTCTTTTTCCTTTCCTTTTCATGCCTTTTATGCAGATTTTAACAGATACGCTATACTGCGCATTATTTCAGTTTATTTGCAGTGTAAGTGAAGTAAAAATTGAAAATAAAAAAGAAAAAGTTTCCGCCATTCTCGGATCACCGTTCTTTATTCTTACAGCTGATCCAACCACTGTCTGAAAACTACGCTAACATAAATGGCTCATGACTCGCACGACCCTAATCAAAACTGATATCGTTTTCTAAACGTTTGGCCATCTGGAGCTCCCAATCCGTCACTTTCATTTCTGCCCAGGTCCTGCGTATACGATAAATTTGGAAGAATCCGTGATGATGAGTGGGAGCGATCGCTTTGTAAGACTGTCGCTAACAGCACGTGGCGAAGAAGATTGGTTCAAATGGCTCTGAGCACTACGGGACTCAACGGCTGTGGTCATCAGTCCCCTAGAACTTAGAACTACTTAAACCTAACTAACCTAAGGACATCACACACATCCATGCCCGAGGCAGGATTCGAACCTGCGACCGCAGCAGTCGCACGGTTCCGGACTGCGCGCCTAGAACCGCGAGACCACCGCGGCCGGCGGCGAAGAAGACTAGGTCAGCTCAGAAAGCGCATTCTTCAGCTCGAATGGACAGCTCCAAAAGTATCTTCTATTACTATTAAGATTTCTAAGCGTTTCTATGAGCAACAAAAATAACGGAGAAACTCGATATCCAAAAATACCTCGGACTGCAAGTGTTCGTTTAGAAAAACATAATAAAGGAGAAATCACGTCGACGACTGTGGATAATTTTTTCTACCACACTAGGTTCTGTTCAACTGTTTTATGTTTCGGTTCACAGGTTTACACATTGTTCTGCGAGGTATGTCGTGGTCCACACTTTCGTTGCGAATCACGCAGGAATGCCGATGTTCTGGTATAGTGGCTGTTGCTATGAGAGTCGCCAACTAAGTCGTTATATTGATATACACATGTATTTCATACCGATAGAGACATTTGCAAACGTCCCTTATCGATAGGACGAAGCAGAATGGCAAAGATAAACTGAAAAAGATAGTTTTCCCGTCAGTTTTGCTGCAGTTGTTGGGTTGTTGGTGTTGATGGTGGTTCTTTCGAAAAGAGTGCTGAGACGAGGACGATAGCAGCACTTATATTCCTTCAGTCTCTTTTTTTTATGCTGACTTGGAATGGGCTCTACACACTCGAGCGGTACTCCGCAACCAGTCTTGATTCCTGTATACAACCATTATAGCACTTTCCATAGAACTCTCAGAATGAAATATGAGATTCCTTTTTTTTCTAAATGAGTCGCTTCTATAATTAGTGTCACGAACTGCACACCACCCTCCAGTTTTATACCACGCAGAAACTCTTAACGTAACTGAATACGGTTTTTAGAACTCCATCGTCTATTGTTTTGCGAGTTCACTATCACTGATTAATACAACCATGCTTCGTGTCAGATTCATGAGAAGTCAAAACCTAGCTGACAAACAATAGTTGAACGAAGTGAAAATGACCGAAAAGAGAGCAATGAGAGAAGCGTTCATTGACTATGAAGTAAAATTTTGTGAACCGATTTGATTAAAAACCCTAAGTCGTTTTGGTCTTATGTAAAATCATTAAGCGGTTCGAACTTATATTCATTCTCTCAAAGACCATACTGGCACCGAAACAGAAGATAAGAGGGAGAATACCGAAATTCTGAATTCGGTCTTCCGAAATAGTTTCACCGCGTAGATCGTAACACAGTCCCTCCTGTCAATCACCATACGAGCGTCGAAATTGCAGATATTGAGATAACCGGTCGCAGAACAGAAAAGCAATTACAGTCACTTAGTAGTGAAAAGGCTTCAGGACCAGATGAGGTACGTATAAGATTCTAAAAAGATTATGCGAAAGAACTTTCTCTCCTTGTAGCATCAGTTTATCATGTATCACTGGAGCAACGATGGCTACCTAGCGACTGGAAAAGGCGTAATCATTTCCGTTTTCAAGAAGAGCCGCAGAACGTGATGAGGAAGCAAGGAGGACGTAAAGAGCAACCAACACAGCAAAAGAGGGCATTCCTGCCCAAAAGTACTCTACTAGTATCAAACATCGGCCTTAATTTGAGGAAGAAATTTATGAGAATGTGCGTTTGGAGCACATCTTTGCATGGGAGTGTATCATGTGCTGTGGAAAATCCGGAAAAGAAGAGAATTGAAGCGTTTGAGATGTAACGTTACGGAAGGATGTAAAAAATAAGTGGAGTGATAAGAAAAGAAATGAGGAGTTCTCCGCAGAATAGGCGAGGAGTGGAACACGTGGAAGACAGTGGCAAGAATAGGTGAAAAGCGCCACCACGGGCTGCGCAGTCAACGCCGTCTGGTCGAGCAATCTAGCAGCTGAAACGCCCATCAGACCCGCCACAGCACTACACAGTCAACGGGAGGCAACGGTCTAACTTCTGCCAATACAAAATCAGCGGGCACAACCAGTGTCCCAAGTTCCCAGGGATTTTTACTACGTTGTTCCGACTGCTGCCACTTCAGTTGCTCAAAATTCATACGGGGTCAATGACGTCATTTGCAATTCCAAGATGTATTGGTATATTATGTGACATGTGCATGCCTGTTATCACTAACCTCGAAAGAACTGAAGAATCGTATTGTGAGATTGAATGAGAAGTGTTTCTTTAAGCCTGGAACACAACAGTTACTGAGCAACCTAACATTTAAGTTAACTGGAACATTCACAATGTTTGTTCTAACAGGGGATACCCAAGTCATTATTAAAAGTAATATAAACTGGTTACTGTGAGGTTGGCAGAAGCTCAGTTACGTCGAGAATAGCATCTGTAAGCAAGGATGTAATGCAATTCATTGAAATGAAAAACATGAATTTCGTGAAGTTATCTGTATAATAAATAATGAAATGCAGTGTAACGATAGACCCATAAACGCAGGAAATTATCCATTCGAGGTATGTGCCATTAGCCATTAACACACAAAAATGAAATACGACAGCAATTTTTTTTATCTACACTACATCTTACTGAACTCCGTCGCTGTTATTGAATGAAATATTGTTGAGGAGGGCCACAACTCGCCATAAACACTTTAAAATATATGATTATGAACGGTTTCGGGCCATTATGCCCAACTTCGGAAGACAAAACTTGCTTTAATACGATGCCAGTATCGCCGGCAGCTTGTAGCCTGCTCCTACACAACAAATAAAGTAGCCCTAAGTACATAAAAAATTTTATGCAGTACAGTAACAGATGGAATCGTACACAAACAATGGTAGCCATCTGAAGATGTGCATACTGACTCGAAACCAGTCGTGTAAATAATATACAGTTCTTTTTAAATTATTTGAGGCTGGTTGCAGTCTCCCTGAAGAATATTTAATAGTGTAACGTGTGTTCTGGTTTTATATCGGGCACCGAATCTCGTCTGCAGTAAGCATGGTTTTTACAGTCTAATGGATAACATCATATATCCACGAGTTACCATCGGTAATTTCAACGTCCATGGTGCTGTCTGGGGAAGTTGTAGAACGGGCCGCGTAAATGAGCTTCTGCTCAAAGCTACGTTTGAAAACAACTTCATAATTTTGAAAGATAGCACCTTCACTTGAATACCAAGACCAGGGGCAGCTCAGTCGACTGTGGAAGTGGTACTACGGTCTACTCAGCCGATATCTGTAAACGTATGACAGGATTTGGAAGACTCTAGGGATTAGGACCACTTTTCTATACAGGGTGATTCAAAAGTCATGTCCCGTAGGACAAATGGTTCAAATGGCTCTGAGCACTATGGGACTGAACATCTGTGGTCATCAGTCTCCTATAACTTAGAACTACTTAAACCTAACTAACCTGAAGACATCACACACATCCATGCCCTGGGCAGAATTCGAACCTGCGACCGTAGCGGTCACGCGGTTCCAGACTGAAGCGCCTAGAACCGCACGGCCACAGCGGCCGGCCCCGTAGGACAAATTCGCTATTAGTGGAGACAGCGAAAACTACAACGAGAGGAATATCCCAGCACTACTACACCGCCGAAAAGTCAATGAGTTTGAATACCTCCTGCTTTAGAGATACGTGCGAACAACTGACCGGACGTGGTAGTTGCATTGTACTGTTTAGTTTCAGTTTGTCATTGGCCTATGATATAACATTTTGTTTGTGCGATTAAAGCACATCTACAGTACGCGTTCGTCTCTTTGTATTTTTGCAATCTCCACTAATTACAACTTTGTCTTATGGTTCAAGAGTACTGAATCACCAATGCAGACTTTGTCCTATGGGGACTTTTGAATCACCCCGTAAATATTCATTACCACAGGAGTGGGAAATTTCACCTAAGTTTTAATTCAGACAACTGGAATATTGAAAGATCTAAGTAAACAAAAAAACAAGAAGCGGTAGAAGTGAAAACGTTCTCGTATAGTGGATTGGGGGATGCGCCTGTAGAGGAAAATTGCAGTGGAATGGTGGAAAGGCCGCGGCTGTATCAGTACATTACAGAATGCATATAAGGCTAAGGACGAGGACACTGGTCCAGGAGTGGGACAATAGATGTCAAGCAACAATTATACGAAGAAAAATGAACACAAAATATACAACCAAAAATTCGTGCAGGGTTTTCTGACACAGAAATTCCATCCATGTATACCGAAAGTGCAATGCTACACCAAAAACTGAAGTATGGAAAATAGCTCCACCGCTAAATAGACCACAAGCCTGTTTTTGATGACTAATATCAGAATCAAATTCAACTATTGTGCCGGCCGCTGTGGCCGAGCGGTTCTAGGCGCTTCTGTCTGGCACCGCGCGACCGCTACGGTCGCAGGTTCGAATCCTGCCTCGGGCATGAATGTGTGTGATGTCCTTAGGTTAGTTAAGTTTGCGTAGTTCTAAGGGACTGATGACCTCAGATTTTAAGTCTCATAGTGCTCAGAGCCATTTAAACCATTTGAATCAACTATTGTTGTTGCCGAAAACATCGTCATATGATTAATGCGATACCACCGGAACACAGCGAATTTGGTTAGATTCAGTATGTGAACCACGCATTCCGTCGTTACCCTAAACACGGCATGGAAACGTATTAGTTATTTAAGATGTTCGTTCGAATGAATCGATAAATCCTCACTAACGTGGTTATGCCATTGACAACAGCGTAGACAAACTTATAAACAAATTCTGTTTGAATTCTTGATAAATAGTGACACAACATTAGAGCCACTGTAATCCTGTTTGGATGTATTCTAGCTATTTTCACATTACTATGTTATTGAGTTCATGTGTTAAAACCTATTTAAGTATTGTATAAATAAGCTAGACTGATGCCGTCATGATGAAGTTAGTTCGCTAACTTTCTATGGACAGCGTAACCAGAGACGAATAAAAGGCACAACGAACTGGCACACAACAGGTCGCCATCCAAACATACCCCTTTCACAGCAAACCTCCACAAATCGTATATATTTCTAGTATCACTCAGTTATGTTTGTACGAAGTTTAAGTGTAGAGTAGTGCAGGATAGTATTGATTTTCTTACATAGTAGTATCATAATTTCGAGTCCAGTACGGCGTTTCTGAACACCCAGGAAAGTTGAAAATAATTCAGCATTCTATATACTTCATTAATAGCTACTGTAAATAATAAGTTAACCTACGAGTACTGCTATCAACATTGCATATCTATATTACTAAGAGAATATCCTGGAATACGGAGACCAGCACCAGTTTCAAATTGCCTTTCTACCGGCTTGTAGGGGCGACAAAGAGTTGATTTTCAATAGCACGAGCAACTATTCACCGAATTTAAAAAATTAAAAAACTATCATTATTTACTCATGAAGAGGTATAGCCTTATGTTAAAAATTTAACAAAGTAAGACCAGTTTTACAGTTAAAAACTGTGTGTTCGTCTTAAGGCACCGTAACTGACCGCGCGCAAGTACCCCAACTTTATTCGTTCAATACTTGAGAATGAGAGCACTTAGCCATTTTCAACACACTTTACACATAATTTCAAACCCTTACAAAACTTTTTTCTCGCTGACATCTCCCACAAAATGATGAAAGGAAACAAGTTTATCGCTTAGTACCCTTTCGTTGTTGATCCAGTAAAACTTCCGCATGAGACATGACGTTTCTATGTATTACTTCTTTACTACCGAACGTATTTGCAACACAGTTTACAGAGAGTATCCACATGTATTACTGAATGTACGTGCAAAATTATATCATTGTACAGCACATAGTTCAGAAGATATGAAGTAATAGACATTGAGAAGCGTGGGAAACTATATTCTGCTTAAAATGGAGCACAGTAAAACTTCAACATCAGGCATGATGTTTTAATTTATTACTTCTTTAATGCTAACCGTGTTTGCAACACACTTTGCAGACAGTATCTAGATATGTCACTGAATGTAAGCGTAAAATTATATCTTTCTATGACACATAGTTCAGGAGACACGACTCATAAACAATGAGGTGCGTGAAAAATATGCTTTTCCTTAAAATGGAGAGCAAATTACCTAGACTATATTCATCTAGTGTTTCATAAGGACAGGACTTAGCGATTTCAAATAAACTTAAAGCATAATTTCAAACCTAAAAAATGTGAATAGTTAATCTTATCTACAAAATAACGGCAACCTTTTTTTTTAATTTCATGGTAAACTCCACACTAATTAGGTTCCTTAGTTATAGTGTTACATTGTGATTTTTATACGTTCTACTGAATGTTAGTTGACATGCATTTCACAACATTTGTGCCCGGTTCTTGTTTTGTAGTGGCTGTTGGTAGGTCTCACAGAGAAAATAATGCTCATGAATCTGACATTCTTACACTCCGTACTGCTAAATAGCAAGCGCACACATAAAGTTACTTCCTTTTTCTCCTGGAGGGAAACCGTATGTAGAATAATCCTGGGAGCGCTATCGTTAAGCAAAGCGAATCTGCTACGGCACCCACGTAATACCTTCACACTGCCTGTAACAGTCGTGTTGTGATACAGCGATGGATAATTTGGCACCGCTATTCAAAGTTCGCTCTAAGTTTTAGACTTACTCGTAGTCAACCTCAAGAGTCAAACGATTCTCAAATCTGTTTTGAATTTCTGTCATTCTCATTACGCACTCGGGCGGTACACCGGATAAGTCCTACATGACAGCTATTGCACGCTAGCCGCCTCTTATAAGCTGTATGATGCAGCTCCTTTTCATACGATCATCGACTGTATTGCTTTTTTGGTGCAACTGGAGTACTCTTAAGATTTCCAGTAAGATCTAGGTTAAATATTTAGCGAATCATTAGTCGCTACTATCGTGTATAGGCCATAGATACGCACGACACAGCCACAGAACAAAAATTTTAATTCAGCTTTTCTTAGCAGGGGAGCTGCTTAACACGCTCCAGGTGTTGGATATAAGCATGACATAGTCAGGGGTTACTAGGGAAGGATTACAAGAAACTCGCTATGGATGTGATATGTCAGAACAGTGGAACTGTAAAAATTTAAGCCTCCCGCTGGGTAGCTGATGTTGGTATTGCGTCTGTCTCCCTCTCGCTTGGGGCGAAATATCGATCGCAAAGCTGGTGCGTGTTTATGTATCTCATTCTCCCCCCCCGTTCACGGAAGACGCTGGGGAAGATGCGGCTGGAGCTTTGTCAGGCCGCTTCCGTGCCTGCCCTCGACAGTTTACAAAATTGAAAATAAAGCTTGCAGATCGTCCATCCTAGATCCTTTCTCACCGCCCCAGTCATCGTCCTCGATTTTGTTAGAAGAATTTCGCCGTCTGGAGCACATGAACGTGACGGATATAGTAGTTT
Source organism: Schistocerca serialis cubense (assembly GCF_023864345.2). Classification (NCBI taxonomy): domain Eukaryota; kingdom Metazoa; phylum Arthropoda; class Insecta; order Orthoptera; family Acrididae; genus Schistocerca; species Schistocerca serialis. The sequence goes on from NC_064640.1 coordinate 250,488,732, forward strand.
TGAAGTGACATTGAGAAAGATGAGTTTGGTTACCCATCTCTAAATGCGTAAAATACTTTAGCAAAAACCGCAGTTGCAAGGTCTATTTTTGCTTTGACGATTTCAGTTATTTGATAACGAACATCCTGTGAAAATCGCTTTGAAAAAGTTAATTAATTTGGTACTTGATAAATTATTTACGGAGTTTGTCTTATAAAGCTGCGCTTTGAGATAAACTGGTTACAGTTAGAATATGTGTCGACAATCACATATGAAACAGTGACATTGATTGATGTGTATGGCTTTTCAGCTGGGCTAACAAAGAACTAGTAGTGCTATGGAAAGTAATGTTCATGAAAGACAAAGGAGCAATGCAGTGTATCTTTATCGTCCTTTAAAAGTGTGTTACCGTTCGTCTCGGACACTAACTCCTCCAGGCTGCCCTGAATAGCTTCCAGCTTCCAAGGGCTTCAAGTAAAGGGACCACTTCTCTGCAGTTTTCTCTCGCTACATATTGGCAGATCGCAGTTGCGTGAACACGGCAAAGCTAACAAGGTGACCTCGCCTACTCGTCATCATCGATTTCGTTCCAACTTATAGCATACGCAGGGCTTGGCCAGAAATGGAAGTGACAGGACAGGGACCACCAGATGGCCAAGCACTAAAAAAAAAAAATACCATTTTTGGCCCTAGTCGGAGGAGGCATGAGCCATTTATGTTAGCGTAGTTTCTAGATAGCTGTTAGCTCAGCGGAAAAATTGCAGAACGTTAATACGAGGGTCGTGTGGTCGAGTACGTATGCGGTAACTTTTTTATTCTCAATTGTTATGTTACTTACATCAAAAATAAACCGAAATACAGTTTAGTAATTGTGTTTATTAACATTTTAATATGATGCATGAAAAGGAAGTGTAAAAGAAAATTTGGGATTGCAAATAAATTTCCCAGAAAGAGTCGTACTTACAGCGTCCTCGAGGACTCTGCAAATAACATTTCTAGATGATATTGTAATTAAAACGCACAGGACTTCGTATTCCGTTAGTTTCAGTTCGACCTTGGAGAAGTCTGCATGAAAATACGAGGGTCGTTCAATAAGTAATGCCCCACAAATTTTTAAAAAGCCATTAATATACATAGACAAACGTTCTTGTTGGTGCTTCACATTTGATGTTTGTTCTGTAAGCCGGTGAAGTTTCGAACCGTTCTGGCAGATGAGAGAGCCGTAGTGCAGCGTCAAATTGTCGTCTACATACGACTCACGTTACAAGCAGCGTGCTGTTATTGAATTCTTGTGTGCAGAAAAAGAAATCGTGGTGAACATCCATAAACGTTTGTGTGCAGTGTGTGGCGATGCTTCAGTTGATAGCAGTACAGTTGGGCGGTAGGTAAAGAAGGTTACAGCCTCAGGAAATAAAGAAACGGAGCTCCATGATCAGCCACGCTCGAGACGTCTTGTCACAGCCACTGCTTCAGACATGCTGAATCGTGCAGGTGCTATTATTCGTGCCCACCGGCGCATCACAATTCGAGAATTGGCTCTACAGTTGTCGGTCAGCATCGGAAGGGCGTCTGCAATGATCGAGACACTTGGATATTCAAAGAGGTGCTGCGCCTACAGGACAAGAGCTTTTACCAGCAGGGAATACATGCCCTTCCGCAACGTTGGCATACGGCCATAGAACGTGATGGAGACTATGTAGAAAAATAAGACTTGGATTAGACATGTTGAGGAATAATGTGGAAACATCCCCTTAGAAAAATTTATGAATTACTGTGGTGGTAAACCCCTTACGTTATTTGATTTTCAAACAGCTGAGCAAAACTGAACCCGCTCAGACATTTCTCTCTTTACTTATTCTGATCATCAATAAACTGACACACAATATTTTTAGCGCAACGCAATCTGACTTTCAATAATCCCTACAAAAGAATGGCCCTGACTAACAATAACCTATACCTTTCATGAATCACTTACCTCACAAAAATCTTCGTTACTCGAACTACTGCAATACAGCGAGCGCCAATACTGCCAGCTAAATAAAAGAGTCTAACTACTGATAGGCATATTTAGCAAATGAAAGATTTTGATAGAGAACAAACAGTGTATTTACCTTAATAATGTTCAAAAGTGATCATATATATGTATATCAGTTCATGATATCCAGTATTACAAATTTACTCTTTCTGATGGACACACGTCCAGATCGTCTGCTCTCAAAATTCTGTCATCTCTCTCCCCACATCCACAACTGCTGGCGGCTCACCTCCAACTGCGCAACGCTACGTGCTGTTCACATCCAACTGCCCAACACTACAATAGCGAATATTCCAACAATGCCACCCAGCCACAGACTGCACACAGCACAGCCAGTGATTTTCATACAGAGCGCTACGTGACGTTACCAACATAAAAACCTAAACAGCCTACTTACAATGTCACCAAATTCTGACTCTTAACAATATGCGTTCTGAGAAAAAAAAGTGGGTCATTACTTAATGAACGACCTTCGTACATTCCATTATACATAGCAAGCTAGCCTTGCCAACATTTGCCTAAATTATGTGTTGTGCGTGGTTTGCTGCCAAACTGTTCGATGAGAGAGAATCTTTTGTGAATGAAAAAGAGGTTTGTTTTTCTATAGAAACTTCAAAATAGCCTTATAGTTGTAAACGGCAGCGTTTATAACGTTTACAAGATGCCGAGGCGATTACTGCTTCCCCCTGTTTTAAGGATGAGTATCACTCCTTAACGTGTAAATCATCAACTGTAAAGTAATAAAAGTATCTAATTTTATACACCAAGTTCTCATGTGCGCATTACAACCCCTTCATGGAAATTTATTTGCAATCCCAAATTTTCTTTTGCACTTCCTTTCCATACCTTTCCAGAAAATATTAACAAATATAAACAACTGGCCATTAAAATTCCTACACCACGAAGATGACGTGCTACAGACGCGAAATGTAACCGTCAGGAAGAAAATGCTGTGATATGCAAATGATTAGCTTTTCAGAGCATTCACACAACGTTGGCGCCGGTGGCGACACCTACAACGTGCTGACATGAGGAAAGTTTCCAACCGATTTCTCATACACAAACAGCAGTTGACCGGCGTTGCCTGGTGGAACGTTGTTGTGATGCCTCGTGTAAGGAGGAGAAATGCGTACCATCACGTTTCCGACTCTGATAAGGTCGGGTTGTAGCCTATCGCGATTGCGGTTTATCGTATCGCGACATTGCTGCTCGCGTTGGTCGAGATCCAATGACTGTTAGCAGAATATGGAATCAGTGGGTTCAGGAGGGTAATAGGGAACGCCGTGCTGGACCCCAACGGTCTCATATCACTAGCAGTCGAAATGACAGGCATCTTATCCGCATGGCTGAGTCAACAGATGGGGACGTTTGCAAGACAACAACCATCTGCAGGAACAGTGTTTCCAACCGATTTTTCATACGTAAACAGCAGTTGACCGGCGTTGCCTGGTGAAACGTTGTTGTGATGCCTCGTGTAAGGAGGAGAAATGCGTACCATCACGTTTCCGACTTTGATAAAGGTCGGATTGTAGCCTATCGCGATTGCGGTTTATCGTATCGCGACATTGCTGCTCGCGTTGATCGAGATCCAATGACTGTTAGCAGAATATGGAATCGGTGGGTTCAGCAGGGTAATACGGAACGGCGTGCTGGATCCCAACGGCCTCGTATCACTAACACTCGAGATGACAGGCATCTTATCCGCATGGCTGTAACGGATCATGCAGTCACGTCTCGATCCCTGAGTCAACAGATGGGGACGTTTGCAAGACAACAACCATCTGCAGGAACAGTTCGACGACGTTTGCAGCAGCATGGACTATCAGTCGGAGACCATGGCTGCGTTACCCTTGACGCTGCATCACAGACAGGAGGGCCTGTGATGGTGTAATCAACGACTAACCTAGGTGCACGAATGGCAAAACGTCATTTTTTCGGATGAATCCAGGTTCTGTTTACAGCATCATGATGGCTACATCCGTGTTTGGCGACATCGCGGTGAACGCACATTGGAAGCGTGTATTCGTCATCGCCATACTGGCGTATCACCCGGCGTAATGGTATGGGGTGCCATTGGTTACACGTCTCGGTCATCTCTTCTTCGCATTGATGCCATTTTGAACAGTGGACGTTACATTTCAGATGTGTTACGACCCGTGGCTCTACCCTTCTGTCTGTGATGCAGCGTCAAGAGTAACCGCAGCTATGGTCTCTGAGCTGATAGTCCATGCTGCTGCAAACGTCGTCGAACTGTTCCTGCAGATGGTTGTTGTCTTGCAAACGTCCCCATCTGTTGACTCAGGGATCGAGACGTGACTGCAGGATCCGTTACAGTCATGCGGATAAGATGCCTGTCATCTCGAGTGTTAGTGATACGAGGCCGTTGGGATCCAGCACGCCGTTCCGTATTACCCTGCTGAACCCACCGATTCCATATTCTGCTAACAGTCATTGGATCTCGATCAACGCGAGCAGCAATGTCGCGATACGATAAACCGCAATCGCGATAGGCTACAATCCGACCTTTATCAAATTCTGAAACGTGATGGTACGCATTTCTCCTCCTTTCACGAGGCACCACAACAACGTTTCACCAGGCAACGCTGGTCAACTGCTGTTTGTATATTAGAAATCGGTTGGAAACTTTCCTCATGTCAGCACGTTTTAGGTGTCGCCACCGGCGCCAACGTTGTGTGAATGCTCTGAAAAGCTAATCATTTGCATATCACAGCATCTTCTTCCTGTCGGCTAGATTTCGCGTCTGTAGCACGTCATTTTCGTGTTGTAGCAATTTTAATGGCCAATAGTGTAGGTTACTAAGCTAAATTTTATTCCTTTTCCGGTTAGCTGAGTAAGTGCGAAAATAAAATCTGCACAGGATAACCATTTCCTAAGTTCATATATAATTATTTACAGAGGCGGTACAAATAATGTATTCAGAATTAGGGTATATATTTCCTAACGAGAGATCAAAAAGCTGAAGCCTCTGTAGTTGGAAAACAGGCTTGTGTCTCGTTTCGTGTTAAGCGTTGATCAATTTACATATAAATAGAGCTGATATCAGTGGAGGAACAGTTTGCAAGTAGGAGTGTCGGGCAAACTGGTGGCAGGAAGCGCAGAGCACAAAGTGGAATGGACTAACAAGAGGTTCTTATATCGATTCCCTGTATAAGCAGGAAAAGTAAGGAGCGGCCTGAGCGCTACGAGAGGTCCTCCACAGCACCGCCAAGCTGACGGAGCGCCACTTACATCACAAGCAGCTTCTGCTCGCATTATTAGCCTAACTCGCCTAGAATCCAGTGGCTGCCCCAGGTCAGAATAACAGCGGAGAGAAAGCATTTAGTTAGACGCTCGACATAAAATTTAATTTTATTGTTAATATTTGCAGCCATTTTCCTTAGTTATTACTTCAATTACGCTTTATCATAGAGATAAGAAAATATCCGGCTTTTCCAACGCTATGTTTTATTTGTGTGTATCAAACATGTTTCGCCTATTCATGCTAGGCAAGCTCAGTAGTCCACAATATAAAAAAGTTATTTAATTATATTTGTTTTGATAGGAGACCTGTGGTGGTTGTTGGTAGGTCTTAAATTATTTAACTACGGAAGACTGCCGAAAAGTAATGCCTCCGATTTTTTATGTGTAAACTCTTAAAGCTTTCTAAATAAAACGAACTTGATTAACGTTCTACATCCTTATTCTTCGTGTTATTTATTCCTCAATATAGTCACCCTGGCGACGAACACGTATCTCCCACCCAGAGATCAATTTGTTGATACTGCACATTGTCTTTCTCACATGCTTTAGATCTGATTGAGGGGACAATGATGAGAGTAGGGTGGGGCGATGGTATGCAGATGGGGGGAGTGTGGGTGGTGGGTCACTGTATTTGTGTGTGGTGGGTGGGAACGGGGGGGGGGGGGGGGCATGGAAGAGTGAATGTACCCACTCCACATACGCAGAACATATAATATAAGAAAATCACCATTACGCTGGTGTACAAACAGACATGTAAATCTTATGCCATTACATCAAAAGAAATGGAATGCTCACTCCACAGAAAGAACATTTCACTCGGGATGCTGTAAATAAAAACGAAAATATTTTCAGTGACCAAAAGTGCGATTACAGACGAACAATATTCAAACTGTGACGGATCGGGACTCGAACCCGGGAACTTTGCCTCTCGCGCGCAAGTACTTCATCAGCATTTGTTTTTCTTTTTACCTAAGAAACTGTTGCAGGACGACGGGCAGGGCATCCCGTCGCCACGCCTACGTAACGTGCTCTAGGATCAGAGAGAGTAATTAGCAGGTTTATTTACTTTTAATTATTTATTTATTTATTTTTCATTTTCCTTTTTTTATTAACAAAAGATCCTACAACTGTCATAGCGAGCGTCCGAGTCGTCTTCTCGTCTTTTGGTTGGGGTTGGCCCCTATTCCGTCCGGAGGGGATCAATGTACTCCAGGGCTCTTCTTCGGATACAGCGTCTCATACCCAGAACGCCCCAATGAGCAGGAGGGTCCGCAAATCAAGAGGGACCAACAGTCGAGTGTGCCTTTGTGTACATCACGAAATATGTAGTAAAAAACCTTGCCTTTTAGCCAATTAATGGCATTTGTCCTGCTTCGAGGAAATTATACGCTGTCGAGGCGCAATTATCGCCATAGGAGATAGACTCCGACAATCGGCGCAAGAGTAATGCCAGCCTGCGCTGCCTGAGCAGCCGACAGTCGCTGGTCGCGTCACAAGTCAGGCCTGTACGCATCCGAATCAACTACTCAGCATCTTGGACACAAGAGAACCTCCGTCAGGTGAATGCAATGTAGCCGCTGACGAGTAGCGAAGTCCCCGTTCAGAACGAACACGTCGCCGTCGTTAGAAGAGGCGTGTGTACTGCTCGCCACACCGTGTTCCAGCCAACTTCGGGGTGCCGGTGTGCGACCGAATTGTTGGGCTGTTGCTGTTGGTAAAAGCAATAATAGTATTTCGTGTTGGCCATCCGTGTCGACGGGAAGTCCGATCGTAAGTAGCTGAGGTCAGTCAAGAATTCTCTGGTGTGGGTGAGTGCCGGGGAAATGTGTCCCACAGAAACCGGTGGTTGTAGAGAGCGTGGTGTCATTTTAGTTATCAGGATGCCCGTCAGATTGCCGTGGGCAGAAGTCCACGCGCGATTCAAAGCGTTGAGACAGAGCGATCGCTCTCTGTACTAGAGATGATTTAAACCGGTACCGACAGCCCGCTGCGGCAGCGTCAAGGTGGCGTATCGGACTTTAAAAACAAGACCGGCGCTCACGAAAAGTCCATATGTTGCTTGAAATATACCGGCCATCGTAGCCGTCAAGGGAGAGAGGTGAGCAAAATAGTTCAGTTTGGAGACAAGATAGGTGTTGACATAACGTGGTAGTTGGAGCATGTCCATTCGACTCAATTTGTTGCCCTGTATCAGAGCACATGTCTGGTGTAGTAGTCGGCGGAACGTAGTTGCGGCGGTGCGACGGATATTGATATAGATATACAACCGCACTCCCAAACATTTGAGTACGGACACCTTGCCAAAAAGTGACCGCTATTGTTAGGAGAAGCCCCCTTCGACATCCATGTATTTGTTCTTCTTAACGTCGAAGACGCTCTCGGCGACTGCCCCGTACTGGCGTATCCACTGAAGCGCCATGTGTATTTCACCCCCTGATCTGGCAACGAACACCACATTATTGGCGAACGCATCGCAACGAAAGGTCACGTCCCGTATGCAGATGACTTTTAATCACAGACGTAGACCATGCTAAGCTCGTTCGAGAGCTGCCGCAAATAATGTGTCCGACAAGGGGCATCCTTGTCGCACTGACCGTCCAACAACAGTGTGACCAGACTAGTAACATTTCACTATCATGCAGGAACGGGCCCCCTGGATCGATTGAAGGACCACCTATGAAAACCCTGGAGTGAATCCCCTACATTCCAAAACTGCGCGTAGGTATCCGCGGTCGACACAGTCGAATGTGCGGTCGAAGTCAATGACAGGAGCATCTCGTATTTTGCAGGCCACTGGCAATGCTATTATGTCGTGGTATGCACCTAATACTGTATGAATCTTGTTGACACCACGTAAAGATGTCTGATTTCTGTGGGTTGCTTTCTCGATAGCGGTGTATAGACTCGCGCGGAGGATGCGGGCGAAGATCTTGTAGTCGTTGTTGAGGAGTGTGAGTGGACGAAAGTCTTGCCACCTACAACCACCATTCGGATTCGGTACTGAGATCAGCATGCCGTCTGTGAATTTCGTGGGGGCAATGAAATCACTTGTCGCCCATAAGGTCATAAAAAGTGCGAGTGAATTGCTGGGGTAAACCGTCTAGTCCTGGGCAATTGTTCGATACTCCTCGTGCCAAAGCCGATGTCAGCTCGTCGGATGTGATGGGCAACAGCAGGGTATCACGGGTGCAACGACCCTAGGAGGGAGAGGGGGGATAGTGCAGCACCTCTTCATAATCCCGTAAGTTCCGCGGATTTTCCATGTACAAGATCCCATTAGTACCAGGCGAAAGTGTGTACTATGTCCTTTTGTGTCACAGCGCGTCCTCCCGACTCCGTGTTTATCGCCGTGATGAGCTGATTTAGTTGGGGATCCCATCTTGCACTCTCGCACAGATGCAGACGCCTTCTAGCTGCTGTTCCCTGTTGCTTAAGTAAACGGCCTTTGATGCATTGCAAGGACATCTGACGTTCGGGCACGGCTGCTACATCGCCAGCTCACGTAACGCTTTACAGTAATTTTCTGTTGTCCTTTGCCAGCTCGATCTGTCACGTCCGTATGCTGTCAGCGCCTTTTGGAGTGCAGGGTTGACATATCATAGCCTCCACAGCAATGTGGAACCGTATGTCGGTGGGCGTCTGAGACAACAGCGCCACGTGTCAGCAACTGCTTACCGACATGCTTCCTCGTGAAGGAGGTTGACCTTTAGCATCCATGCGTCTCTGTTGCGTCGGATAAGTTGCCAGGGTAAGGTGACAGTGCAGACACACGTGAGATTATCCGTGAAGACCATTGGTCAGATTTCTGCATCATAGGTCGCTGCGTGGAGCCCATGCGAGACATATATCCAGTCCACGCGACTGGCAGAGTGGCCGTAAAGTGCGTATATCACCACTGGTTCCTATGATGTAAAAGCCGTGTGTTGTGGAGCACGAGGTCACGTACCAGAGTGTGTAGAGCTGCGCATGGGATGTAATGCTGTATCTGGTCCCTGGGCCACAGAGAACTGTTAAAATCGCCGCCCACTATATAATGGTTCATTTTTCTCTGAAAAAGTGGGACGTCCTCCTTCAAATAGAAAACATGCCTGTCATTGTGGTGTACAGTACCGGAGGGCACGTAAGTGTTAATGAGCTGGACCACACAAAGCATGAGAGCTATACCTCGTGCTTTAAGGAAGTACTTCACGTCCATCCCTTCAATGCTGTCTCAGAGAAGGACAGTTGTTCCTCCCACCCCATCACCAGATGGTAGGCTGTAGGTGGTGTAGCCATAAAGATCTAAATGCAGCTGTGGGTAGACCTCCTGGAGAAGGGCAATGTCCGAGTCTGCCACTCTTATCATGTCATATAACATGCAGGTCTTGATGGTGTAGTGGATACCACTGACATAGACTGTTCCCACACAGTAGGCCGAGACATCTCAAGTGATGGAGGCAATGCACAAGTACAAGCCCATGGTAGGGTCGGACACCACACATCCACCCAAACACATGACGTGCATTACTGTGCCGTATGGTCCACTGAGGGGCAGAGCCCTCCAGACTCAGTGCCAGCCATGGGCACAGTGGAGTTATCAGTAGTATGGTAAGCAGGCCATGACCCGATTTTTGATATCAAATTGATACGCAAATTAATGAAATTGATCAACTAATTACGCCCTATACACAACCACACCCACCCCACCTTTAGATGACGTCATGTGTTTTACTCAGCCGGCACGTGGGTCCCCGCACCCCTCCCCCTCCGCAACCCTTCCCCTTCCCCTCCCCTACCTGCCCCATTGACGGGAATTTCGCTTTTTAGCGGGAATTCCGAATTTTCGCTGTACAATTCAATTGTCAATTCAGAGGACGTAATATAAATGGAAATTGTTGGTGGAGATTGTTTATAAAACGGGAATAGGTTGTAGAAATCGGAAAAAAACAGTTCAGAGGACGGGAAATTGTTAATTATGCTCTGAGAAGGGCATAATTTTCATTTTGTAGGACAGGGATAATCTTGTTAACTTCCATTTGATTCAAATACCCCAATCGCAAAGTTATTGAGACGCTCAGTAGTGCGCTTCTGGGTGCGAGTGCAATAGTGGTGTGCCAGGGTTCATCCCTTCATCACCTTCTACAACAGGTCGTCTCACGTGACCATGGGGGTGCTCCATCTGTCCCCCGTCCCCCACCGGATCGAATTCTTGACAGCTGCCTCGCCTTCTGGGTCCTGACCGGACCCACCTACCGCCCTACCGCCTCCTGCTCCACTCTCAGCAGGGGGGGGGGGGGGGGGGGGGCTTGAGATGAAAGGGCGCCCTGCCATGCGCATTCGTAACTCTCTGCAGGCCTTACACAATACAACCTATGCCGCGTGCGCCACTTCTCTCGATATCCAATGATCTGCATGGTGGCCACCCTCACTTGTGGTCCCCTCGGCCTCCATGCTACATTGGGGCAGTAGCCAGCAGCTGGAAATCGGATGATTGTTCTCAAGGCGCGCATTGTTAGGCATCTACCACTAACAATAGATTTGTTTTCGAAGATAAGTGTCTTCCCCCACAGCTGTGTCCTAACGAAAATAGCTTCCCCCGTCAGAGGTTCGAGTCCTCCCTCGGGCATGAGTGTGTGTGTGTTGTCCTTAGTGTAAGTTAGGTTAAGTTAGATTAATCAGTTTAAGCCTAGAGACCGATGACCTCAGCAGTTTGGTCCCATAGTCCTTACCACAAATTCCCAATTTTTTACTAACGAGCCGGCCGAAGTGGCCGCGCGGTTCTGGCGCTGCAGTCTGGAACCGCGAGACCACTACGGTCGCAGGTTCGAATCCTGCCTCGGGCATGGATGTGTGTGATGTCCTTAGGTTAGTTAGGTTTAACTAGTTCTAAGTTCTAGGGGACTAATGACCTCAGCAGTTGAGTCCCATAGAGCTCAGAGCCATTTTAACCATTTTTTTTTTTACTAACGAAAACAACAACATATATTTCGAGGGATGCAGCAGGCATTGGGCGTGCCAGACTATCTATCTATCTCAGAATGAACAAAGGGTGTTTTTCTAAAGATAGCAGATGTGTCCAATTTTCCATCCACTTGACAGCAAACAAAGGAGTTTTATTTGGGAAAATAAAAACCGCAATAGCAAGAAAAAGGAACTCTTGTGACCACTTGTTACAAAAATGTATTACAATCTCGAAAAATTTGAGTACTTCTACTTCGAAATTTTATAAATGTCGCAATTTGAACTTATAATCTTTTGTATAAACACTTACATGGCAATTGACCCAAGTTTGGTCATTTCCCACCACCACTACCGCTGGCATCACTGCTGGCTCACCGTTTCATATTTGAGGGATCACATGGACACGACTAGGCACTGTCAGAGACTGACGATTGTGTTGGGGTTTGGGCTTTATATACTTTCAGACACCACCCTCTATTTTGAAGAGGACCAATAGGAACTAAGAATATAATACCAGCAAGTTATAACTTGCCTTCTGTTTTTCTTCAAGCACGCTTTGTGCAAGAACAGAACATGGCTGTAAAGCAGAAAAAAAATTGAGACAAATATCCTTTGTTTGCTGGCAAGTGGCTTGAAAATTGGATGCAGCCGCTAGCTTTAGAAAAACACTCTTTGTTCTGCCTCCACCACATACCATACATCAGCACCACCCGCCAAACCCAATATTTTCCCACCTAACCCCTCTAATTCGCTTTTGGGCACCCATTGAAACCCAACAACCAGCAGTTGCTGTATCATGGCGGGCCCGTTTATGTTACTGACATCCAAGTATAGAATATAACTTAAATCGAGGGCCCCATTGAACCCCGCACCCATACGTGGATTATTTGCCATGGCGTGTCTATGGACACACTGCAAAAGACCTCCACGGATCCCGCGCTCAAAGAAAAGAAGCGTATCAGCATTAGTCAAAAGTTTAATGCTGCGCCTCGTTTTCTTGAGCATTGCGTCCCAGGACAACCCAGATGCCGTGTAATAAAAGGCGGGGTCCAGAGAGTACGTGGCCATGCATACACTCCGGTACTTTTCAGAAACATCCGCAAGCAAGCGCATGTTGGTTTCCATGCATAGTCTTGCGTATTCATCCGAATTTGGAATGTTGAATTCCCGGCAGACATTCACGGCATGCTTATAATCTGCACTAGTTATGGCATCGCCTGTGAGAGAACTGGTAAATGCATATATGTCGGGTAACCTGGTTCCGTCGAGTTTCGCCTTACTATCCAGATATTCATAAGGGAAAACTACTTACCTAGTCACAAGCTGAAACTTTTCCTCATCAGGGTGTGCAGATTGGGTGTTATGCATATCCTTCCGAAGTAGAGTTTTAACAAGTTTGTGGAGTGGCGCCTGCATAAAGTGTAGTGTATCAAGGAAGCGGAGCGTAATTTTTGTTGTCATGCATTTGGATAATTAAATCTACACTCCTGGAAATGGAAAAAAGAACACATTGACACCGGTGTGTCAGACCCACCATACTTGCTCCGGACACTGCGAGAGGGCTGTACAAGCAATGATCACACGCACGGCACAGCGGACACACCAGGAACCGCGGTGTTGGCCGTCGAATGGCGCTAGCTGCGCAGCATTTGTGCACCGCCGCCGTCAGTGTCAGCCAGTTTGCCGTGGCATACGGAGCTCCATCGCAGTCTTTAACACTGGTAACATGCCGCGACAGCGTGGACGTGAACCGTATGTGCAGTTGACGGACTTTGAGCGAGGGCATATAGTGGGCATGCGGGAGGCCGGGTGGACGTACCGCCGAATTGCTCAACACGTGGGGCGTGAGGTCTCCACAGTACATCGATGTTGTCGCCAGTGGTCGGCGGAAGGTGCACGTGCCCGTCGACCTGGGACCGGACCGCAGCGACACACGGATGAACTCCAAGACCGTAGGATCCTACGCAGTGCCGTAGGAGACCGCACCGCCACTTCCCAGCAAATTAGGGACACTGTTGCTCCTGGGGTATCGGCGAGGACCATTCGCAACCGTCTCCATGAAGCTGGGCTATGGTCCCGCACACCGTTAGGCCGTCTTCCGCTCACGCCCCAACATCGTGCAGCCCGCCTCCAGTGGTGTCGCGACGGGCGTGAATGGAGGGACGAATGGAGACGTGTCGTCTTCAGCGATGAGAGTCGCTTCTGCCTTGGTGCCAATGATGGTCGTATGCGTGTTTGGCGCCGTGCAGGTGAGCGCCACAATCAGGACAGCATACGACCGAGGCACACAGGGCAAACACCCGGTATCATGGTGTGGGGAGCGATCTCCTACACTGGCCGTACACCACTGGTGATCGTCGAGGGGACACTGAATAGTGCACGGTACATCCAAACCGTCATCGAACCCATCGTTCTACCATTCCTAGACCGGCAAGGGAACTTGCTGTTCCAACAGGACAATGCACGTCCGCATGTATTCCGTGCCACCCAACGTGCTCTAGAAGGTGTAAGTCAACCACCCTGGCCAGGAAGATCTCCGGATCTGTCCCCCATTGAGCATGTTTGGGACTGGATGAAGCGTCGTCTCACGCGGTCTGCACGTCCAGCACGAACGCTGGTCCAACTGAGGCGCCAGGTGGAAATGGCATGGCAAGCCGTTCCACAGGACTACATCCAGCATCTCTACGATCGTCTCCATGGGAGAATAGCAGCCTGCATTGCTGCGAAAGGTGGATATACACTGTACTAGTGCCGACATTGTGCATGCCCTGTTGCCTGTGTCTACGTGCCTGTGGTTCTGTCAGTGTGATCATGTGATGTATCTGACCCCAGGAATGTGTCAATAAAGTTTCCCCTTCCTGGGACAATGAATTCACGGTGTTCTTATTTCAATTTCCAGGAGTGTACTTCTCAACACTCTCAGGCAGGACACTGACCTGAGTTTTCTTCCAGCCGAAATTAAGCAATTACTCAACATGAAAGTGAGCATCATACCCTATGGAAGAAAACTGGTACGTGTTGTGGTAACTGATACTTCAAATTGTATGGGTTGTGAGCTGCACCATGGAACTTCCTCGTAAAATGACAATGACCTCTACGTTGAGTTTCAGCTTTTCTATCTAACGGCAGCCCACAAATACGACAGTTAACTGCATCGTGGTATACTTTTTTATCCTCCTCCGATTCGGTCATGGGGATGTTGGTGCTGTAATGCCTATCAACATCTCAAGAGTTTTTCAAGCTCAGTAAGCAACCAAACCGCAGGATTATCCCTGAGATAAGATTCATAGCGGTTAAGACTTGAATCATATGAACATGCAAGGTGGTAGGCTGCCGCATACGGCACGTGTTTTTGTGTGAAAGTGGTATGTGAGGCTAAGGGGTTCCCTTCACAGCGAGTGATAGGGCAACGAGAGATTCAAAGTCTGCGTATACAAAAACGGACAACGTTCCTTGTGGTGAGCTTTCTTGAATTTAATGAACTTGTTTTCTTCTGTAGGCATCACAACATGCACTGGTTCCTTGGATACACAGTCCCTCAGATACCTTTTTAAATACTTTCCTTCTGAAAAAGTATTTAGACACCGGAGGCAAATGTTTTTCTTATCTTTATGTTTAGACAATTGGCTGTAAAGGAGGCAGCACATATCTTTGATCCATACGTAATGCTGATTATCACCTTCAAAGAAGAGCAGCATGTTTATATGAAGATCACTCTCACTTGCTTATTTAGAAAAAGGGAGTGGTCCAACTACAGTATGCTTGTCCTTCTCATCTGGCTTGCTTTCCTGGTTCTTCTTCAGGCCACAAACCTAAACCGATATTCCGGAATTTTGTGCCTCAAATTTTGGTATGTCCTGGATCTTTGCAGAGAGCTCGATAGAATCAAAATTATAACTTCCGGGGATTTTTTCTTTGGTACATTGTATACTGCTGTGTGCTCGGGATAGTATCGAGGATGGTAAATTCTTTTTAAGCCAGGAATGACCATGCAAAACAAGTGTTATCATTTTCATTTTGAACATTAATATAAGCCTGCTTGTTCTTAATATCCTCAAGGAGTTTGATATAACGGGACCCTCCATTTAACGGATCATAGACATGAATATGAATGTCGAGGTGTGGTATTTGGCTGAGTGCTTTAGCTGACCTTCTCGCTTCCATCTTGGGTAAAAGGTCCCGTATAGCACCCAAGGTGGATTCACGATTCAACCCGCAGCAGAGTACTGTGTTGCGTTCAATGACATTATGTCCTGTATCATCTAGGGCTTTGAGGAGCTCTGCCTCCAGCACCGGGAGGCATGCTTCTAGAAACCAGACTGCTTCGCGATACCCCCTCTCCCCTCCCCCCCCCCCCCCCAGCCGGATTCTCAATCCTAGTAAACAAGATACGCCCCTCAAAGGCCGTGGCAACCGCCGAGTATTCTACAGGGGTCATGACGCCTAATCTGATGTTCTTTACCATCAGGACAGGATAGAGCACTACCGCTAGTCGCAGGTTCATTATCATTAATACTACAACTAGGAGACGAAAACGTCCAATAGGTGGATGAGGGAACTGGGGAGGGGGAAGTGGTATTTGCTGAGGCACACATACCTGCTGCTGGCGAGGGCGAACAGCCGGAGCCGTAGTAGGGGGAGGGGATGGTGGTGAGCTTCTGTGGGAGCACCCAGGCTGTGGCGAGGGCGCTCTTTGATGCTGCTGCTGCATGTTGGAGCTGCCACAATCGCCAGTGTGGGGTTGGGAGATCGTTGCTCTGACTGATTCACCCACAGACACCAGAGGTTATGCGATGGTGTGGGGGCCGCCACTGCAGCAGCCGTGGCTGTCTCTCGTGCAGCAAGGAGCGGTGCTTTGCACAGCTTTGCACATTGCTCTGGTGAGTGTTTGATACCTGCCCCTACAACCACCGCTCCAGGTGTACATGCCACAGAAAGCTGTTGTCGTGGCGGTGCTGGTGGCACCCCTGTAACATACGAATAACGGAAAAAAATTAAGTACAGTGTTCAAGAGCATCCTGTTAGTTTGCATGAAATGACAAACGTCTTTCTGTTATGTCCAGAGCCACAAGTTCCGCGAAGAAGCACTCTCCCTAAACTGATGATCACTGTTGGACACAAGCAAAGGAATGTAATTCATCATTATAATCTACAGCAGTGTATCATCTTAGGGATGGAGCTAGGTAGAATCACCCAGGCTATATCCTTCAATCAGTCCCCCTCGTTGAAGGAAAATACAGAAAATATCGAAAAGGGGGCGAGCACGACTAGTGATTTCGAAAGAGATTTTTATAAATTGATGAATAATCCCATTTTCGATAAAACCATGTAGAATTTAAGAAATGAACGTGATATTTTGATTAGGACCAAATAGGACGGGCATTGGGGTGGAGGAAAGTGCATCACCAGTCCAAATTTTAAGCAGGTCAGTAATTACAGTAAGAACTTCGTTGCTGTGGAGACGTCGAAGGTTTCAGTAGAGTTTACAAAACTAGTCTATTTGGGTATGTGTATATTGGGCACCTCCAGATTCCACATGTACCGCTCCCACTGTGAGTTTGCTTAAACTCATTTCCTGGAACGGAAAGTTACTTCACATGGATACAGATAGCTTGCTTTATTGGGGGAAGAACTGCGATCCAAATGAAATAATCAGGTGTCACGGTAATGAATTCGACACATTGGGATATGCAGCCGATAATCCTTACGGTATTGTTCCTCAGAACAAGAAGATTGTTGTTGTTGTTGTGGTCTTCAGTCCTGAGACTGGTTTGATGCAGCTCTCCATGCTACTCTATCCTGTGCAAGCTTCTTCATCTCCCAGTATTTACTGCAACATACATCTTTCTGAATCTGCTTAGTGTATTCATCTCTTGGTCTCCCTCTACGATTTTTACCCTCCACACTGCCCTCCAATGCTAAATTTGTGATCCCCTGATGCCTCAGAACATGTCCTACCAACCTGTCCCTTCTTCTTGCCAAGTTGTGCCACAAACTCCTCTTCTCCCCAATTCTTTTCAATACCTCCCCATTAGTTATGCGATCTACCCATCTAATCTTCAGCATTCTTCTGTAGCATCACATTTCGAAAGCTTCCAATCTCTTCTTGTCCAAACTGTTTATCGTCCATGTTAGACACTGGACTCGCATTCGGGAGGACGACGGTTCAATCCCGCGTCCGGCCATCCTGATTTAGGTTTTCCGTGATTTCCCTAAATCACTCCAGGCTAATGCCGGGATGGTTCCTCTGAAAGGGCACGGCCGACTTCCTTCCCCATCCTTCCCTAATCCGATGAGACCGATGACCACGCTGTCTGGTCTCCTTCCCAAAAACAACCAACCAACCAAATACTTTCAGAAACGGCTTCCTAACACTTAAATCTATACTCGATGTTAACAAATTTCTCTTCTTCAGAAACGCTTTCCTTGCCATTGCCAGTCTACATTTTATATACTCTCTACTTCGACCATCATCAGTTATTTTGCTCCCCAAATAGCAAAACTCCTTTACTACTTTAAGTGTCTCATTTCCTAATCTAATTCCCTCAGCATCACCCGACTTAATTCGACTACATTCCATTATCCTCGTTTTGCTTTTGTTGATGTTCATATTATATCCTCCTTTCAAGACACTGTCCATTCCGTTCAACTGCCCTTCCAAGTCCTTTGCTGTCTCTGACAGAGTTACGATGTCATCGGCGAACCTCAAAGTTTTTATTTCTTCTCCATGGATTTTAATAACTACTTCGAATTTTTCTTTTGTGTCCTTTAATGCTTGCTCAATATACAGATTGAATAACATCAGGGAGAGGCTACAACCCTGTCTCACTCCCTTTCCAACCACTGCTTCCCTTTCATGCCCCTCGACTCTTATAACTGCCATCTGGTTTCTGTACAAATTGTAAATAGCCTTTCGCTCCCTGTTATAACAAGAAGGTTATCAGCTTAATAAAGATGAGGCGCATGGATTGCGGATTGTGGAGTCTGTGGGTCTATGATCCAAAATGTATGTATATCGTACAGTAAATGGAGCCACCCAGAGGCGGGGTAAGTCTGCGACGTACGGCATCATGTATCCTCACGGTCGAAGACTTCTTGCAGTGCCTGTACGATGGCATTCGCGGTGCTCCGCCGCAACCTTCGCGTTTGGTACAGCAAACTAGTATTCGATCGCGAGGCCATGATCTGTACACTGTGCTGCAGTCTAAAGTCGGAGTGCCACCTAATGACGATAAAAGAGCCATTTGTGATGACGGGATCGAAACCCTACCGTACTCACACTATCTACTCGAAGGGCGAGAGGGGATGAGGGACTCCGACGGTGTGCATGAGAGAGAGAGTGAGTACTGGCAGAGTGAGAGCTTGTGCCGAATAGTATGGCTCTTTTATCATAGTGTAAATATTGTATGTATGATGTATGGCATGCCTGCATGTGTGAGTTTTGTCTGTGTGTATGCTTGTGTGTGCGTTTGAGTGTGGATTTCCGTATACTTCTGTATAAATATATTCTGTTTATCTTTTCTGAATAAGTAGCATAATGTGTATGCATGAATATATAAGCAGCATTTGCTAGAAAAAATTATAAAATAGTTAAAAATGTGCAATATATATATATGTTACCGGCTAAACCCGATTTTATGATGAACTAGTTTCGCCTAGGTCAAACTCGTTCATCCTGTTATCGAGAGGGTGAAACCGTTTAGCCTACGTCGAATCGGTTTATCCTAGTTAAAATTTACATGCTTTAGGATAAACTGGTACGTCCTAGTCTGAACTAATTTCATCTAGTTTGTATCTTCTATAAGTTTTATAAAGTAAACTGAATAAAAGAATAGAAATAAAATAGTCAACATGATTCATTAAAGTTATTTATTAACTCACCAGTAATTTCACATCTATCACTAGGTCAACTTACATATATCCATCCACAGAAATCACCTTATCTGCAGTTTGCTTATTTACTTATTTTTGCAAGGTTTACAGTGGTGGCACTCGGAATTACAGAGTACTTTTTTTTTTTTACAATTGTATTTGCTTATTGCACAGTTTTTCATAGAACTGCATTTTACGAAGCCTTGCCCTGATCCAACAGAATGTTTTGTAGCTGCAGTCCTTAAAGATATTTCAATATCCTGGTTAACATCTCCCACATCTAAAAACTTCTGAATGCAGACGTCGAAATCAGTTCTGAAAAAATAAATAAGAAGTTAAAACAAATACTTTTTAACATTTTATTACAAACAATTATGGAAAATTTTAATGAAATTATACCTGTAATAATGTATTTGAAATAGGCCAAGTTTGGTGCCAACTTTGTAGAGGCCCTCATCAGTCTTTTGAAGTATTACTGCAATTATGTTTCGAAGGTCACCTCTGCCTTTAGCTACATCTGGAATAGGTATGGTTACGTTGTCTCCAGTGTCAGCTGGTGGCTGACATTTGTCAGAGGAAGCTTTCATTCTTTTAGCTTGTTTTTTTAAATTTTCTGTCGCAATTTTTCTAGCATTTTCAATAACGTTTGTGTCAAATTTAACAATGTTATCATCATCACTGTCTTCGTACTGTTCAGTATTGCTGTCACCTTCGATTGCCTTCTTTAGGTCGTCTTCATCGTAAATATCATTTATGATTTCTTGAGGCAACGAGGAAGTGGAAAGTCCGACTCTAGGTTCGATTCCGAATAACGCTTTGTAAGGTGATTGTTTTATGCCAGAGTGGTAAGCTCGATTTTTCATGAATTGGACATACATTAATCCTTGCGACCTCTTCGTCGAATTGTTGTCCTTTAACCAAGAACTTACCATATTTTCAATGTCTTGGTTGGCACGTTCAACAGAACCTTGACTTTGGCTGTACCTTGGTTTTCCATGAACAATTTTCAGTTCTGACCAAAGCTTTGCGAGTTGACTTATAACATTATTGACAAATTCTCTGCCATTATCAGATTGAAGAATACAGTTAGGAATATGTCATTCAAATGATAAGCCACTTCTTCAGCCCTCTTTGATGTTAACGCACGAAGTAGAACAACTTTTGTGAAATGGTATTGGTAAACTAGAATGAATTTTAAATTCTCGTCTGGTTGTGTTTGGAAATCAGTCAAATGGACTTGGCATCTACTATTCATTTCCGAATAGAGAGCCGGCCGCGGTGGTTTAGCGGTTCTAGGCGCTCAGTCCGGAACTGCGCGACTGCTACGGTCGCAGGTTCGAATCCTGCCTCGGGCATGGATGTGTGTGATGTCCTTAGGTTAGTTAGGTTTAAGTAGTTCTAAGTTCTAGGGGACTGATGACCACAGATGTTAAGTCCCATAGTGCTCAGAGCCATTTGAACCATTTTTGAACCGAATAGAGAATTGGCTTTGAAACTAGCCCTCCTTTCTTTTTTGTCTTCTTTTGTTGACAAACATCACACACTCATAAACAGAGGCATATTATTTCCTTTGTGATGTTGGCATTTTTTTTCTGTCTCGGCTAACATCCTATCGCCACCACCATGACTCACAGCTACATGAGCTGCGTCAATCACATCATAAAGTTCATCAGCTGGAACAAAGTATTTTTTTATTCCCTTCACATCGTGCAATGAAGTTTTTCACATCACCAATTTTCTTTTTTGTAATGATGTTCTTTTTTCCAACATTACCGCGTCTTCTACTTGTTTAACCAACTCCACATATTCGTCTACTGATAACACATTATAATGAGAGGACTTTTTGTTTTCACTCTGCAAAAGTTCCTCCAGAAACTTTTCTCTCCACAGCTTTTGATCGGCTTGTCTGCTAAACGAAGGCTCATCCATGATGAAATGCCTCATAATAATTATACTATATAATCTTTTAAACGCAACCAGCAACTTAACACGCGCACTCGTCGATGCAAAATAGCGATCAGAACAAAGAACAGAGCGAGCGAAGAGCCGTTGAGAGGCGCGAGGGGCGAGCCAGAGATGATTCGGGGATTCCCCGTTCGAACAGGCAGCGACATGCGTTCCGACTAGGCAAAATTAGTTCAGACTATGACGTACCAATTTATCCTACAGCATGTAAATTCTAACTAGGATAAACCTATTCCACA
The DNA here is from genome assembly GCF_023864345.2 of Schistocerca serialis cubense. NCBI lineage: Eukaryota > Metazoa > Arthropoda > Insecta > Orthoptera > Acrididae > Schistocerca > Schistocerca serialis. The sequence continues at coordinate 250,510,023 of NC_064640.1, forward strand.
TAGGCTAAACTTTTTCATCCTCTCGGTAACAGGATGAACGAGTTTGACCTAGACGAAACTAGTTCATCCTGAAGTCGGATTTGGCCGGTAACATACATATAAAAGATTAACAACTGAACTGAAGTCATTATTAAATTTAAAAAATTGTGAATGAAGGAAAAAAAATTCTACCGTATTTTTCTCTTTTGCACTTCATATGCGTGTGTGATTCTGTGAGTGCATGTGTAAATAGATTAGTTTTGAAGTTTCGCCGGCCAAAGTGGCCGTGCGGTTAAAGGCGCTGCAGTCTGGAACCGCAAGACCGCTACGGTCGCAGGTTCGAATCCTGCCTCGGGCATAGATGTTTGTGATGTCCTTAGGTTAGTTAGGTTTAACTAGTTCTGTTCTAGGGGACTAATGACCTCCGCAGTTGAGTCCCATAGTGCTCAGAGCCATTTGAACCATTTTTGAAGTTTCACCTACCGCTGGCTGTCCAAGTCATACTAGTTTTAATTGTGAGTTCCACCCAGTTCATTTTAGTGCAGATGTTTGGGATGAACATTTTAAGGCCATCCGCTTCATTGTATTATTAAATTGTTTCAGCTGTTTGAGGTGCAAAAAGTTTAGGGCCAGCCAGTTCAGCATATAAATTAGGTCTTCTGTTTAGGTGGAATTTCACTAGTAATAGTATTAGTGTAAGAGAAGCTATACGTCTGCAATAGCTGTAATCAGTACTGCAATTGAAAGTAAAAAAATTTTCAATCAGTACTATTATTTGTAAAACTAAGAATTGTGAATAAACAAATTTCAAACAGTAACAAGAATTGTGAATTTAAAAACAGAATTACTTCGTGTATCGTAAAAACAACAAGATTTGTGTATGTAAAGCTGTATTAATGCTGTGAATATTTATGTCTGAATAAAAAGTTGTTATTCGTAACCATACGTCATTGTTGTTATTTCAGAATCCCATACCCTTACAAATGTATGTAATGATGCACAAGATATTAGTTTGAAGGATGAGGGAGGTGCCGTTTAAGATGGAGGAAATAAAATACATTTAATGACTACATGGGATTTCGCCTATCGTGCTGCACGTAAAGGTGTTAGGGAACAGGCGGCACGTGATCATGCCCGCTTCCAAAGACATACAGCAAACATAGCTGAAATTATATCTCCTGTGCTTGAACAAAGCCACAGACGTAGGATCTGGGCAAAGCTACGTACTATCTAAGTAGGAGCAAGGTAGAAAGAAAGAAAAACACAGAATGTGAGGTAAAAAAATTCATTTATTTTCATTAATCCAGCTTAAAAGCAATTACACATTTTCTTAGGTAGACAACACTATTTTGACACATCTTCTTCTTGTTGAGCTGGTGGATAGCAGGTCACCCGTAGAATACAAGGTCTTGAATAGTAGCAAACTTGAAGATTCGCTGCATCCTTATGATCTTCTCCTCGCCTTTGACGTAGATGATGGTCTCAGGATGATCGAATATTCGAAGTGACATCATCTTTTCCTTGTAAGGTATAACAGGATCGTCCCAGTGGAGTCCATGAAAGAAACGTGTTAGCCACTTTGCATTCCTCCGTGTTTTAGCACAGTTCACATCCTTGAAAGGCCTCGGTGATGCAATTCTTGCTGAGAATGTCTCTATTATACTATCATCTCTTGCGTATGCTATGAGTACAAGATCTTTAAATATGAATTGTCTACACTCATCATCACAGAAACCTTGAATGTCGGGAACAACGCCCACACTGCAAGTTGTCACTGTGAAATGCTGTGGGTATGCCATAGCACTTGGTCATTTATACAGCACGCTGCACAATACCACTAAGTGGCCAGCAGTTAATCACAAGGCCATGTAGAAACAGACCATAGAGTGCAGTGTGTTCTGGGAAATTTGATGAGGATTCAAAATCGATTCGTACGTCTATTGGTCCTGATTTAACTATCTTATTCTGCTTAGAACAGTCTATTACGATGGTTGGTGCCAGCTCCTTGAATTTCCGTGGACTGAGTAGGCATCCTTCCTCTTCATCACCTTTATGGTTAGAAGCACGGAACCTTTCAAACATGTCAAATGCTAGACTGTATATATTCTGATCCCACTGTTGCAGTAAATTGTGATACGGACAGAATTCTGAATTCAAGCAGACTCTGGCATATATTAAATTACAGTTGCCAAATACGGTGGAATCATTTGCTAGATTCCCCCTTCTGTTGGTCTGAAATGCAAGTATGGTGAATCTCAGTGTTTCCAGCTGCACGGAGGTTTTAATAACCCATGTTTGTCATATCGTTGTCGGTAACACCGGGTACTCAAACACCTCCCATGAGGAGAAAGTTAATGGCATATACGTACTGGTATTCAGAACTTTTAAAAGCTTCAAACGCTGCTCGTCTGCCACAGTGATTTGTGGCATTTTCCGTATAATTTTATTGATGATGATCTGATTCTCCTCTTGAGCTCCTTGAATGTATGAGTTGCTATGCGTCGCATTTCGTACCAATATAAGCTCCTGTTTTGCATTCGTAATAATTGGCTGTATGTCCTCGGCGTATTCCATAAGCATTTTTAGAGGTGTGAATACAGTAGATCAGCGGTACTATTCTGCCGTTCTGCCCACAGGCTCGTCAACGAACCATGCTGCATTTTGTAAACCATTCAAATCCAAGGGCGATGATGAGACATATGTTTTAAGGGTTGATGCTATGCCAACATTACGTGTACGATCAATCTCTACCCCATTAAGTTCATATCGTATTTCCTGGAACAGGAATGCCAAATTATTACGTGTAAGCTTTGATCCCACTGTCTGACTACCATCCTTTTTCTTAAATGATCTATCCCAACTTTTAAACTCTTGCATGGAAGAGTCAAAGCGTCTTCGTGCTGGATGACAATCCTAATTTCATCGTTCTTGTTAAATGTCGTTAAGCATAAGGTTCACGCGAGAAGTATTCCTGGCTTTTGATTCGCTCACCGTATTCCATTGGGTGAGACGTATTGAGCGATGACGTCATTGCGATGTTTGAAGCCTACTGATTTAAGAAACTCGTAGTTCGCATGTGTTATCACCTTGCGGTCCTACTGCGAAGTGCTGTGCTGTGCGCTGTGTGCGCTTGTACCTTACGCCGATCTTGTCGTAGATGTCGTCTTACAATGATTTCCTCACCACTAAAATCAACAAATTGGTTATTCTGATCCACAATACGTAGCTCCAGGTAGTCCAGTGCCTGAACTGTCACTAGAAGGTATATAGCGGTCGTAGGAGTCTCAACAATTTTATGCACTGTCCCAACTGATGGGAAGAATTCGTAAATTGTATGAACCAATCAATCGTTGAGACATGAATTCCTTGCAATGTTACACAGAACACGGATTGTACTGACAGGGAGAAATACATTGTCTCAGAAGGGTATGACAATACGTCTCTAGTTCCTTGCGTACGCCTACAATTTTACGTTCGACAGTTTGAATTTTCGCGTCGGTGTACACGCGAATGTTTTATCTGTGAACATCCATCCTATCAAACTGAGCTCCCCGTATGTGTGCGAATTTATCCATGGTGATGCGTATACTGATGTACTCAACTCTTTGCATGGCTATATACACTAAGTGATTAAAAGTATCCGTACACCCCCAAAAACATACATTTTTCGTATTAGGTGCATTGTGCTGCCACCTACTGCCAGGTACTCCATATCAGCTACCTCAGTAGTCATTAGACATCGTGACAGAGAAGAATGGGGCGCTCCTCGAAATTCACGGACTTAGAACGTGGTCAGGTGATTGGGTGTCGCCTGTATCATACGTCTTTAAGCGAGATTTCCACACTCCTAAACATCCCTAGGCCCACTTTTTCCGATGTGATAGTGCAGTGAAAACGTGAAGGGACGCATACAGCACAAAAGCGTACAGGCCGACCTCGTCTGTTGACTTACAGAGACCGCCGACAACTGAAGAGGGTCGTAATGTGTAATAGGCAGACAACTATCAGACCATCACACAGGAATTCCAAACTGCATCAGGATCCACTGCAAGCACTATGACAGTTAGGGGGAGGTGAGAAAACTTGGATTTCATGGTCGAGCTGCTGCTCATTAGCCACAAATCACGCCGGTAAACACCAAACGACGCCTCTCTTGATATAAGGAGCGTAAATATTGGACAATTGAACAGTGTAAAAACGTTGTGTGGAGTGACGAATCATGGTACACAATCTGGTGATCCGATGCAGAGTATGCGTATGGCGAATGCCCGGTGAACGTCATCTGCCAGCGTGTGTAGTGCAGTCAGTAACATTCGGAGGCGGTGGTGTTATAGCGTGGTCGTGTTTTTCATGGAGGGGGCTTGCACCCTTTGTTGTTTTGCGTGGCACTGTCACAGCACATGCCTACATTGATGCTTTAAGCACGTTCTAGCTTCCCAATGTTGAAGAGCAATTCGGGGATGACGATTGCATCTTTCAACACTATCGAGCACCTGTTCATGATGCACAGCATGTAGCGGAGTGCTTAAATGACAATAACAGCCCTGTAATGGACTAACCTGCACAGAATCCTGACCTGAATCCTATAGAACACCTTTGGGATGTTTTGGAACGCCGACTTTGCACCAGGCTTCAACGACCGACATCGATACCTCTCCTCAGTGCAGCGCTCCGTGAAGAATGGACTGCCATTACCCAAGAAACCTTACAGCACCTGACTGAACATATGCCTGCGAGAGTGGAAGCTGTCATTAAGGCTAAGGGTGGGCCAACACCATACTGAATTCCAGCATTACCGATGCAGGGCGCCACGACCTTCTAAGTCACTTTCAGCCAGTTGTCCGGATAATTTTGATCACATAGTGTATATAGTAACTCCTGGAAGTTCCGTGTACACCTGCCATCATTCAGTTTTCATGTTTTATCAATAACGAGAAACTCACACTGTGAGTGATTCCTGCTATCTGCACATATCTTTAAAAAATCATTGAACGATATATCGGTCCCTAGACGAGCCTGGTAAATGTGTTTTACATTCAGATTGTCCTGTTTGAATTCTATAATTAGGTTTGCATTATTCCTGACGAGTTGTTTTCGGATTCTGAAATATGTCAGATAAACTACGTCAACGGCAATATGGCCACCGAAAAAGAAATACCGCCGAATTTTATCTTCGTTTTCCACAGCAACGCCGTCAAATATAAACACTGTGTTTGGCTTAACTTTTTCCGGTGGAGGGATACTACTGCTTTCATTAAATGCGTATGTCACACCATCTACACCTTGGAATATCTCCGGTAATAGTTGATAATTGGGCTGAAACAGTGTTTTTGAAAATACACGTACATGCTGAAAGCGGACTCCATCCGGTTGTGAAAGGAGCGACATGAGAACATTTGTCTTGCCACAGCTGGATGGACCTACAATTATTGCACGTATTTTGTCGGAAGGCGTACGCCATTCATCTTCCGGTCCTCTTGCAGCTCCAATCGGATACAACAAAATCTTGATGCTTCACCCACCCTGCCATGATGCCTACTACGAGGCGTATTCGGAAAGTAAGGTCTGATCGCTCGCGAAATGGGAACCACTGTGAAAACAAAAAATGTTTTATTTGCAACAGTTACAACAACTTTCAGCGTCTTATCCTCATAGTTACCGATCCGACTCAGACGTTTGTACCAACTTTCAAATATCCTCGTTATAGAAGGCAGCCGCCAGCGCTTTCCGCCTATTCTCTGCGCTGGCCTACAGCTCGTTGTCTGTGCCAAAATGTTGACTTCATAGCCAGCGGTTCATGCGAGTAGAGATGAAACTCAGAGGGGGCCAATTACGGGCTGTATTGTGGGTAATCAAACACAATTGAAAACGCTGCAGAAGCATTTTCATTGCCCCTGCAAAAGGCGGCTGAGAATCGTGTTGAAGAAGAAGAAGAAAACGCATGACAGTTATGTGATGTGGGCTGCATAGCTTCAGGCGAAATTTCTCACCAGGTTCTCGTACTTGTCGAGAGAGACTATTTTCTAGGCATCTTCATGTGGTCGCTGTGTGCACCAAACTGAAAAGAGCGACGTCATGCGATCGACAGGCATACTAGAGACACTGCCCAACACGTATATGCAAAGCTTTATTGGATTTTCACAGTGGTTTCCATTTCGCGACCGATCGGACCTTACTTTCTTGTACATCAGATACTTGCGTGCAATGGGTTTTTATAGAAAATAATGACCACTATGCCCTTCCATGATACCGAATATGTCAGGTACTGGCGTGCAATGATCTTTTACGGAGAATTAGTTAAATGACATGATTTTCTGCTGTTGCATCTTTGCAGTGAAAATACTGGCGACAGTAGTTTTAGTTCAAATAGTTCAAATGGCTCTGAGCACTATGGGACTCAACTGCTGTGGTCATCAGTCCCCTAGAACTTAGAACTACTTAAACCTAACTAACCTAAGGACATCACACACATCCATGCCCGAGGCAGGATTCGAACCTGCGACCGTAGCAGCAGCGCGGCTCCGGACTGGAGCGCCTAGAACCGCACGGCCACCGCGACCGGCAATAGTTTTAGTACTTGCAATATAGTAAGAGGTAAGAAATAAAAAACACATAGAATGTTATACACATTTTTAATCAATAATCATACACAGGATGCACTACATCAACAGGTTCTTTCTTTATCTTAACACCAGTACATTTTTTTATAGAGACCTGTCATCACACCGCCTTCCAAGATTTAAATCCTTAATCTTAGATTATGGATAAAATTTACGATTGCAGTTGATACCAATTCGCGGTTCCTGTCAATCTGGTACTGTCGTATAGTAGTGTCAGAATAGTAAAACAGGACATTTTGTACTTATCTTGTATGTGACATACCACTGGAGACCTTGTAATTAATTAATGCATAAACTATAAATTATGACCTCCTTTGACTGAAATATGGAGTAGTAAAATTTACGATGGTTTACTAACGATGTAACATTTCACCCGTTTAGTGTTCTAGGGTTAAGGAAAAATTGTGTCGATATTTTAGAAAATATTAATTCGTGTAACTGAGTACCTTAGAAACGAAAATTATGCTGCTCGATGATGTTATTAGCTCCTTTAACGAAGAGTCTAACTGTGTTACTATCGGAACCACAATTGATGCCTTCTCGTATTGGAAAGAAGGAAAGGAAGATTAGGGTTTAACATCCAGTCAACAACGAGATCATCAACACACGCGCGTATTGCGGAAGTATAGTGAAGAAAATCAGCCGTGCCATTTCGAAGGAAGCATCCCTGCATTCACCTCAAGCGATTTAGAAGAACATGCGGGATTTGAACCGCTGTCCTCTCGAACGCGAGTCCAGTTCTTACCACTGAGCCACTTCGCTTGGTCTTTCCACTTTCAAGACTTTCATACCAGGTAGATATATATTTCCGCTCGCCGCTGTAGAGATGATGGGAGAAGCTGCTTCTGACGTTCCTTAGCGGCCTCCATTTTCTGCCGAATGAGGTGACGCAGTGGTTAAGAATGCACAGGACTCGCATTCTCGAGGACCGGAGTTCAAATCCCCGTCTGGTTATCCTTGATGAAGGTGTTTCGTGGCCTCGTTAAATCGCTTAAGGCAAATGCTGAAATGGTTCCTTGACACGGCCACGACCGACTTCCTTCCCCATGCATTTCGCAATCAGAGCTTGTGCGCCGTCTCTACTGACCATGACGTCAACGGGATTTTCCACCCTACTTACTCTAGCCCTACTCCTCGCCCATGTTCCCTTCCATCCGCGTAGGAAACGAGGCAAAAATCATTGTATTCTTCATTATGTGCTCCTAATGTCTCCTACTTTGCATTGATGCTTCTTACCCGAGATATTAGCAGTCCTAGAAGTGGTTTTAATGTCCTTAAACTGGGAAAATGAAGATGGGATGCATGTTAGTGGACATATCTGAACCAGCTATGTTTTGATGATGACATTGTAGTGTTCCCCTCTAGAGCAGATAATTCTCAACAGTGAAATAAATAAATTACTACAGCAAGTTTAAAAGTACGATTGAAAGACAGTTACGATAAGAGTGAAATAATATACAACCACTATATTGAAAAGAAATAGTTCACATTAGCAGCGGAGTCATAGAAAAAATGGATGAGTTTTTATGTTTAGGGCACTTGAAGACGAGGAATGGATGGCTAGTAAAAGAAATAAACTGAAGAATAAATATGGCCTGTAATGTTTTGGTAAACTAAATACGGTTCTCAATTCTTAGCTTCCGATTTATTAAAAAAAATGGGTTAGAAACATTGCGTATTACCAGTAGGAATGTTACTAAATATCGATTCTGGGAATTTAAACATCGATGTTCCATTATCGATACTGAAATCTTTGAAACGTCATAACAAACAAAAAATCGACCTTCGACGTTGACAAAAAAACAAGGCTACTTGTTGCGACTGTCAATATTTTTTTCCTTATTTAAACGAATCTATTTTATCATAGATCATAACGACACCAGTGCAACTCATGTGCATCTCGTCAAGCATGGTAATGGAGCGCGGCGATTAATATTTTTGAACAAATTAAGACAGGAACGTTGGCTTTTGTTGCAGCTAAGCGTGGACTAATAACATTCATTGTTCATACGTTTTATGCTTTCGTGGTATCAAGCAGTGTTTATCCGTGTTCTTTGGAAGGTTTACTTAATTGGTAAAAATGATACTTCGAATTATGTAAGTACACATCAAACAAAACGTAGTTGTGGACTGCAGATATTGTACATCTGGCAGATATTTGTGACATTCTTCGGCCTATAGAAATGGTTATTTGTGAAATTTGCGTAGAAAAGTACGTTGCAAGTCGTTAAGCCTGGGTGCGGAACTTGCGGCCCGCGATTGGTTTCAGTCCGGCCCGCGGAAGCCATTCGTGGGAAAGAGAGCGAGCGCTGCAAAAGTTTGCTACGGAAGTTTTTAAGACAGCTATTGTAAAATGTCGTAAGTAAAGAAACAAAGTTCATGACGCTTAAATGTTTGTACGGATCTGAATGTTAGGTGAACATAAAATTAATATGCTGTAAAAAACGCGTGTTGCGAGGCACGGTTTGCTGGCGTGGCGTGTCGCGAAAGAGGTGCCATTCGCTTTGGTGCCATATACCTTAATGTCAGGGACGCTATAGATTTTACTTCATGCACTATGAGTGCTGCTGTCGCTCCACATGATTTGATCGCCTGCGAGCTTAGTTAAGTATGTCAATCAGGCCCGCCGGTCACCAAACGTTGTCCACAATGGCTGCAAAGTAATCACAATAACGAGTATGTTGAAAATCAACAGACTATTAGAGATAAACTGAAGAGCCACATTATAATAGAAATGAAAAAGCGCTTACAGCTGAACATGTTAACATATTAGCCATGTGTGCTTTACTCGATCCTAAATACAAGAACATGCACTTTCAAGATGTGTTAAAATGTTCGAAGGCAATCAAAGCTATGAAGGAGACGCTTGCGTCTGTTCAAACTATTATTCGTGAGGATGGACAATACGTCGATAAATTAAATGAAAGCAGAGAAACTAAATTTGATTTATGGAGCGGACATCAAATAGCACGACCAAAGGGTAATTAGCAAACTAGAACAGAATCCGGCACGAATGCGTCCGGCAGATTAGTGTCGAGGTCCGGTGTGCCGGCCAGCCTGTGGATGGTTTTGAGACGGTTTTCCATCTGCCTCGGCGAATGCGGGCTGGTTCTCCTTATTCCGCCTCAGTTACACTATATCGGCGATTGCTGCGCAAAAACTGTCTCCACGTACGTGTACACCATCATTACTCTACCACGCAAACATTTGGGGTTACACTCGTCTGGTATGAGACGTTCCCGGGGGGAGAGTGGGGGGTCCACAGGGGGTCGAACCGCACAATAACCCTGAGTTCGGTGTGGGGCGGCGGTAGAGCGGGTGGATTGCTATGGCCTGTTGTGGGATTGTGAACCACTGAGGGCTACGGCGGGACGAAGCCTCCCCGTCGTTTCTAGGTCCCCGGTTCCATACACAATACACAATACACGCAATGGAATCACGTCATCGGCATTACCAAACCAAAGCAACAGAAATTTTGCACTTAAATGTTTGTGTTTTACAGACACATCGTCAGCTTCTGAAAGACCGTTCTCAGAAGCTATCAATAACGCAAGAGACTGAAGGGGAAACTTCGCTAAAAATGTTGTTTAAAAACAACATACGTAAAAAACTTGTAGAATATTACATATTAATTGTTGCTGTATTTTTATTTACGATTTTGTTGTTAGATGTACACTGCCTGCAAAAAAAATGTCGCACCCAGAATACATGGTCGATGTCAAAGTACATTCGTACGTGTACACACCAGGGAGGGTATGTAAATGATTCGAGTTACAAATCTCTGTGACAGGTATGACGACCACCAGAGTGCATGAGTGTTGTTCGTGTATAGTGTTGTTACCAGACCAGATAGGGTATATAAGAATAGTGAACGGCGTCATATGTTCGGAGATCGCTGTGAAGGACACGGAGAGTACTCCTCTGAAACAGCATTATCAGTACCTGATAGGGTTTGAAACAGGGCCCATTGTGGGTCTCCATTTTCCCCACTAGTCGAATCGTGCAATAGCCAGATTCGTGGGGCATTCTTATGTGACACTAGCCCCGTGTGGGACTGCACGGGCAAGCATACTAGCCGCGAAGAATCCGGTCGACGGCATCTCTGTACCGCCAATGAGGATCGCCGAATGGTGCAACAAGCACTTAGCAACCCCTTCACATCTGCGGCTGCCATCAGAGAATAATTAACTGCTCCTTGCAACATTCTGTGCCAAAACCATTGGTCGGAGACTAGCAGCAGTTGCACTACGGAATTACCATCCCGTGCGTAGGCTGCCGTTAACACCACAACACAAACGGCTGGCCGGCCGCTGTGGCCGAGTGGTTGTAGGCGCTTCAGTCTGGAACCGCGCGACCACTACGGTCGCAGGTTCGAATCCTGCCTCGGGCATGGAAGTGTGTGATGTCCTTGGGTTAGTCAGGTTTAAGTAGTGCTAAGTTCTAGGGGAATGATGACCTCAGACGTTAAGTCCCATAGTGCTCGGAGCCATTTTTGAACAAACGGCTGTGTTTGGAGTGGTGCCATGACTGGGAAGAATGGACTGCTAATGAATGGTGTTGCATTGTGTTCAGCAATGAATTGCGCTTGTGCACTACTCTGAATGACCATCGTCAGAGAGTATGACGGCGACCTTCCAATGTTTTGCAATGACACAACGGTATTACTCCTGGCGTCATCCCGAGAGGAGTCATCGGGTATGACTTCAGGTCACTGCTACTAGTGACTCATGTGTTACCTCTCATGTAACAGCGCCGTGTTGCCACTTTTCAACAGGGCAATGCTCGTCCACGCACGTGTTTCGATGAATTTCATGGGTGATGTTGAAGCACTGCAGTGGCCAGCAAGAACCCCACTCCTGTCCCCGACAGAACATGGAGGGACCAGCTCGGACGTCAATTCCGTCCCAGTGTTCAGTCCAGGATAACACGGACCACTTACAATAGCTGTTGTACAGCTTGCATCAGGAGAGAGTATAAAAGGCTTTGTGACGCACCTCCGAACTGAATCAACGCATGAATCCAGCAGGGCGGAGGCCGTGCAACGTCGTACTGGCAGCTGGGTTCATACTGCCAAGTTCCTTGTAAATTTGACTCGACGTTATAACCACTGAAATACACCACATACCCTCTCAACCAGTGAATTTTCGTACCGATTCCTTCTCCCCTTCTGGATGCTTCATTATTTTTGTCAGGCAGTTTATTTGTTTGTTGCTCTAACCCCATCTATAAATTCATCAATTAACGTGGATGTTATTATCGGCCATCGATGTTTAGACGTAGATGATAAAATCGAAATCAGCATCGATAATTTTCCAACAAAGTACAGCCGTAATTACCAGTTGTGACTTCAGTCCGTGAGATACGGCGTTTTAATATGGAAACTTTTCAAAAACTGCTATCTGTTCGGTGGCAACGGCAAGATACATGTTAGGAATTAATTGGATACATAGGAAAACAAACATGAATTAGGGAACAAACTACTGTCGAAGACGTAATTATGATCGTGATGAAAAGGAAACGGAGGTGAGAGGTACATGCAGGAAGGCAAATGGGTGGTAGGTGAAGCGACATATGTGCATATAGTTGAACACAGTAATACACTAGTGGCCATTAGAATTGCTATACCACGAAGATGACGTGCTACAGACGCGAAATTTAACCGACAGGAAGAAGATGCTGTGATATGCAAATGATTAGCTTTTCAGAGCATTCACACAAGGTTGGCGCCGGTGGCGACACCTACAACGTGCTGACATGAGGAAAGTTTCCAACCGATTTCTCATACACAAACAGCAGTTGACAGGCGTTGCCTGGTGAAACGTTGTTGTGATGTCTTGTGTAAGGAGGAGAAATGCGTACCATCACGTTTCCGACTTTGATAAAGGTCAGATTGTAGCCCATCGCGATTGCGGTTTATCGTATCGCGACATTGCTGCTCGCGTTGGTCGAGATCCAATGACTGTTAGCAGAATATGGAATCGGTGGGTTCAGGAGGGTAATACGGAACGCCGTGCTGGATCCCAACGACCTCGTATCTCTAGTAGTCGAGATGACAGGCATCTTATCCGCATGGCTGTAACGGATTGTGCAGCCACGTCTCGATCCCTGAGTCAACAGATGGGGACTAACATCTGCACTAACAGTTCGACGACGTTTGCAGCAGCATGGACTATCACCTCGGAGACCATGGCTGCGGTTACTCATGACGCTGCATCACAGACAGGAGCGCCTGCGATGGTGTACTCAACGACGAACCTGGGTGCACGAATGGCAGAACGTCATTTTTTCGGATGAATCCAGGTTCTGTTTACAGCATCATGATGGTCGCATCCGTGTTTGGCGACATCGCGGTGAACACATATTGGATTCGCCATCGCCATACTGGCGTATCACCGGGTCCCGACGTGATGGTGTGGAGTGCCATTGGTTACACGTCTCGGTCGCCTCTTGTTCGCATTGACAGCACTCTGAACAGTGAACGTTACAGTTCAGATGTGTTACGACCCATGTCTCTACCCTTCATTCGATCCCCGCGAAACCATGCATTTCAGTAGTATAATGCACGACCGCATGTTGCAGGTCTTGTACGGGCCTTTCTGGATACAGAAACTGTTCGATTGCCGCCCTGGCCAGCACATTCTCCAGATCTCTCACCAAAGGAAAACGTCTGGTCAATGGTGGCCGAGCAACTGGCTCGTCACAATACGCCAGTCACGACTCTTGATGAACTGTGGTATCGTGCTGAAGCTGCATGGGTAGCTGTACCTGTACACGCCATCCAAGCTCTGTTTGACTCAATGTCCAGGCGTATCAAGGCCGTTATTATGGCCAGAGGTGGTTGTTCTGGGTACTGATTTCTCAGGATCTATGAACCCAAATTGCGTGAAAATGTAATCACATGTCAGTTCTAGTATAATATATTTGTCCAATGAATACTCGTTTATCATCTGCATTTCTTCTTGGTGTAGCAATTTTAATGGCCATTAGTGTACATACACTGTCCTGTCACATTGGTGTGAGCACATGTCAAAAGCCTGAATGATCACTTTCTGCGGTGCGGACCGCTGCGAGCCATGCAGGAAGAGAGTCAATGAGATTTTGGAAGGTACCGACACGGATGTGGAGCCATGTTGGTTCCAGTGCCGTGGTCAGCTGCTCTAAGTTCCTGGTTGAGGATCGGTAGTGTGAACAGCCCGTCTGGGGTGGTCGCACAGATTTTCGATTGGGTTTAAATCGTGAGTTTGGTGGCCAGGAGAGTACAGTAAACTCACATTAGTGCTCCTCGAACCACACACATACATTGCGAGCTGTGTGACACGTTGCAATGTCCTGCTGGTAGATGACATCGTGCCGAGGAACAACAAACTGCGTGTAGGGGTGGACAAAGTCCTCAAGGATAGAAGCATAATTGCGTTGATCCATTGTGCCCTCCACAATGACGTGATGACCTAGGGAATGCCCAGACCATAACGCTCCCTCCTCGGCCCCGGATCCTTCCGACGATTGTCTCAGGGTCTTTACTTTCGGATATTTCACGCTGTACACAACAACGGCCATCTGTCTGATGATCAGCGATCAGCATGGGTACGTGAACCAGCCGCCATCTGCGAAGGCCCATACGCAGCAACGTTCGCTGAACCGTCGTTGAGGAGACAATGACTGGTCAGTTGCTCAACAGTTGCACGTCTGTTCGCCCGTACACATCTTCGCTGCCGTCGCTCATCCCTGACATCTATGGCCCATGGTGTACCAACAGTTGCCTCTGCAGCCGTTTTGCATAGCGCCATTTTGCCATGCACTGCATACTTTAACCGCAGTGCAACTCGAAGAGTTTACAGACTTAGACGTTTCGGAAATGCTTCCTCCCTTAGACCGAGAGCCAATGATCGTGTCGTTTTGGACGTTAGATAAATCGCACGCATTACAACAACTGCACTGTTTTCCGTGTTCCTCAACACACTTTATATACCATCAATAGCTGGTGCTGCCACCTGCCGCCTGTGAGTGGTTATTGCACGTTGAAGTCTGTAATAGGCGGTAGTCACATTAATGTGACTAGATTGTGCAGAATGGTCTTTATCTGGCAACGGAATCAAATGAGTGATGACTGCTGTATTTGCCAAATACCTTTGGTATCCAGCACAAAGATGGCAGAAAGCAAACCCCCTACAATACAAAATAATTGTGGCATTGTGGTGGCGTACTTACACTCTGCAACTAGTCTCGTCACAGGGCAAAAATAGACAACAACAGAATTAATATTGGCAACACAGTGAGTAACAAATAACATTCATTTATTAAAATAATATATTCTTTCTTTCTTTTGCTTGTGCCGTTCTTCCCGCGGATACGCAGGGTTGGCATGGTTAATCGGATGTGGCAATGTTAGTTGAAGGGGTGGCCGGATGCCCTTCCTGCCGCCACCCTGTACTCCCCTGGGAAGAAATTAGTGTATCCCAACTGTCTGCGACTAGTGTAATCCATGGAATAGTGCGAAAGTGTTCAGATGTCTGCGAGCCGTGTAACTGAGGCGGGACGTGGGGACCAGCCCAGTATTCACCTAGGGGGTTGTGGAAAACCGCCTAAAAACCACATCCAGGCTGGCCGGCCCACCGGCCCCCGTCGTAAATCCGCCGGGCGGATTCGATCCGGGGCCGGCGCGCCTACCCGAGTTCAGGAAGCAGTGTATCAGCGCGCTCGGCTAACCTGGCGGGTCTTATTAAAATCATATATATCCTATACAAACAATGAACTCTAGTGTAATGATGAGAAGAAGACGTGACACTGAATTTAAAGTTCTGAGCACTGGTGTAAACCTGACTCCAGTGAACAAAGACTAAATAATCTAATAGTAGCTCTTGTCTGCCTCCACTGATGGTGACAGTATGTAAGTCCTGGATCTGTTAATAATACACATGGAGACACTCGGTGGTTACTGTAATACTGTGCAGTGACTGCGACAACTGTTTGTGTAGTAACTGTCCGGCAATGTCCCACCGGTAACTGCTGGCAACTCTTGACAACTGATGGAGACTTGCAACTGTACAGCGATAACTGGCCAAGTGAACTTGTACAGTTGACAGCACAAAAATCAGCTCCCTCAGGGGCTCAGCATTCGTTTGCTGGATACGGACTTGGCGACCCTGGGATTCCTGAACTGGGAATTGGTAAGTGCTGCCAGTTCTCTGTCACCGTAAGCTCTGCTCATGCTTCAGTGACCACCGTGTGGTGCGGCGGTGGAATGTTGTATGTCACAGGCAATGGGGATCTTGGCTTGACCACCCGGATTGTAAGGATGGTAAAAGCTTCTATAAAACAAAAAGTCTCAAAGTGTGCTGTGTGCTGATGAAGTGCATGGCAGTTGAGGTGGAACAGTCGTTAGCGGGCAACGTCTGGAGAACCTGCCGCGCCTCAGTTGTGTAAGGTTTACTCAGGCACACACGGCTCTGTCTGAGTGGACTCTTATTTCCCTATGTGCTCGTGGGATCGAGATGGAGCTCTTGAAATCTTTTTCTACTCATCCCAGCGTGATGGGTGCACCGCCTAGGTGCACTCACACCCAGTCATCCAAACGAATGAGGGACGCTAACCCTCCTGATAATCGGAATCAGTTGCACTATAGTAACAGAGCTCAAGGAGTCGTAAATCAAACTGCTTTTTTGGTGATTAAGAGGCTTGGAAGAGCTTGCTGGAAGCCTGTAATATATAAAGCGGATGCGAAATGGTTCCCTACTGGTCGAGACTAACAGGGCACAGCAGGTGGGACTACTTAAAAAGTCAGAAAACTTGGGTGATTATGACATAATTGTTGAATTGCATAACTCCCTTGGCTCCAGGAAGGGTGTGGTCACGTGCCGTGACATTATTTACATAGACATTGCTGAAATTAAACAGAAATGGGTACACAGGAGATAGTGGACGTAGAGCAAAGGATACGTAGGAACAATGGAGAAATTGAGGAGACCGCCGCCTTCATTGTGACCTTCAATTTCTAACGCTGTCTGAACGCATCATGACAGGTTTCCTCTAACTGATGGTTAGGCCTTATCTACCTGACCCTACGCGGTGCTACAAATGCAAGCGATTTGGCCACATAAAGCTGAGTTGCGGGGCTGAAGCGAACTGTGGAAAATGTGGAAAGGCAGCTCATGAAGCTGGACTAACTCTTCATCTCCAGCAGTCTGTACTAACTGCTCTGGGACCCTCCTAGTCTGGAGCCGAGACTGCCCTGTTTGTGCAGAGAAACCAAAAATTCCGGAACTAAATGTGACCAAACGGTAACCCCACGCAGAGACCAAAAAGGAATGCCCGCATCTCGTGGTCGTGCGGTAGCGTTCTCGCTTCCCACGCCCGGGTTCCCGGGTTCGATTCCCGGCGGGGCCAGAGATTTTCTCTGCCTCGTGATGGCTGGGTGTTGTGTGCTGTCCTTAGGTTAGTTAGGTTTAAGTAGTTCTAAGTTCTAGGGGACTTATGACCACAGCAGTTGAGTCCCATAGTGCTCAGAGCCATTTGAACCATTTGAACCAAAAAGGAATATAACGCGACGAAACCACCTGTCTTTACCACTTCTTGCGCTTCTATGGCACAGAAACTTGCTCCTAAGGTCGACGCTTCGACGCAGACGATGTTCAGCATACAACTATCCACCACCAGCACCTGTACTTGCATGTGTACATCCCAAGGTAAAGTAAGTAAGGATAAGGCAATCCAAGCAGCTGCCACAGAAATGACCAGCAACATTTCTGCAGTGAGCATCAAAAAGGCACACGAAAAGCAGAGTGCCTCCCAACGCCCCCTTTCCCTCTCATCCTCGAAGGGACAGGGTGCAGGGTAAGGATCACGACACTCAGGTCAAAAGCTGTGCCAGCCGCCGTCAGACGTCATTCTGGCACGTTTGACTGATGAGGAGGAGTTCATGGAGTTAGATGCCTAGGATCCAGACAGCCCCTCCAACCCCCCCCCCTCCCCCCGCACAAGAAGTGCTTCACCTCCCTGTTGCAAAGAGAGGTTCAAAAAATGACTCTGAGCACTATGGAACTTAAGATCTGCGGTCATCAGTCCCCTAGAACTTAGAACTACTTAAACCTAACTAACCTAAGGACATCACACACATCCATGCTCGAGGCAGGATTCGAACCTGCGACCGTAGCAGTCGCGCGGTTCCGGACTGAAGCGCCTAGAACCGCTCGGCCACCGCTGCCGGCTGCAAAGAAAGGGGTAAATTAAAACCACACCACTGAAATGGTTCCCATACTACAGTGAAACTTGAATGGTTTCAGGACTCATGTGGAGGAACTGAAACTCGTAGCACAGGCACGCCTCTTATGCTTGTGTTTATAGGAAACACATTTTAAAGATACTGACGTCCCATACCATGTGCTACACTGCAAGGATGATCTATCAGGGGAAAGAGCATCTACATCTACATCTACATCCATACTCCGCAAGCCGCCTGACGGTGTGTGGCGGAGAGTACCCTGAGTACCTCTATCGGTTCTCCCTTCTATTCCAGTCTCTTATTGTTCGTGGAAAGAAGGATTGTCGGTATGCTTCTGTGTGGGCTCTAATCTCTCTGATTTTATCCTCATGATCTCTTCGCGAGATATTCGTAGGAGGGAGCAATATACTGCTTGACTCCTCGGAGAAGGTATGTTCTCGAAACTTTAACAAAAGCCCGTACCGAGCTACTGAGCGTCTCTCCTGCAGAGTCTTCCACTGGAGTTTATCTATCATCTCCGTAACGCTTTCGCGATTACTATATGATCCTGTAACGAAGCGCGTTGCTCTCCGTTGGATCTTCTTTATCTCTTCTATCAACCCTATCTGGTACGGATCCCACACTGCTGAGCAGTATTCAAGCAGTGGGCGGACAAGCGTACTGCAACCTACTTCCTTTGTTTTCGGATTGCATTTCCTTAGGATTCTTCCAATGAATCTCAGTCTGTCATCTGCTTTACTGACGATCAACTTTATATGATCATTCCATTTTAAATCACTCCTAATGCGTACTCCCAGATAATTTATGGAATTAACTGCTTCCAGTTGCTGACCTGCTATTTTGTAGCTAAATGATAAGGGATCTATCTTTCTAAGGAGGGGTCACTGTGTTTGCCACTAATGCACACTACTCCTCTGCCCTCCCCCCGGCTTCTGAGCTTCAAGGAGTTGCTGTTGAAATTCTTGTGTGTCGGATGACCACTGTTTCCTCGTTGTATTTACCTCCGCAAGGTGCAATAGACCCTGAGACTCTTGCAAATCTTATAGGACAACTTCCACAACCATTTATCCTCCTGGGGTACTCCAACGGTCATCATGTCTTGTGGGGATCGACCTCTACTTGCCCTCAGGGTCAGGTTTTGGAGAATCTCATGACATCTCACGAGCTGCGCATCCTCAACACAGGTACTTACACTCATTTCTGTATTGGTAATGGGTCACTATCAGCCATCGAGCTCTCTTTCTGTTCTGCAGCCCTCACAGACTCTGTCCAATGAGAGGTCATTGACAATCTTAATTCCAGTGACCACTTCACATTCCACATTCATCTACTGGATGAAGCACTACCTAAAGAGAAGCCACCAAAATGGATGGTCAACAGGGCTAACTGGACGCTGTTTAGCCAGCTGGCTGTGTTCGAACGCTGTGACAGCATCCAGAAATGGGTGGACCACATCACATGAGTGATCCATTATGCCGCTGACTTATCCATGCCTTAGTCTTCTGGTCATCTTAGGAGGTGATCTGTACCTTGGTGAACTGCTGAGTGCCGTTCAGCGATCTAGGACAGGTGTGCAGCTCTTCGCCTGTTTAAATGCCGCCCAACAGCAGACAACCTCACAGCCTTTCGAGTTGCGAAAACCAGGTCTCGACCCGTGATTAAGGAGAGCAAGCAAAGGTCATGGCAAGAGTTCCTGGACTCTATCAACCGTTCCACTTGTTCCACAAAAGTATGGTAAGCCATCCAGAGGATTTCTGGTAAACACAGTCGTTTACCAATAGCAGCAGTGCTGAAGCAGGGGTATCTCTTAGGACACGCCCAGAGACATAGCTCAGACGCTGGCAGAGAATTTTGCAAAAACTACTGCCCTTTCCAGCCAGGATCTAACGTTTCACCGCTACCGTGCGACTGTAGAGAGGGACAAATTAGACTGCTGGAATCAGCCCTGCTTGAGGCGCATGACACTACACACGGTCACGACTAAAGCAGGTACTGCATACTTCGACATTCGCCACAAGCGTCTTTTAATCTTATATGGCACACAGGCAAATTCACCATCTCGTGAAGGGAGGCAATTCTACCACCTCTCCTCAAACCAGGAAAGGACCACACGTATCCTAGTAGTTACAGAAGTATCGTCTTAATGAGCTGCGTAGGAAAGACCCTGGAGCGAATGGTTAACCGTCGTCTGGTCTGGATGTAGAGACCAGACAACTCCTTAGCCGTTCTCAGAATGGGTTCCGGAGATTTCGGTCCACTGTCGACAACCTGTCCCTGCTAGAGTCGACTATTCAGCAGGCTTCCCTACGTAAGCATCACTGTATTGGCATATTCTTCGATATCAGTAAGACATACGATACTAGTTGAAGAGTTTGAATTCTCGCACAACTCCATCAATTTTTTAGGACCCGAGTTGGTGACATGCTGTCAGATCGCTTTGAGCAGGAGAATGGCGTCCCTCAGCGCAGTGTTTTAAGTGTTACCCTCTTTGCCACAGCTACAAACAGCATCACGTCTACGGTAAGGATTCCTGCACAGTGCTCCTTATTTGTGGACGATTTAGCTGTTTTCTGTTCCTCCTCCAGTGTTGCAACAGCGAGCCGTCAGATGATACTGCTGAGGAATCTGGGGGTGCGAGTATTGTCGCTTACAGGGAGGTGAATGAGGAAGGAGCTGCGAATGAAGCTCTTAACAGACCGCCAACCTACAACAAGTACTGAGGCTACAAATACTAAACGACAACGCCGAAACAAAAAAGACGATACCATTCTCAATTACTTAAAAAAAGGGATGACAGTCGGCAGATATTGTTGAATGAAATAACGCAAAAACATGATATTGAAATAAATTCATTTTGCAATCACGTCGGAGATGTTTTGGGCTCGCTACCACAAATTTACAAACTTAAAGCGAAGCAAGAAATTTTTAACATCCTTATTAATTATCAAATGATGGCAGCTGAGAAATCTGATTCTTCTATTGGTTGGTTGGTTGCTTGGGGAAGGAGACCAGACGGCGTGGTCATCGGTCTCATCGGATTAGGGAAGGATGGGGAAGGAAGTCGGCCGTGCCCTTTCAGAGGAACCATCCTGGCATTTGCCTGGAATGATTTAGGGAAATCACGGAAAACCTAAATCAGGATGGCCGGACGCGGAATTGAACCGTCGTCCTCCCGAATGCGAGATTCTTCTATTCAGCAGTTCAGTACCGAAGTGTCATTAACCTGTCTTTCATGTCACTCAAATTCCCCAAGTCCAACAGCGAGCTCTCCTAATTACATAATTTCAAAGCCTTCTATTTCCACCAATTCCGTTGCCATGTATGCGTACTCGCCTCAAGAGCCTACTGATTTGACACTACCACCTGTTCAAGAACAGCATAGTTTCAGTGTAGAAGAAATTGAAAATATGATAAAAGACGATCTAAATACAATACCTTAAGGGGGGTAGGACGTCAAACGGGCCGACTTGGAGCAGGAGAGGCACCACAGGACATTTTAATTTCCACTGTCGATACTTTTACAAGTAAATTCATAAACCTTTGTCAGCATGACCAGGAAGGACTCAGGATTCACACTCGTAGCAGCGGAATATCAAAAACATAACAAAACAATTTTTTTTAAATGTGAAGTTTCATCATTTTTTCACTTACTATTGGCTGCATTTGTTGCTATAGGTACACTTTTCTTCATAAGTAAGAGAGACTGTTCGATGAATGTTGCACAGCATACAAACCATACTTACAGGTGTCTGAAACTCTAGACTCTATTTAATTTATGAAAAAATGAATGAGCTGTTACGTTTTAAATTTTATGTTTAGAAAAAAATCAAATTTTGTAGTTAATTATCTCAATTTTTACCATAGTTTTTAATAGATTTGGAAAATTCTAGAGTTTCATACACCTGTAAGTATGGTTTGTATGCTGTGCAAAATTCATCAAAGAATCTCTCTTACTTGTGAAGAAAAACGTACCTACAGCTACAAATGCAGCCAATAGTAAGCGAAAAAATGATGAAATTTCACATGTAAAAAATTTATTTTGTTATGTTTTTGAACTTCCACTGCTATGAGTGTGAATCCCGAATCCTTCCTGGTCATGCTGACAAAGTTTTATGAATTTATTTGTAAAAGTATAGACAGTAGAAAATAAAATGTCCTGTGGTGCCTCTCCTGCTCCAAGTCAGCCCGTTTGACGTCCTACCCCAATTAACGTTAAGAATAATTTTTCTTCGACTGTAATCACACCTCTTGTAGTTCTTGGTTGTAATTCTTCACGAATTAAATTCAAAATAAAATTAAATTGTCTTTTATTTAATCTGCAATACGATCTGAATTTTTCTTCATCACTTCGTAAATGTTTTTCTAACATGTAGAAACCTTCCTTGTGTCGTTCTTTGAACATCGAGTTAATAGGGCGTCTCCTCGTTAAATATTGGCACAAAAACAAATCATCATCTTCTTCCTCTTCAAAAAGTAAACGCACAATTTCATTAGTCGACATGTTTTCGCAGACAACCGTCGTCTTCGGATTCGAACGAGACACTGTAGAGTCGGTCGCTGGGTACGACAACAACATGTCGCTGTCATGGGCGACACCTGTCTCTGTCCACTGTCGCCCGTCGCTGTCGCTGCGTTCGGAATGTTACCTTAAGCATAAAGCTGTTTCTTACCGTAGTTTGATTTTCTGTGCGAATTAACTTCGATAAAAAAACAGGTGAACACCAATACATTGAAGCGCAAAGATATTATTATAGGCATGCGTATTCAATTACAGAGAGATGTAAACAAGCAGAACACGGCGCTGCAGTCGGCAACGCCTATATAAGACAGGTGTCTGGCGCAGTTGTTGGATCAGTTACTCCTGCTACAATAGCAGATTATCAAGATTTAAGTGAGTTTGAACGTGAAGTTATAGTCGACGCACGAGCAATGGGACAAAGCTTCTCCGAGGTAGCGATGAAGTAGGAACTTTCTCTTACGACCATTTCACGAGTGTACCGTGAATATCAGGAATCTCTGACATCGCTGCGGCCGGAAAAATATCCTTCAAGAACGGGACCAACGACGACTGAAGAGAATCGTTCACCGTGACAGAAGTGCAACCCTTCCGCAAATTGCTGCAGATTTCAATGCTGGGCCATTAACAGGTGTCAGCGTGCGAACCATTCAACGAAACATCGTCGATATGGGCCTTCGGAGGCGAAGGTTCACTTTTATACCCTTGGTGACTACACAACACACAGCTTTAAGCCTCGCCTGGGCCCGTCAACACAGACATTGGACTGTTGATGACTGGAAACATGTTGTCTGGTCGGACGAGTCTCGTTTCAAAGTGTATCAAGCGGATGTACGTGTACGGGTATGGAGACAACCTCATGACCCCATGAACCCTGTATGTTAGCAAGCTGGTGGAGCCTCTGTAATGGTGTGGGGCGTGTGAAGTTGGAGTGATATGGGGGACCCCTGATACGTCTACGACTCTGACAGATGATATGTACGTAAGCAACCTGTCTGATCACTTGCATCCATTCGTGTCCATTGTGCATTCCGACGGACTTCGGCAATTCCAACAGGACAATGCGAGACCCCAAATGTCCAGAATTGCTGCAGATTGGCTCCAAGAACACTCTTCTGAGTTTAAACACTTCCGTTGGCCACTGAACTCCCCAGACATTATTGAGTATACCTGGGATGCCTTGAAATGTGCTGTTCAGAAGAGATCTTCACCTCCTCGTACTCTTACGGATTTATGGACAGCCCTGCAGGATTCATGGTGTCAATTCCCTTCAGCACTACTTCAGACATTAGTCGAGTCCATGCCACGATGTCGCCAAACACGGATGTGACCATCATGATGCTGTAAACAGAACCTGGATTCATCCGAAAAAATGACGTTTTGCCATTCGTGCATCCAGGTTCGTCGTTGAGTACACCATCGCACGCGCTCCTGTCTGTGATGCAGTGTCTAGGGTAGCCGCAGCCATGGACTCCGAGCTGATAGCCTATGCTGCTGCAAACGTCGTCGAACTGTTTGTGCAGGTGGTTGTTGTCTTGCAAACGTCCCTATCTGTTGACTCAGGGATCGAGACGTGGCTGCACGATCCGTTACAGCCATGCGGATAACATGCCTGTCATATCGACTGCTAGTGATACGAGGCCGTGGGATCCAGCACGGCGTTTCGTATTACCGTCCTGAACCCACCGATTCCAAATTCTGCTGACAGTCATTGGATCTCGACCAACGCGAGCAGCAATGTCGGGATACGATAAACCGCAATCGCAGTAGGCTACAATCCGACCTTTATCAAATTCCGAAACATGATGGTACGCATTTCTCCTCCCTTACAGGAGCCATCACAAAAACTTTTCACCAGACAACGCCGGTCAAAGCTGTTTGTGTATGAGAAATCGTTTGGAAACTTTCCTCATGTCAGCACGTTGTAGGTGTCGCCACCGGCGCCAACGTTGTGTGAATGCTCTGAAAAGCTAATCATTTGCATATCACAGCATCTTCTTCCTGTCGGTTAAATTTCGCGTCTGTAGCACGTCATCTTCGTGGTGTAGCAATTTTAATGGCCAGTAGTGTATCTGTAGTGTGATAATCAGATTTAATGAACGTAGTCCTCAATTCATGGACTGCTAAACGATACATAAATGACAACACAGTTCACTGTTGTAATTCTGCAGATAATTGCATAGCAAATATTATCGTCTGCTATGCAGCACAAATGGCCATCAGTTCACAGGTTCTATTTGCTAAATTTAGTTAAGTAATATACTCGCTGCAATCCTGTTTCCACTGTCCTGCAATATAATGACCGTTAGTTATTTGAATTGATAGGCACTGCACTGTAATTCACAAATATGCTGTAATCTGGCTAACAATGACCACTGTTAAAGCAGTGCTAGTTAGGCGTCATGAATCAACAGCTTGAGGATACTCTTTTCTAATTGTAGGACCGTCTGCCCATCTATGCTGTTGCACTACACCTTGATAATTCTCATATGAATATTGTGGTAGATTAGATGCATCTTTCGTATGAAACCATCAGGGATTAAATTTATGAATAAATTAAAAGCACTCCGTCTTCAGGCCACGAGTGAACTACCGGGACCATCAGACCGCCGAGTGATCTCAGTGGAGGACGCTGATAGGATGTGCGTGGGGTCAGCACACCGCTCTCCCGGTCGTTATGATGGTATTCTTGACCGAAGCCGCTACTATTCGGTCGAGTAGCTCCTGAATTGGCATCACGAGGCTGAGTGCACCCCGAAAAATGGCAACAGCACATGGCGGCCTGGATGGTCACCCATCCAAGTGCCGACCACGCCCGACAGCGCTTAACTTCGGTGATCTCACGGGAACCGGTGTAGCCACTGCGGCAAGGTCGTTGCCTAATAAACAAATTAACAATTAATTATTACTAAATAATAAATAATAATAATAAAAATAATAAATAATTAATAAACTCTGGGCTGACTGTGAGATGGTGCACAGAAAATCAGCCTCACGCTGAGCTTGGTGAATTCATTAGTATTTCGGATCCTCTCTGTCTGGAGGAAACTGCAAGTGGAGTAGCACTCCCACATAAGCCCTTTTCACATCCATCTGTAATGGACACATCCCTGGGAAGGAGTTTGTAGTGCGCAACGCTATTTTTGTGCCACTAGTTGCAAAGTATTATCTGTTGAGACTATCTTAGAAAACATTATCTGTTGACACTGCCTTTTGCTCGACGAGATGTCTTTTATAAGGTGTCAGCCATTAACTTCTTCTTGAGTAGTTAGTGTAAAGGCATCATAATGCGTCAATAGTGATAATATTGCAAAGGATGCTCAGTGAGAGAACCGATAACATTCAAACAAAATGCAGTAATAGACATACGTTCGATTTTTATTGCTTTGAGTTAGAGTATGTAGTATTCTTACATTCGACTTCTGAACATTGCCTGTTGAATGAAACTGTCACACGAAGGTCAAATGGTCGCAGTTTATCACATATGTCAATTATCGAGAGTTTCTGAATGTAAAAAATCGCTCATGCAGGAACGATCTTTCTTGAAACAAGAAAATTCTTTTTTAATTTGATTTTTCCGATAACATTCGTCCAACACACGATAAAATGTTTCAATCCGTGTCCACTGCCTTCACCTCTCTATTAAACCCAAAATGAACAATGTGCCGCAAATATTAGACCTTTCCCACGTGTGACTCTATTTTATAACGCTTAAACAACGTTCATAAGACTGAAGTATGAAAAATACAATTCGTAACTGCAAGACAAGTACTAGGAATTCAAATAAGAAAATGGTAACTGATAAATACACTCATAATAACCTATGCATTCTGTGTAACTACACGGTGTTCACTTGGTTTATCGAAATTATTTCGCGCGGAAAATCATACTATAATAAGCAACAAGTGATTCTTGAGCTCACAGGAGCTCAGTCCGTCAGTTCACCTGATGATGGCGACATGTATGATCGCCGAAATATTGTGCCCGTTGGACACTGTAGACCGGCAGTACACCCGTGGATATTTTGATTAATAAGCAACAAGTTTATGCTTACCAATGCGAGGGCAGAGACATGCTTCAGATGCGCCATGTTCAGCTGGTGGGATGGCGGCCGCCGTCAAGCTGCCGGTGGCAGGTAGTCTGTTGCCGGTTGCCGCTGTGGTGTGCGGACATTTGCCACGCCGGACATTTGCCACGATTTTACCTGCTCCAAAGGGTTGCGTTCCTTGTCTCCTCCTCCTCCTCCTCCTCCTCCCCATCGCTTACTGAGCCTTTCCGCTGGTTTACTTAACATAGAACCAGAATCTCTTTGGATTTTCCGCCACATGTCTAGAGAGAGTTTCGTTGTGGAAACTATTAAGTGCATCTTGCATTGGAATCCGCACCAAACTTCGAGCCTAAATAAAACTTCGCCAATCTTGGTGATTTTGCGTTCGTCTAAATTATACTTGCCTTTTTCGGTGCTCCTGCAGCACCTTTCTGTCGTGTTTTGTGCACCATGGGGGATCAGATCCGTCTCTTATTAATTTATTAAGTATGAATCTCTCGAGTGCTGTTAATACTATTTCTTTGAAGTTAAGCCACATATGGTTTTCACTTACATAGTTTGGAAGGATTGGAGATTGTCTCTTAGAAAGACGTCAACCGAATTTTTAGTTGCTTTTATAAACAGATGTATTTCGCGTTTAGTTTTGGTGAATTTCTTTGTTACGGAATTGAGCCTCGCTACGACTGTGTGTTCACTAATCCCTGTATCCGTCGTGATGCTCAGCATTATTGGTGGCTAGGAGGTCAAGTGTGTTTTCGTAACCGTTTACAATATCAATGGCCTCGTGAACTAATTCTTCAAAATAATTAAAAAAAACATTTAGAACAATTACGGAAGTTGTTTTCTATCTACAATAGGGTCTGAAAATGTATTTTTGTCAACATACGGAAGGTAGATTGAAGTCACTGCCAACTATAATTGTATGAGTAGGGTACCTATTTGTGATGAGACCTCTGCCCATACTAAGTCTCAGGAACTATCTGCTTCAGTGTCGCTTGTGAGCTAGAAGACACATTACATTATTTTCCCTTAAGTTGTGCTTCTTGTTTCTGTTGTAGTGCAGATCTTTACAATTACGGCTTTTCCCTCCAAAGCCTAGGATGCTTTCTCTGTGACCCTGTAAATACCAGAGCTAAACAATATAGAACAACAACGTACGTTACAAGCATAGCATTCTGTATTACTTCATTTCCTTATTTCTAACATTTTAAAATTATACGTGGACTTTACATGACATGTCAATCATAGATGTTCTTATCTCTATTTAGTGAACGTATTTTCAGTAATGTTTCGAACATTGTCCGGCTACACTTTATTAACTAATGTTTCACCGCAAGGGAAATCGCATTTTAGAGAGTAAATTAATATGGAGGATGTCCTTCTTCTTTTCAAACATTCACATACCCATTTCTTCTTTCCTTGTTGTCTTTTGGGCATGCAGTTGTAGTAATTAAAGTAGGCACAAATGCAGTGGTTAAAAAAGAAATGATTAGCGTACATTTGCATTCTCTTTACATTGCTCCTTTCTTGTTGCTCCCATGACGATGGACTGTTTCTATCGCAATCAGTAAGCGTGAATGGAAGCTACCGTACAGACAGAGGGATCTATATTTATACTTGGCAGAACTAATTACATACTGACATAATCGTCGGTATTATTTTCGTTTCCCAAAAGTTATAAATATTTCGATTTCGGAAAAGAACCTCTGTATTTGGCCAAGATGTCGAAGAAGAAGGACCCTTACGTACTGGTTGTATCGAGTAAGATGTGGAGACGGCGGTTTGAAAGCGGACAGAAGAAGTACGAGGAAGGGCGACCCTTACCTGAGGGATCGCTACCTGGCGAAGGGGCAAGTGTGGCAAATGTCCGGCGTTGCAAATGTCCAGCATTCGCCGCTGTAGGACGAGGAACTTCTCGAGCACAGCGATGTTCTGACCTTGATGTTGGACGTTTTTACTGTTACTGGTGGGTCAAAAAGTGAAGCAAATTATCTTTCGAGTTACATCAGTCTGATACATTTAGCATACAGCCGAAATGAGGTTTAAAAAATTAAAGAAGGACTAAACTCGAACTCACAACTTTGCGTCAATATTGCGCGACGTTTACCATTAGACCACGCACGAATACACCATTATAACAGCTCCAGCAAAAGACCACAATTTTTCCAGACACTTCCGAGCCTTACAGTGTTGGCAGATCAGACGGTCAATTTTTGTGCTGCCAAGTGTATATCCGCTTAAATCCACGACCGGCGGATGAATGTTCATTTGGAAGCTACACTATTGGCCATTAAATTGCTACACCACGAAGATGACGTGCTACAGACGCCAAATTTAACCGACAGGAAAAAGATGTCGTGATATGCATTCACACAATGGTGGCGCCGGTGGCGACACCTACAACGTGCTGACATGAGGAAAGTTTCCAACCGATTTCTCATACACAAACAGCAGTTCACCGGCATTGCCTGGTGAAACGTTGTTGTCATACCTCGTGTAAAGAGGAGAAATGCGTACCATCACGTTTCCGACTTTGATAATGGTCGGATTCTAGC
The DNA here is from genome assembly GCF_023864345.2 of Schistocerca serialis cubense. NCBI lineage: Eukaryota > Metazoa > Arthropoda > Insecta > Orthoptera > Acrididae > Schistocerca > Schistocerca serialis. The sequence goes on from NC_064640.1 coordinate 250,538,959, forward strand.
CTATCGAGATTGCGGTTTATCGTATCGCGACAGTGCTGCTCGCGTTGGTCGAGATCCAATGACTGTTAGCAGAATATGGAATCGGTGGGTTCAGCAGGGTAATACGGAACGGCGTGCTGGGTCCCAACGGCCTCGTATCACTAGCAGTCGAGATGACAGGCATCTTATCCGCATGGCTGTAACGGATCGTGCAGCCACGTCTCGATCCCTGAGTCAACAGATGGGGACGTTTGCAAGACAACAACCACCTGCACGAACAGTTCGACGACGTTTGCAGCAGCATGGACTATCAGCTCGGAGACCATGGCTGCGGTTGCCCTTGACGCTGCATCACAGACAGGAGCGCCTGCGATGGTGTACTCAACGACGAAACTGGGTGCATGAATGGCAAATCTTCATTCTTTCGGATGAATCCAGGTTCTGTTTACAGCATCATGATGGTCGCATCCGTGTTTGGCGACATCGCGGTGAACGCACATTGGAAGCGTGTATTCGTCATCGCCATGCTGGCGTATCACCCGGCGTAATGGTATGGGGTGCCATTGGTTACACGTCTCGGTCATTTCTTGTTCGCATTCACGGCACTTTGAACAGTGGACGTCACATTTCAGATGTGTTACGACCCGTGGCTCTACCCTTCATTCGATCTCTGCGAAACCCTACATTTCAGCAGGATAATGCACGACCGCACGTTGCAGGTCCTGTACGGGCCTTTCTGGATACAGAAAATGTTCGACTGCTGCCCTGGCCAGCACATTTTCTCACCAATTGAGAACTTCTGGTCAATGGTGGCCAAGCAACTGGCTCGTCACAATACGCCAGTCACTACTCTTGATGAACTGTGGTATCGTGTTGAAGCTGCATGGGCAGCTGTACCTGTACACGCCATCCAAGCTCTGTTTGACTCAATGCCCAGGCGTATCAAGGCCGTTATTACGGCCAGAGGTAGTTGTTCTGGGTACTGATTTCTCAGGATCTATGCATCCAAATTGCGTGAAAATGTAGTCACATGTCAGTTCTACTATAATATATTTGTCCAATGAATACCCGTTTCTCATCTGCATTTCTTCTTGGTGTAGCAATTTTAATAGCCAGTAGTGTATGTATCAATGTTTTGAGCATCCCATTCTTCTGCACCGAGTGGTGGCAGCTGTCCAAGTTTAGCTATAGTCGGCATGTCTTGCATATCTTGGCGTCAAAATGCTTTCTTTTCGACGGTGGCTACAGCCAGCAGATGGAAGGAGTAGCCACTGGGAGTCCACTTTTACCAGCTGTCACCAATATGTAAAGTACCTAGGGGAAGGTGCCATACCATTTGCTTCTATATGAAATTATGACAAGAATTTTGAGATTTTCAAAACGAAGTTGATGACACGTGTTTGCAAGGTTTCTTCAAGATGTATGTGATAAAATCATAACTTTCACGTCCCGTAGTAATTTTTTATGGGTTGAACTATAGAAGATCGTGGTAAGATGGTAAAATTAGACATCACCAATTTAATTAGATACAGGTATTTCATTGCCAAATAATACAAACCAAAAACTGGTAATGCAATTACCGACCATTCTACGGTTGATATTTACTGTATTACAGCACAGTCGTTTCACATATCTGCTTCATCTGTGCGTGTTTTATGAAGCCACTTCTTACAGTAAATGCCCTGAATCCAGTCCACTTGAGGGCTGTTTTTTCGTAGTAGTTTCTTCTACTCACAACACAGTCATTGTCTTCAGAAATTGGATTTACTTCTCTCCCTCGTTTGGTGGTTGGTAAACTTTTTTTTGCCAGTCCTTTTCTGTTGCGATGCTTTCAAAGTTTGTAGCATTTCCTGGTATGTCAACAGCCATAAAGTTATCTTCCTCCTTTTCATTGGTGTTTCCGAAATTGGCATCGGTGCAATCTTTTCAAATAAAGTAGAGATCCCGTCTTTAGCTGCAGCACGTGCATTAGATGCAACTTCTGCAATTATGGATTCATTAGGAGTGTTGCGCTCTGAGATGTCGTATCCACCAAGAATGTTGGTTCTTTTAGAATGCTTCTCCGCAATCTCAAGGCATTGCCTGAAAATAAGTAAATGTGCCAAAAAGGTATTACGCGTGTCCATCTTATCCGAAGGAAAATACGGTGTCTCTCCCAGGTATCGTGATGAGATGGAAGTTGAAACACGGGTTCCATTATGGCAGCAAACGGGACGTAACTGGATGCACACATAGTTCAAGACACAGAGTACGGGATAGACTTATTGTTAGAATTGCTACAAATGTATAGAAATCACTATTATTGTTTTTAAAAATATCTGCTTTTATTTTACGGAGTAGATTTTAACACATAGCACAGTTTTTTGGTTCCCAGGGACTAAAAATGTCCGCTATAACAGCAGCTACCGCTAGCCACTCGAAACTTGGACTCGAGGAAGCAGCGGACCGCTGAGTGTTGCGCTCTCTTGACACAGTGAAGTAACACTAGCAAATACGCGTCATACACCGATTACCATCTTCCTCCGATTCACTCTATGTGGAAGATTTCGAGGAGGAAGCCAAACCCATGTGTTTTTTGCAGTATGTAGACGACATATGGAAGAAACAAGCTGAATGGCTTCCTCATACATCTCATTTGCATATACCAGAACATCAGCTTTACGGTGGACGTCGAATCTGATGGAGTGCTCCCCTTTCTGGATACCCTGGTAAAAAGGAGAACGGAGGGCACATTGAGCTACAGTATGTATCATAAGAATATGCGCACCAACTTACAAACACACGAGGACAGTCGCCACCACCCGAGGAATGGAGTGCTCAAACACTGGTACATTGGGGCCGGCCGGAGTGACCGAGCGGTTCTAGGCGCTACAGTCTGGAGCCGCGCGACCGCTGCGGTCACAGGTTCGAATCCTGCCTCGGGCATGGATGTGTGTGATGTCCTTAGGTTAGTTAGATTTAAGTAGTTCTAAGTTCTAGGGGACTGATGACCTCAGATGTTAAGTCCCATAGTGCTCAGAACCATTTGAACTGGTGCATTGGGCTGCAACCTCCCTGACAATGAAAGTCTCAACAAAGAACGGGGTTTCGGAAGAACAGCTACAAAAATTCGGAGAGCCCTACGTCCTACATCCACTGTACATCCGGCTGAAACAGAAGTGAAACCTGAGGAAAATGCGGTCATTGCGTTTATTTCTTTTTGTAGCGCATTATTCGGAAAATAGCACGAATTCTCCAGAAA